>NC_041384.1:294679561-294789773 GCF_002162155.2 Triticum dicoccoides
CCCCCAGCACATCTCCCACTGCGGATTCGGGCCAGCAACCAAACCGCCGTCCTGCATTGCCTTTTGCCAAAGCACCCGGACACCCCTCTACCACCGCCTTCGCACCTGCCGGCGCCGCCGACTCTCCCATGCCGCACAAACCCACCCCCACGTGACACCTTGCCTCGACTCCCTCCACCCCGACCTCCAACCACCATCGCCTTCCCCTCCGAGCCACCACCCCGCCTCGCACCTCTGCTGCCGCACCCTGGCCATGCGCCGCCTGATGCCATCTACCTCACTGTTCCGCCACAGATCCTTCCCGCGCCAGATTTGGCCTCCCGTGGGCCACAACACCGCGGGACCATGGTTCCAGGCCGCCGCGTTGACCATGGATCCGATGGCATTGGTGTGCCGAAGAGGTGTCGCTGCCCTCCTTCTCCCGTGGTGTTCCTCTGCCGAACGTGCACCTGCAACCCCTCCCCTCTGGCCTTGTCGAACATGGATGCCTGCTCCCCCGTGCAGTTCGCCCCCACCCCCTTCAGTATGGTAGCCACAGACGTGCAACTCGGTGGCATGGGATGCGGTTCAATGCTCGTGTCGGTGAAGTCCGTGGGCGCGCCGGCGATGATGGCAGGAATACAGCTCCACCCCGGTGTAGTATGCTTGTGGGTGTGAAGCAGTGCGCTCCGGTAATTTTGTTTTGTTTCTCCTCACTGACGGCCATGGTGTAGTCCACATTAACCGCCGATGCATTGCGCAACACTGACCAAACGCTCGCGTTTTTTGCCTTCTGATGCAGTTCGCCATGGCCTCGCATGCGCACCTTCTGATGCAGTCCGCCATGGCCTCGCATGCGACCCGATGTCATGGTCGTTTCAGTTCTTGCGTGCGCCAAGAGCTCCCTGTGCTTCGATCCATCCCTGACGGGCGCGTGTGTGATTTCTTCTTTCTGCTTTGCAGTGCACTGCGGTGAAGTTAAAGTTTGGTTGTGCTCCAGTGCGGTTATTCGTGGTTCAGTTAACTATATTTTGTTGGAGAAGACGGACCCACACAAAAAAGATGCAGCTCATTAAACATTGACCATGTAGCTCAGATGTCCCCCGGATGTGTGGGATGCATCCCCCTATGTTAAAGTTTTTGCCCTCCCCCTTGATGAACTTGTGAATGTGTGTTTTCAGCAGTGTACGTGCAGTATACATGTGCCCCCCCTCTTAGTGCACTAGTATTGTTTCATGCAGTGCGAACATGCACCAACAAAAAAATATCATGGAGCCAACAAAAAATATCATGGAGGAATGTGTATAGATAACGACTCTCGTCCTTACAGTGCAGAACACACGATCCAAAAAAGAAAAGAAAAACTTCCCAACTAGTAATGCGGCTCACTTGACCATTTGATGCAGTGCAGTTTTCTAACTGAAGCAGTGCGGCCGATCGTGTAATGTTGTTCATCTTGTAAATGCAAGAAAAATTGTTACCAAAATGACAAAAAAGTAATGTGGTTGACTTCTCCATACTTTTGCGGTTCACTTACGCCTGTGTGAAGTCCGGTCCACTTCCTCACCTGATAAAATTTACGTCCGACAAAAGAACCCATGCAGTGCACATGACTATATGATGCAGTACGGGTTTTCAGTCAGAAGCAGCGCGTTTTTTGTCTCACGCAGTACACACGTTGATTTTGGTGTCCTAAAAAATAGAGTGTCCGCATTTCGGTAAATTCAAAAATGCTCGTAAACCGTAAGGAATTAGAGAGCGTGTTTTGCATGAAAAATTTGCGCCTCGTCAATATCTTTCCAACAGCGTGTAATTTGAATCATTCCGATTTACGCTTTGTGAAAATTTCGCGAAAAACGGCCGCTGCCTCTCTTCGTCGGCTGCATGATTTTTAAAATTAACTAAAAGCTGTAAGGAATCTCAAAAACATTTCAACATATGAAATTTGCGCCTCGTCCATAGTTTTCCGACGACGTAGCACACACCTCGTTTCAACAAACGGTTAGAAAGCTGGAGCGAAAACACCGAAAATTTCAAAAAAAATGAAAAACAGAATTCCGCGATTTAGTAAATTCGAAACAGCTCTTAAACCATAATGAAAAAGATGCGCCTTGACGATATCTTTCCAATGGTGTATCATTTGCTTCATTCCGACGAGTGTTTTAGAAGAAATCGCGAAAAAACGCTCGGTGCCACTCGTTATGGGACACACCATTTTCAAAATTGCTCTTAAACCGTGTGGAATCTCGAAAAGTGTTCAACATGTCGAAGTTGCACCTAATCCATAGCTTTCAAACGGTATATTATATGCCTCGTTCGGATAAACGTGTAAAAAACTAGAGTAAAAACAGTACTGGAAAACACGACGTGCAATTTTTTTCGCTACGGGAAGTTCACTTGCATGAGTACTGCAACACTCTTGGTTCAAACAATGAACTGCACTTGCGTTGAGCGTGCAATGCGGAAGTGTTGTCAGAATAACT
The DNA here is from genome assembly GCF_002162155.2 of Triticum dicoccoides. NCBI lineage: Eukaryota > Viridiplantae > Streptophyta > Magnoliopsida > Poales > Poaceae > Triticum > Triticum dicoccoides. The sequence continues at coordinate 294,682,024 of NC_041384.1, forward strand.
ACTCTGCTAATACTAGCAGAATAGATCGGCTGTATATATATGCGTGTTCTGTCCTCTACAGCATTCACTTATAGCTATGTCTTCGAACTTGCCATTCTCCTGAACTAAGTGAATGTGACCGGCCCTAACCCATTTTGTGCTTCTTCCTCAAATTCTATCTATCTAGTCATATGCGTTCTGTTGAAACCTGTCGAATGTCTTCACTGAATCCTTGTCTGCTGAAGACACAACGACACATATTTAAATCTCTTTTAATGCTATATCCCTTTTGCCGGAATACCGGAGAAGCCGGAACGACCACCCGACAATCCAGGCGTGCGTGGGAACATGGAACAACTTCCAATAAGTGGCATCTAGGCTACGTGTCCTTCAGATGTGAACTGCCAGGGGCACCTGCATAATTACGTTGTGCATTCCCCTTTCCTTATAAATACACACACACACACCGCACGGTCATTATCTCTTCTTCCACCTCGCCACCTCGCTCAAACCCTAGCGCCTCCGCTAGCTCGCGTCGACGCTGGAGACGAAGCGCTTAGCTGCCATGAATTCTTCGACGCCATCCTCATGCCGGTCGCGGACCTCGCCCTCTCCGCCGCCGCCGTAGGTGTCTTCCGCTGCCAAGTTAGGGCTCGGGAGATTGAACTGCTTGGCTTCTAACTCTGCCTCATCTAGCAGTTCGTCAGCGGTAAATTAATCTCACTTTTGACTGTCTTTTGATCCATCAAATCCATCCACTTCAACAAAAAGTGGTTTCTACACCTCCAAATCTGGATCTATCTCTTTCTGCATCTCATATCATGCAAAGGATATTCAGTTATGCTTCATAACTAGTTAGATTCCTCACTTCTACTTATTCATGGATTCGTACAAATCTGGAACCGGCTCTCTTCAAATAAGTGAATGTCTTCGCTCTATGAGGTCAATATCTTCAAATTGATTTATCTTCAAAATCTTCTGAGAATGCATATGACCTCTTCCCCTTCTCTCACACCTTTAATGCTATCACAGGTACATGTCCGTGGGAGAATCCCTTGGTTCTCACAGTCTGCATTCGTTTGTAGAGTTATTACAACATCATATTCACTCCCCTGAGGCGAGTTCTTGTCTGACTAGTAGACGGAAGCCTTTCCATGTTCTGAAGCCAATCAGTCTAAATATCATGGCCACAGAGATATCAGCAAGGAAAGGTAGCAAGCAGCGCAGAGGCAACATAGCTCCAGATCTGCCTCCAGATCTGTATGAATTGTACATGTCAGATCCTGAGGAAAGTTACAGTAAACGCAACACCCGGATACAGTGGATCCGAAGATATTGGTCCGAACAGTGGTTCAAATATGACTTCGTCACCACCCGAGTATGCTGAGAAGAATGCCATGAAGCGCCCATGGGGCGACATAATGTACAAGAATCTACAGCCAAAATCAAAGCCTGAAGCTATTGGCCAAGGCTTCTACCCATGCGTGGTCCGTGGACCGAAGCCTGAGAATTTCGACCCGTCATCTATGTTATGGTGTCGCGAAGACAATCTTTTCAAGTGCAACTATCAGTTTGCCAAGGAGTCAGCCGCCAAGAACAAAAAGGATCTTGGACTCAATTTCAACCCTACTCCGTCTGCTCCAAGGCAAGATGGCACTCGCGATGCCAATCCGAATTTCATCTCACTAGCTTCGATGGGATCCTCTCCCACATTGCTGCTCAAAGGGCCAGAATGGAGCAATCAGCCGATGACGCAGACTCCAAATATCTGCCAGCTTCATCGAAGCAGAAGAAAAAGAAGTCAAAAGCTTTGAAGCCATCTGCCACACCAAATGCTTCAACTGTGAAGCCGTTGAAGACTGCACCTCCTAAACCCAATGTGCAGTGTGAAGATTTGTCTCGTGTCTCCAAGAAGCCCAAGAAGATTTCTAGGCATGAACTAACTCCTGCTGCCATTCTGCGCAACGAGGAACACACCATTAACCTGTCCAGCGATGAAGATCTTGGTGATGATGCTCTAGAGATGCTGATCAAGAGAAAGCAATAGGCGGAGATCTTCAATGATCTGCCCCTCTTTGATGTTGATATTTTGAACAACTTCATTAATGAGTGGTTTGATGACTAGAGCATCAACATTGATGATCTACTGCTAGTGGACATAAGTGTCATGTTTCACGAAGCCATTGCTAATGAGTTGGCCTTGGCTCAGAAAATCGTCGAGCTCAAGAACAAGATTGATTATGAGAAGGCACATTTCAAGAAGAATATGGCCAAGCTTAGTGTGGCTGATGTGCAGATCTTCAAAAAGATGTTGCATGATCTTAAGGAAGAATTCCACAAGATGCGTGAAGAATCCAAAGGCTGCCAAGAGCGCATGAAGTACTATGCGTAGAAGTGTGTTCAAGCCGACAATGAAGTTGAGAAGTGAAAGGCTCTTGGGCGTCCTGGCATTGACCCCAGAATGGTGGCCAAGCCAAAGAAGAAGTCTGTTGAAGCCCAACCTGAAGCACCAAGGCAGGAAGAACCTCACATTGTCTTCCCTGCCAGTATGACTGGCTTGAAGCCTAAGGTCACCTCAGCAGCTTCAGAGCTAAAGAAAACAAGGGCAGCTGAAGCCGATGCTAGGAATCGGAAGCACAAAGATACATCTGATGATGCTCCCACCAAGAAGAAATTGAAGACTAAGGCTTCATAGTTTTGAAAGAAAGAGCGTGTTGCGGCCCAAGAGCCCCTCATCGTTGAACCCATTTCAGTTGCTCTCCCTGCCTCGACCAACCAAGAGCACCGTCTTGTGATCCATGAGCTTACTTCCACAGAGGCTCATGCAAGTGAAAAAGTTCCAGCTGCTGACCCCAACACAGTTGAAGACATTGGTCAGGAAGACAATGTTGATGATGATGTAGTCCTTCCTCTGCTCCAGCCCCAGTCGGTATCATCGCCTGCTCCGACGAGCAGTGAACTTATTAGCATTGGTCGTCCATTGACGCCAACCGCTCAGGATGACTCATGGGCGGAGCGCCAACAGCAAGAAACCTCAGTACAAGAAGAGACACCAAGAACACCACCACCTCAAGTCACCACTCCGGTGCTTGACATCGACAACTACATGGTACAGACCACCCCCTCACCAAAGGCGTCGCCAGCATTTTGCAGGCTTCTCAAAGGCCCCAGGCCCCAGGTCACCATGTTGAGCATTCCAGAAGGGGAAGTGCAACAAAGATCAGTCGCACGTCAAGTGTTTCCTGAAGCTACCCCTACCGCGAATGCCTCTGAGTCTGAAGCCAAAGTGGCTGAAGACATTCCCGCTACATCAGCCGATGAAGACAAAGAGGAGAAAGAGGAAGAAAGAGTTGCCACACCCCCAGCTCCTGATCAAGTCATTCTCGAGGAGAATGTGATTGTGCTCGACCCTCCAGTTCTTGAAAAGATGGAGGTTGTAAACACTAAGGCTGCCACCAACAATGCCACTGAAGCCAATGACACAGTAATGGCTGAAGACAATGTGGAGCTTGAAGCAAATGAGAATGCTGAAGACACCTTGACGCCAATCATCTCGGAAAGCGTTGTTCCTCCTCCAAGGCCTCACTCCGTTGAACAAGCATTCAATTCGGGTGAGCTGGTAACTGTCAGATGGCTCATCATAGTTCCACCTACTTCTCCCGAGCCCCAATATGATTATCATGGGGAGTATAGGCCTCAACTGCAGAAGCCAAAGCCCAGATTGCCAAGGCTTCCAAGTGCTGCCACAACCCAGGAATCATTCTGTGTGCAAAGCTTCAGGGCGCATAACACTTTCTTTGAGAGGTCCAAGAACCCATACACGAAGCCCAAAATCTCCTCGGACAAATTTTGGAGTCATCTGCAGCGAAGCTATTACTCGTGCATCCTCTACACTCAAGATCAGATTTATCCGCACAAGCGTTTGGATTGCAATGCTATGGCTGGGCTGTCGTGTCTTGAAGAAGCCCTTGACTGCTTTAGGGATGTTGGTCTTCTGCCTTTTGTGACTACCAAAGAACACTGGAATGAAGAGCTTCTCCTGGAGTTCTATGCCACACTCCATATTCGCGGCTACAACAGGGATCCGAAGACATGGATCCTTGAGTGGATGTCAGGTGATGTACATCACGAAGCCAAAGCTCAAAACATTATCGAGCTTACTTCCCTGCCCACTCCAGGTGAGTTATACATACCTGGTTGTCAGCATCATAAAGATGAACTGCAGAGTATCTTTTAGAGGCCCAAACCAAAAATGAGTCAGATGCTCAATATGATGAAGCCATTGCCTCAAGATGCTGAATACCCAAAGGAGTTCTTTGTGAAGGACCTTGAGTACTTGCCATGCACAATATACCATATTCTGAGGCATACTCTATGGCCGATCAAGGGACATTCTTCTGAAGCTAAACTTGAAGGAGCCATGAAGACTTTGGTATTCTATATCATCAATGGCATAAGATTCATTACCTAGGATTTCTTCATCAGACAACTAGCTGCTTCTGGGATTGATCTGTTTGGCCTGAAGTTCTATGCTCCATGTGTGATGCAGCTGATCAAGCTTCATTCCACCATTGACTATCAGCCGTTAGCGTGCAACCACATTGTTTTTCTTCGTGAGGTTGATCTGTCTATTAAAGCCATCTACCCCGAGCCTGCCAAGAAGCCCCTACATCTTCAGAATGCTGAACATCAAAGCTGCTCGCAACCAATCGAAGGAATTCTTGTTCCCAATGCTGTAACCCCCGCTTATCCTCTAGATGGAAACATGAGAGTGCCACACGATCCTAACACTGAAGCCACTGCAAGTATGATTTCCCAAAGGCCTCGGAAGCGTTCTCGTGTACTCAATGACCGAGAGCTTCTTGTGGCATTGCATCATAAGTAGGATAGGCATCATGACCGGCTCAAGCGTCAGATGTAGAGTCTCTTGGTGGATGTCAATCGCATTCGCAACTTGGCCACCAAGAACTCATTTGTTGCACATGAAGCCTGTGGGCAGTCCTTGAAGAGCCTCACAATGCTCTGCCCTGAAGACGATCTTCGCGAAGATGGCTTCACCGAGAGCTTCAAGTTTGACTCCAGGCCTCCTCACAATGCAAATTGGCGTCGCACTCTGTCTATTGAAGAATCTGAATATTCATCTTTGGCTACAACTATTGTTGCGAGAGTCGTCGATGAAGAAGATGACGCCACTTCACCGACTCTATCTGCACTACACCATGACACTGTATCAGGCCCATCTGCAAACTCCAACGATGACCCTGCTCCATCATCTACTTCATCTGGGAACGAGTAGATACTCTATGTCTTCAACCCTTTTTGGTCATTACTAACAAAAGGGGGAGAAGCATATGAGTTGATAGTCTTCAAGCGGGTCATTATGGGCGGTTGCATTATTTTTGCTAAGTCTTTACAACTCTCGTCTTTTGAAACAATTTGGTTTTTGAGTTGTAACACTTAAACTCAATGGTCGTCTACTACTTTTTTCTGCTATCTTGTGATGTGATGATAAATTCCGCATGAAGTCATTCTACAGATGTCCATTTTTCATTTTGCCTGTCATTATCTTCATTATCTCTTTATATGCACGATGAATTGTCTTCATAAGTTGAAGAGGATCTCCACAAAGTAAAATCTGCCATGTGCATTAGCATTCAAAAGAAAATTACTTATATGCACATCTTCAGGGGGAGCCTTTTGCTACTTATGAAGACAATGCCTTAATCCTTAACTTTCACATAATTTTAACCCCATTTAAAACTTCAACCAGTTTTTCATCAATCACCAAAAAGGGGGAGATTGTAAGTGCATCTAGTGCCACCCCTAGTTGGTTTTGGAGTATTGAAGACAAACTTGGTGGAGGGACTAATGTGTTTCTGAGAATTGTAGGATAACATAGGTAGTAGTCCCTTATTGATTCGGTTTACGTACCAGAGATGGCCCCTAAAAATGTGTGAAGACATTGAAGACAATGGTGGTCCGTGAATACATTCACAGTGACGACTATGACATGAGAAGACATTCACATGAAGACTATGGAGTGCGAATACATAGTTGTTTGGTAGTTTCCGTCAGCATTCTGGGAACGGGGGTCCCCAGACTTGCCTGCTTGCGGCCCACAGCATGGCTTCGCTGGCAGGCCTATACGGCCCATCTTCATAAACAAGGAATCAAGACCCTCGCGAGGGGCCAAGCCTCGCGAGGCGGACGACACAAGACCCCCTCAGGAGCGGCCTCACCAGGATGGCTCGTGAGGGGCGGAGAGTTCAAGTCCGGGAAAACCTCGCGAGGTTCGCGTGACATAAGCCATGACGATCGAGAACAGTCGGGCGCCAGGCGGACGCCAGCGCGCGCAACGTTCTTGTTTCCCCTTTGGTGCTAAGGGGGAAAGCACAGGCGTGGAGTACCGAGGCATCAAGCCAAGGTTGCCATATTGGTGCAATGAGACCAAGACCAGAAGGACGGCAAGACGGAGGTCACCGTGGATCCCAAGACGGTGTCACCAGCAGAACCTTTGGCAGGCGAAGACTGCTTTTGTCAGGATAGCTTGTACTAGCTGCCCCCTTTCGAATTGGCCGTTCTTGGCTCCCTTCCCGCTCAATATTTGGGGAGAGGACCATGGCCTCTATAATAGGATAGGAAGGACGAGCCTCGAATCCACCCGAACAACAACTAGTTCACCAAGCACAAGAACACCTCAACCTCAGGAGGCTGTTCTTCCCCCTTGTACTATTCATCCTCAGCCCAAGAGGCAATCCACCACCCCCACACTAGAGTAGGTTATTACACCACAACGATGGTCGGAACCATTATAAATCTTGTGTCCTTTATGTTGCGAGTTTGTCGAGTTAATTCGTGAGATCTTAGCTAAGTTAGAACGCGGATCGATAGGGGGGAGATCTTTGCGCGCACCCCAGAGTTCGAACCTTAAGGGTTTTGCCGGAACCCGTGATCCGACATTTGGCGCGCCAGGTAGGGGTGCGCTGAAGCTTCCTTCCCATCACTCCACATCACGTCGCTTCATCATCTCCATGGCGGACGCACGTTGCGCCCGTGCGGAGCGTCGGGCTGCCCTCGCCACCCGCGTCGCTCAGACGGCCCCTGTCGGCAGGCCACCCCGTCGCTCTCTGTCGCCTGCCGCCAATGCCGCCACCAGCCCGGCCACGCTCCTAATGGCGCTCCTAATGGCGGACGCACGGGCCACGCTCCTAATGGCGCACGAGCTCCTACCGTACCGCCCAGTCGACGACCTCTACGAGGACTGGCTTGACCGCATCGCAGAGCTTGTCCGTGCTGCAGGGGGCTCCCCTGCGCTGTCCCACTCCCTGCCTCGCCCTCCGCCAGCCACGGGCGAGGTAGCTCATGAAGCACCTCCACCACCTCTTCCCCAAGACGGCGCCCTAGCGCCAAGGCATGCAGCCCCATGGCGCGACCCACCGCGTCCGGCGCCCGAGCATGAAGAAAGAAGCTACCAAGAAGTCTGTCGACCGCAAGCGAACGCTCCGCCACTCCTTGCTCCGCCGCGCCAGGATCGTTTGCTGCGGCAAGGCCCCGCGCCGCTTGCTGTAGCGGCGCGTAGACCCCAAGACCAAGCCCCACCTCCAATGCGGGCCCCGGTGACCACGGCCGGCTGCTGCGCCTTCACCCCCGAGCTGCGCAGCATCGCTTGGCCGAGCAAGTTCAACCCAGATCTGCCTCCTCGCTACGACGACACCCCCGACCTCACGGAGTTCTTGCAGCTCTATGAGCTGAGCAGCGAGGAGGCCAACGGCAACAAGAAAGTCATCTCAGCGTTCTCCGACGGCATTGGTGACGTCAAGATGAAGGAGGAGTTGTGCACGACCTTGGAGGTGTTGAACATCGTGACCAAGTGTGCAAGAGTTGAGGAGGGGCGCCTCTCCCTCCTCGAGCTCCCTACTATGGACCCGAAGGAGAAGAAGACCAACGCCAAGGACGTGAAGTGCAAGGGAGCAGCCGTGCTCACGGCGGAGCCAGACACCAAGCGCGACAGAGATCAGCTTGAGTCATCCAAGGGCAGCCAACCATTCTGCGCCTTCCACAACCTGCATGCCCACAGCACCAGCGACTATCAAGAGCTCAGAGCCATTCGAGAAGGAAGCTTCGGTCGACGCCCTGAGCGTAGAGACCGGGGCTACAGCCGAGGAGGAGGACATGGTGGCAGATGCTGGGACGACTGTGGCCCGCGTCAGGAGTGGCACCACCGGCCTCGCGAGGCCCGCTGGCAGGATCAGCCTCGCGAGGGCGCCTGGAGGGACCAGCCTCGTGAAGCTTGTCCTCAAGGCAACGCTGGCCTTCCTCCATTACTGCCACCACCCAGAACGAATGACGACCACCATGGGGGCTGGGGGCTTCCAGGAGCCACGGGCTATCACCTGCATCTTGGGCGGAGCTCAAGCCCCAGCCTCACAGCGAATCTTCAAACAATTTGCCCGTGAAGTGAATGCAGTTCTCCCCAAGCTCGAGGCCACACGCTTGCTCAGATGGTCCAGGTGCCCCATCATGTTCAGTTTGGCAGGTCAACTCAAGTGTGCGGCTACAACAGGCGTCGTACCAATGCTCTGTTCACCGGTCATCAGCAACGTGCAAGTTACCAAGACCCTCATCGACGGCAGCGCAGGGCTCAATGTCCTGTCCATCGACACATTCGACAACCTCCAAGTGCCATATGACCAGCTTCATCCTACCAAGCCTTTCTCAGGAGTGACCGACGGCTCTACTACCCTGATCGGGTAGGTCCACCTCCCTGTTACCTTTGGAGAACGCAACAACTACCGCACCAAACTCATCGACTTTGACGTCGCCTACATCCACCTACCATACAACGCCATCCTCGGGTATCTGGCCCTGGCCAAGTTCATGGCGGTAATCCACCACAGCTACAATGTCCTCAAGATGCTGGGAAGCGGCGGAATCATCACAGTCACGTGCGAAGAAAGAGACGCGGTGTGCTCCCTCGAGCGTGCCTTTCAAGCTGCGGCAATCGACGACCCCGACAGTCAGGGCAAGCACCCTCCTAAGGCCACCCCAAGGAGAAGAAGCAGTTGTGCCAAGCCGGGCCTCAGGCAAGCTGCGCCTCGTCAGGATCGGCGCCCGTGCCTGGGGCGCATTCCTCCATCGCATAGGAATGCGCGCCCAGCGGCCCCTCTCGGACAGGGCTCGGGGCCTCTCTTCTGAAGGGCCTCAGACTTCGCTAACATCACGAGGGAGGTGCTTGGGCACCACTTGGAGGCGTGCTTCGCGTCACGTTTCCCTCAGGAGAACACAGGGCAAGGAGTGCCCACCGCTCAGGAGTTCATCACAGAGACCAGTCAGTAACTGAAAGACGCAAGGGCCATGCGCGGCGGTCGCCGATCACCAGGCACAGCTCCCCATCCAGGCGAGGATGCTAGGCTGCGTGTCTGCATCGACATCCCAAGGCTCAATAAGGCCGCAGCTCACTAGGCGCAGCTCCCCATCCAGGCGAGGATGCCGGGCTGCGCGTCTGCATCAACATCCTAAGGCTTAATCAGGCCGTCGCTCAGGAGCTTCTCTAGCCTTCGCGCGTGGGACGCAGCGAGGCCCCCCCCTCACAGCTACGTTCGCATGCCCTTTGGCCTACCGAGCGTGGAGGCCGCCTATCAACGCAAGCTGCGAAGCATCCTGACGGCTCAAGAGGCCAGGCACCACGTTGTGCTGACGGAGATGAAGACGGTCCTCAAGGAATCCCCTGGACCCCTAGAGCCTCCCGAGGCTCAGGGCCCTGGTGGCTCATGAGGTGCAGCCCCTTCGCCATACACCTTCAGCTACCCCAACTCTTCTTCATCGACAGGACCAGGTGACGTTTTCCAAAGTTCATTCAGCTGGGAGCGCCCCCAGGGCTGCATCATTCCCAGGCCGCGTGGGTCCGTCCCTGTAGCATGTATCTTTCCTTTTATATCTTTAGCTTACCCTGTTGGGGGCGCCCCTCGGGCTGCATCATGCCCGAGCCGCTTGGGCCGGACCTAGTGGCATGCATCTTCCCTGCATTTACCTAAGCTAGGTTGCTTTCCATGCTTAATCTATCTATGACTATCGCCTGCTTGATTGTCACCAACCGTGGGAGTCGCACGCCGGCCGTCTTTCTTCAGGACCCTTCGTGTTGTCTAACCATCTCACAGGACCAAGACAGCAAACAAGAACCAAGACCATGCGCAACCCGCCTTGAGGTAGGGCCTCGTGAGTCCCGTGCTGGCTCGTGAGTGCCGGAATACACCCCGTCTAGCGCTGCCATGCAAGCCACATGTCAGGGCGGGGATGTACACGCCCCGGGGGCCCTCCGCAGTAGGGAATCCCCTCTCACACGCTAGAAGCAAACCAGCGATCACCACGGCGACCAGTGCCCTTCCTTGCACTAACTTGCAGGCACTTCAGGAGGGCCACAGCAGGCAGTACCACGGGCTCTCTCTCTTCTCTCATGCGATTTGCTTGCGCGTTAAAAGGGGGGCTCCTGAGCATCATGCCTCAGGAGATCTTACTAGCTCTCCATCCCTCACCGCCTAGCCTTGACCATGGCTCAAGGGCCGGGACCTGAGGTCGCAGAGCACCAAGGACATGGAAGGGGGAGGCCCGCACGGGTCAGACCTAGCCACACTACAGCGACCGGTGTCCGAGTCTGGCACGACTCGAGGAGCAGACCCCACACAACCAAAGATAAGTTCTCGATCTGGATCCACCAGTCGCTTGCGACACGAGACCCTCGCTCGCTTCCTTCGCTACCCTGCTGTGACAACGTTTTCTTCCTTTCCCATCCTAAGACAACTGCTTGCGCGCTAAGGGGGGACCTCTTGAGCATCACGCCTCACGAGCTCTTACTTGACCTCGGGCCGCTCACCTCCTGGCCTTGACTACGGCACGCGACCTGGCATACCAGTGACTGTTGTAGCCTGCCTGGGGACCGGGACCTGTCAGCGTAGAGCACCAAGCTGCCGCAGGATTGGAAAGGGGAGGCCGAGCCTCGGCAGGATATGCGCACACAAATATTCATAATGAGGGCTATATTGACAAAATACATTACAAACGCTTTACACACCCCCACGCGGTCCGTTTCTTGGTTCCTCACGGGGAACAAAAGGTAAGCAATTCCTAGGGGTTCTATCTACGCGCACCAGGTGTCGCCGACGCCATCATCAACAGTGGTCCACGTGAGGCGGCGCCAACCCCATCCAGATCAGCGATGGCGGCGGCTGGACGCTGCGGCCCTGCTCCGGGCTCGGCGGGAGCTCGGGGGCACGTAGCTGTCGTCCCTCGTCTCCGGAGACTCCAAGAGCTCAGGAGAGTCGGTGGACCACCAGGAGTCGCTGCTGTCGCTGGAGGAGCTGCAGCCGAGACCGGTGGCAAGCCCTGCGCCTGCCCCCGTGTCGTCCTGGCGACCTCCTTCAGGGCAGCACTCCAGGCCGCGGCCTTCCTCATTGAAGACCTTGAAGAACAGCACGGAGGCGCCATCGTACTCAAAGTGGATCGCGAGGGCGCCCTCCGCACGGCAGACTCGGGCAATCTCACCCCAGCCTTGGGTCATGAAGATCTTCCCGGAGGCAACGGTTCCAATCTCCGCTCCAGTCGCTGGGGCGTCGCAGTCGGCATGCTGCAGCCAAATTTCACGAAGGCCCCTCGGCGACATCTCAGCAGCGAAGAACGGCGGGACGCATATCCAAGTGCTCGGGGGCATCACCGCCCACAGCATGAACTCACGCGAAGAGTCCGCAGCATGGACCCCTGGGGCAACGGTGTGTGCCTCCGCAGCACGGCGACCACGGCCTTGGCGCGGGCGGCGCCGCTCACTGCTCCTTCCTCCCGAATCGTCGGCATGAGCGTACAAGGGCAGCAAGTACTATGGAGGCGGCCTCTCATACCAAGGCCTCGACACCACCGGCCTCACGACCACCTCGCGGTGATGAGACCTCCTTTTCTTTGGCAGGAGCAGCTCGGGCATGTTGAGGGGAGCCTTGCCCTACTCTGCGGCTGAGAACCTCCGGATCGGCGCCATGTTTGCACAAGCAAGGAGTGGAGCAAGGAAGAAGAAGGAGGAGAGGAAGAGGAAGGATGGGCGACGGGGGCTCCGCCCCCACCATTTATACCAGAAGAAGGCCAACTAGCACCCCCCCACGATGACAAGTAATGATGGTTTCCCTTGCATGTCGTAGGGGATTGTCACGTCGGGTAGGTGCCGAGGCAGCATGCGGAAGCGGAGACGCCCACGTCCAATCAACCTCCACGCGTCGACCGAGGCCGCAGGCTATGGGGGCCCCCGGCGCTCCACACTTGACCCTTGGCTTCGCCTTGAAGCCAAGCCCGAGCGTGCCTTGGGCCCGGGGGCTACTGTTGGCGTTCTGGGAACGGGGGTCCCCAGACTTGCCTGCCTGCGGCCCACGACGTAGCTTCGCTGGGAGGACTATATGGCCCATCTTCATCAACAAGGAATCAAGACCCTCGCGAGGGGCCAAGCCTCGCGAGGCGGACAACATAAGACCCCCTCAGGAGCGGCCTCACCAGGCTGGCTCACGAGGGGCGGAGAGTTCAAGGCCGGGCAAACCTCGCGAGGTTCGCGTGACGTAAGCCATGACGATCGAGACCAGGCAGGCGCCAGGCGGGCGCCAGCGCGCAGTGTCCTTGTTTCCCCTTTGGTGCTAAGAGGGAAAGCGCAGGCATGCAGTAACGAGGCATCAAGCAATGGTTTCCATATTGGTGCAACGAGACCAAGACCAGAAGGACGGCAAGCCGGAGGTCACCGTGGAGCCCAAGACGGCGTCACCACCAGAGGCTTTGGCAAGCAAAGACTGCTTTTGTCAGGATAGCTTGTACTAGCTGTCCCCTTTCAAACTGGCCGTTGTTGGCTCCCTTCCAGCTCAATATTTGGGGAAGGACCATGGCCTCTATAAATAGGATTAGCCACCACAGTAGGAAGGACGAGCCTCGAATCCACCCGAACAACAACCAGTTCGCCAAGCACAAGAACACCTCAACCTCACGAGGCTGTTCTTCCCCCTTGTACGGTTCATCCTCAGCCCAAGAGGCAATCCACCACCACCACACTAGAGTAGGGTATTACACCACAACGGTGGCCCGAACCATTATAAATCTTGTGTCCTTCGTGTTGCGAGTTCGTCGAGTTAGTTAGTGAGATCTTAGATAAGTTAGAACGCGGATTGATAGGGGGGAGATCTTCGCGTGCACCACAAAGTTCGAACCTTAAGGGTTTTGCCGGAACCCATGATCTCACAGTTTCCTTTCTTCTTTGTTGGGTCATAGGAATCACCGTACTGTTAAGTGGGGTCCATATGAACAAAGTCAGAGTGACTGATGTGATGCTCAACCAAATCCTATGTCTTCGAGCGAAGACAATGAGAGAAAATCTTATCCAGAGCTAGAGATGTCAGCCTTACTTGTAGCCCAAGTCAAGCTGTCGCGTGTGTTTCAAACCTGACCGTTGGGCACGTGTCCGTTCCTTAGTGACCCAGGGTCATTTCGGAAAAATCATGTCGGGTTTCCTCCTGGCTATAAATAGCCCACCCCTACACCATAAATTGGTGGCTACTCAGAGTTAGTGCACGACTTTTGTCGTTTGAGAGCAACCAACCTCCGAAGCATTTGAGAGAGAGAGATCCTTGCGAGGACAAAGCCCTAAACACCCAGTGCCAAAGAGTGTTAGGCATCACAGAAGTCTTTCTGTCTGTGTGACCAGAAGACTTGTTACACTTGAGGACTGTGAATCCTCCAGCCGGTTAGGCGTCACGTTTTGAGCATCCAAGAGTCATTGTGGATCGCCGGTGAACGAAGTCTGTGAAGGTTTGGAAGTCTACCTTGAAGACTTACCAGAGTGATTGGGTGAGGATTGAGTGTCCTTAGCTCAAGGGGAATAAGGTGAAGACGCGGTCTTCTAAGTTAAATCTCAACCTCCCTAACCAGACGTACAGTTGTCACAGCAACTGGAACTGGTCTACCAAATCCTTGTCTTCACCAAGCAACTGGTTCTATCCTTCACTTTGCTTTGCTTTACAGGTTGTCTTCATGAAGTCATTTTTTGCCTGTATGATCCGACTGACTTCATTGAGTGAAGACCGTTTACTGTTTGGCTTCATGCCGTCTTCCATCCTGACCCTTACTACCTAGTCGCTGATAGTTTTCGTGCTTTCACTTCATTGCAATCTTGACTATGGCTTGTCTAGTGTAGTCTATCTTCTGTTGCATATCAATAAGTTGGTGATTGTCGGCATTCTAGGAACGGGGGTCCCCAGACTTGCCTGCCTGCGGCCCGCAGTGTGGCTCCACCAGCAGCCCCGTATGGCCCATCTTCACTGGCAAACACCCAAGACCCTCACGAGGGGGCAAGCTGCACGAGGCGGATGACGCAAGACCTCCTCGGGGGCGGCCTCACCAGGCTGGCTCACGAGGGGCGGAGAGATCAAGGCAAGGCGAACCTCGCGAGGTTCCAATGACGTAAGCCATGATGATCAAGACCAGGCGGGCGCCAGCGAGCACAATGTCCTCGTATCCTCTTTGGTGTTAAGGAGGCAAGCGCAGGCGAGGAGTTCTGAGGCATCAAGCAAAGGTTTCCATATCGGTGCAACAAGACCAAGACCAGCAGGACGGTAGGACGAAGGTCACTTTGGAACCCTAAATCCAACATTTGGCGCACCAGGTAGGGGTGCGCCGAAGCTTTCTTCTTCGTCGGTCCATGCTTCGTCACTCCACAAAGCTAATGGCCGATGCTCGCCGGGCTCGTGCAGAGAGTCGGGCCGCTCTGGCCCCCCATGTCGCCCAGACAGCCCCAGTAGGCGGGCCTCCCCGTCGTTCTCCGTCACCCGCCGCCAATGCCGTCACCGGCCCGGCGGCAAATGAGCAGCAAGCCTCTTCGTTGAATCCCTCCGTGTGCCGTGATGGCCACACCGCCACTCCATCGCCGAGTCCTACTTGCTCATCGTCTCATGCTCGCCGTGCGCCCACTGACGCGCAAGCCGCGCTACTCATGGCACACGAGCTTCCGCGCTACCGTCCAGTGGACGACCTCTACGAGGACTGGATGGACCGCATCGCCGAGCTCGTCAGCACCGCGGGGGGCTCTCCCATACCATCCCTCTCGCTGCCTCACCCGCCCGCAGCTACGGGCGATGTGGTTCACGGAGCGCCTCCGCCTCCTCCGCAACAAGATGGCACCCTTGCGCCAAGGCATGCAGCTGGCGGTGCGCCTCCTCCTCTCCCACGTCAGGACGACGCCCTCGTTCCAAGGTGTGCGGCCCCGTGGTGCGACACACCGTGCCATGTGCCCGCGCATGAAGAGAGATGCTGCCAAGAGATTCCCCGTCCACAAGGAAACGCTCCACCACTCCCAGCTCCGCTGCGCCAGGATTGCTTGGTGCAACATGGCCATGCGCCGCGTGCCGTGGTGGCGCAGGGGCACCACGACCAAGCTCTGCCTCCACGACGGGCCACGATGGCCACGGCGGGCTGCCGCGCCTTCGCTCCTGAGTTGTGTAGCGTCATCTGGCCGGGCATGTTCAAGCCAGATGTGCCTCCTCGCTACGGCGGCACCCCCGACCCTGCGGAGTTTCTGCAGCTCTACGAGCATAGCATCGAAGCGGCCAACAGTGACGAAAAGGTCATGGCGAACTGGTTTCCGATGGCTCTCAAGGACGACGCCCGCTCATGGCTCCTGAACCTGCCCCCAGGCTCGATCTCCTCCTGGGACGAGATGCGCAACCACTTCATCGCCAACTTCCAGGGGACTCGCGATCGCCGCCCCTCCCCTCCCAGTCGCGGGTGACCTGTGCAGCATCAAGAAACAACCGGGAGAGACCCAGCAGAAGTACATCCACCGCTTCAACATCACGCAAATCAAGATCCCCAAGATAACAGACGAGGCTATCATCTCAGCGTTTTCTGATGGCATCCGTGATGTCAAGATGAAGGAGGAGCTCGCCATCCATGAAGAGTTGTGCGCGACCTTGGAGCTGTTCAACATCGTGACCAAGTATACAAGAGCTGAGGAGGGGCGCCTCTCCCTCCTCGAGCTCCCAGCTGCAGATTCCGAGGAGAATAAGGCCAAGGCCAAGGACGTGAAGTGCAAGGGAGTGGCCGTGCTAGAGGCAGAACCAGACACCAAGCACGGCCAAGCTCTTCCCGAGTCGTCCAAGGGCAGCCGCACGCTCTGCGCCTTCCACAACATGCGCACGCACAATACTAATGATTATCAAGAGCTTAGGGCCATTCGAGATGGACGCTTCTGTTGACGCCCCGAGCGCAACAACCGGTTCTATGGCCGAGGAGGTGGACGTGGCAGAGGACGTTGGGACGACCGTGGGCCCTGCCAGGAGTGGCGCGACCAACCTCGCGAGGATCGTTGGCAGGACCAACCTCGTGAGGGCGCCTAGAGGGACCAGCCTCATGAGGATCGTCCTCAGGGCAACCCTAGTCTCCCTCCGCCGCTGCTGCCAAGAAGAAACGACGACCATCAATAGGACGAGGGGGCTGGGGGCTTCTAAGAGCCCAGAGCTATCGCATGTATCTTGGGCGGAGCTCAAGCCCCAGCCTCTCAGGGAGTCTTCAAGCAGGTTGCTCGCGAAGTGAACGCAGTCCTCCCCAAGCTCAAAGCCACGCGCCCGCTCAAATGGTCCAAGTACACCATCACCTTTAGCTCGGCAGATCATCTCAAGTGCATGGCAACGGCCGGCGTTCTCCCGATGCTCTGTTCACCCGTCATCAGCAATGTCCAAGTCACCAAGACCCACATCAACGGTGGCGCAGGGCTCAATGTCATGTCCGTCGAGACTTTTGGCATCCTTCAAGTGCCATATGATCAGCTCCAGCCTACCAAACCTTTCTCAGGAGTGACTGACGGCTCCACCACCCCAAGAGGGCAGGTTCGCCTCCCTGTCACCTTCGGTTAACGCAACAACTACTACACCGAGCTCATCGACTTCGACGTCGCCCACATCCGTCTGCCGTACAATGCCCAAATTCATGGCAGTCACCCACCATGGCTAAAAAGTCATCAAGATGCCTGGAAGCGGCGGAATCATCACCGTCCCCTGCGAAGAAAGAGACCCAGTGTGCTCCCTCGGGCATGCCTTCCAAGCTGCATGATCGAGGACCCCGACAGCAATGCAACACAATACCCTCCTGAGGTCAACCCCAAGAAGAAGAAGCAACTCTTTCACACTGGACCCCAAGGGAGCGGCACCTCCAGTGACACAACTTCAAGATCTACGCCCGCGCCTGGGGCGCCACTCTCCCTCGGGCAGGACTTGGGGGCTCTCTTCTGGAGGGCCTCAGACCTGGCCAGCATCACGAGGGAGGCGCTCGGGCACCACGTCAAGGTGTGCTTCGCGGCACGTTTCCCTCAGGAGGGCGCCAGGCGAACAGCGCTTGGCGCTTAAGAGTTCATCGACAAGGCCACTCAGGAGCTTCAGGAAGCAAGAGCAATACGCGGCGACTGCCGCCCACCTGGCGCTGCTCCCCACCCGGGCGAGGATGGTGAGATGCACGTCTGCATCGACATCCCAGGGCTCAATCGGGCCGCATCTCAGGAGCACTTTTGGCCTTCCCGTGTTGGACGCTGCGAGGGTCCACCTCACAGCTAAGTTCGCATGTCGTTCGGCCTGCCGAGCGCGGCTGCTGCCTTCCAGTGCAACCTGCGGAGCATCATGGCAGGTCAGGAGGTCAAGCATCACGTAGTCCTGGCGGAGATGGAGACGGTCCTCAGGGGGCTGCTCGAGGCTCTAGGCCTCGATGGCTCATGACGGGCGACTTCTTCGCTACGCGTCTTTAGCTACCCCAACACCCCTTTAGCAACCAAACCAAGTGACATCTCTCCAAGTTCATTTAGCTGGGAGCGCCCCCTTGGGCTGCATCAGTCCCAGGCCGCGTGGATCAGTCCCTGTGGCATGTATCCACTTACATTTTTAGTTCACCTTGCTGGGGGCGCCCCTCGGGCAGCATCATCCCCAGGCCACTCGGGTCCGACCCAGTGGCATGTATCATTCCTGCATTTACCTAAGCCAGTTTGCTTCTCATGCATAATCTATCTATGGTTATCACCTGCTTGATTGTCGCCCACCACGGGAGCCGCGCGTCGATCGTCTTTATTCAGTATCCTTCGCATAAGAAGGCTAGGCACGGTGCCTGTGCAAAGGCTCGTCCCTGCAACATTGATAAATCCAACGGCTGAGCTCTGTCTGACGGGCCAGCCCCATTCATGTCACCTCCTGAGGTTGTTGGTGCTTAGCCTTCTAATGTGATAGCCACAGGAAATCCTTTCGGCGCAGGTTGTCTAACCCTCTCACAGGACCGCCATAGTCCTCAAGAGCCAATACCAAGCGTAACCCGCCTTGAGGTAGGGCCTCGTGAGTCTCGCGCTGGCTCACGAGTGGCTAGATACACCTCCTGCAACCCTGCCATGCAAGCCACGTGTCAGGGCGGGGTTGTACATGCCCCGGGGGCTCTCCGCAGTAGGGAGTCCCCTCCAATGTACCAGAGGCAGACCAGAAATCACCATGGCGGCTCGAGCCCCTCCTCGTGCTAACTTGCAGGAGCTTCCTAAGGACTACAGCGGGCGGCACCGCGGACTCTCTCTCTTCTCCCATGCAATTCGCTTACACGTTAAAAGGGGGGCTCCTGAGTATCGCAACTGAGGAGCTCTTACTGGCTCTCTAGCCCTCACCCCTGTCCTTGACCTTGGCATCGCAGCCTGGCATACCAGCGGCGGCTGAGCTCGCTCGAGGGCCGGGACCTGAGGACGTAGAGCACCAGCAAGAACATGGGTAAGAGGGGGAGGCCCGCACGGGCCTAACCTAGGTACCCAGCAGCGGTCGACACCCAAGTCTGGTGTGGCACGGGAAGCCGGCTCCGGAATGCCAAGATAAGTCTTATACCTGGACCGACCCAGCACTACGACATAAGATTCTCGCCTTTTCGCTGCCCTGCTACGGCAACATCCGTCCCTTTCCCATCCTCAGGTAGCTGCTTGCGCGCTAAAGGGGACCTCTTGAGCATCGCACCTCAGGAGCTCTTACTGGACCTTGGGTCGCTCACCTCCTGGCCTTGACCCCGGCATCGCAACCTGGCATACCAGCAACGACTGTAGCCTGCCTGGGGACCGGGACCTGTTAGCGTAGAGCACAAAGCTATTGCAGGATTGGAAAGGGGGAGACCAGGCCTCAGCAGGACATGTGCTCGCAAATTTTCACAATAAGGATAATATCAACAAAAGGCATTACAGATGCTATACACACCCCCGCGGGGTCCGTTTCGATTCCTCCCAGGGAACAAAAGGAAGGGAGTTCCTAGGAGCTAACCCCATCAGGATCAGAGGCGGCAGCGGCCAGACGCGGCGACCTTGCTACGGGCCCGACGAGAGCTCGGGGGCACGTAGTTGTCGTCGCTCGTCTCCGAAAACTCTATGAGCTCGGGAGAGTCACTGGACCACCAGGAGTAGCCGCTGTCGCAGGAGGGTGTAACAGCCACAATGCGGCTATATCTCCCACGTGTCGGGGCACGACTTAGAGGCATAGCCGCATGGTAGGTCTGTCGCAAGAGGGGTAATCTTTACACATCCCATGTACTGAATAAGAAAGGGATAGAGAGTTGGCTTACAATCGCCACTTCACACAATAAAGAAATAATCCATACATTATCCAAAATACAAACAAGGTCCGACTACGGAACCAAAATAAAAGAAGACAACCCCAAATGCTAGATCCCCGATCGACCCAACTGGGCTCCACTACTGATGAACCGGAAAAGACACAAAACAACGATCAAGATCTTCATCGAGCTCCCACTTGAGCTGGGTTGCGTCACCTGCACTGGAATCATCAACACCTGCAACTGTTTGGAAGTATCTGTGAGTCACGAGGACTCAGCAATATCACACCTGCGAGATCAAGACCATTTATTCTTATGGGTAGGAAAGGGTAGTGAGGTGGAGCTGCAGCAAGCACTAGCATATATGGTGGCTATCATACGCAAAAGAGAGCGAGAAGAGAAGCAACACATGGTCGAGAAGCTAGAAGTGATGAAGAAGTGATCCTGAAGCTACTTAAGTTCAAGCATAACACAAGACCGTGTTCACTTCCCGAACTCCGCGAGCAGAGACCATCACGGCGACACATGCGGTTGATGCATTTTATTTAAGTTAAGTTCCAAATTCTCTACAACCGGATATTAACAACTTCCCATCTGCCCATATTCACGGGCACGGCTTTCGGAAGTTCAAAACCCTGCAGGGGTGTCCCAACTTAGCCCATCACAAGCTCTCACGGTCAACGAAGGATATTTCTTCTCCCAGGAAGACCCGATCGGACTTGGAATCCCGGTTACAAGACATTTCGACAATGGTAAAACAAGACCAGCAAAGCCGCCTAGATGTGCCAACAAATTCCGATAGGAGCTGCACATATCTCGTTCTCAGGCCACACCGGATTGTCCAAACTTCCGGTAGGCCAGCCCAGACTTGCCCCTGGAGGGCACCGGCGGCTGACAGGTTGGACCAACACTCAGAGGAGCACTGGCCTGGGGGGTTAAAATAAAGATGACCCTCGGGCTCTGGAAACCCGAGGGAAAAAGGCTTAGGTGGAAAAAGTTAAAACCAAAGTTGGGCCTTGCTGGAGGAGTTTTATTCAAAGCAAACTGTCAAGGGGTTCCCGTAACACCCAACCGCGTAAGGAACGCAAAATCAAGGAACATAACACCGGTATGACTGAAACTATGGCGGCAAGAGTGGAACAAAACACCAGGCATAAGGCCGAGCCTTCCACCATTCACCAAGTATATATGTGCATTAAAGTAAACAATATATAATAATGATATCCCAACAATATCCATGTTCCAACATGGAACAAACTTCACCTTCACCTGCAACTAACAACGTTATAAGAGGGGCTGAGCAAAAGCGATAACATAGCCAAACAATGGTTTACTAGGAAAGGTGGGTTAGAGGCTTGACATGGCAATATGGGAGGCAAGATATAGCAAGTGGTAGGTATCACGGCATAGCAATAGAGCGAACAACTAGCAAGCAAAGATATAAGTGATTTCGAGGGTATGGTCATCTTGCCTGAGATCCCGCAAGGAAGAAGAAGAAGCCCGTTAAGAAGACAAACGGACGTAGTCGAACGGATCCTCACAACTTTGGAACGAAACCGAAGCTAACGAGAGAAGCAACCCGAAAAGAAGCAGGCAACATAGTAAACAACCATCACATAAGCATGGCATGATGCGCAACCAAGTATGATGCATGTCTGGTATAAAGAGGCATGGCATGGCAAAGTGCGCAAACAATACTACAAATTAAGTGGAGCTCAATATGCAACGAGGTGCATATTGATGAAACACCACATTCGATTATTTAGTTCTCTCCCGTTTATGTACCCAACAATATTAAATTTTGTTAAGCATGGCAAGAGGTGAAGCATAATTAAACTACCTATCTAGGCAAGTTTAATTGAGGCCGGAACAACAAACAACAAGTCTGAAAAATCCTCATGTGCATTTAGCAATTTAATGCAACAATAATTTCAAAAAAATTTAAATGTTATTATCATGATGTGGATGACATGTGCAAGTTTTATGCAATTTTTATGAAAATGTTGACATGATAAGATATGAGGCATTTGTCATCGTGGCGGAAAAGAAAGGGGTGCCACGACAACGAATCCGACATATCGGTTTCGGTGACTCATTGGAGTACCGGTGCAAAAGAGCAAGTGTGCGGAGCGAGTCACGCAAGGATGGTGGGGTGATCCCAGATTCCGGGTTGCCACATGTTAACGGCAAGGGACCGAGGAGGAATGTGCAATGATAGCTCGGACACTATGCAAACACGAACATCTCATACGACAAAAGTATTCGTTCTCGGACGGTAGTTGTACATGTTGGCTGTAGTCGAACTTGACGGCTCCGTTACACGGTTCTTCGGAGACGGTAGTGGTATACGGTTCTTAGAAGTTCATAGTCATGGCGAGGAACTTGATGAAACCCAAGGCGACGGTAGTTGTACATGGTCCACGAGTCGTCGATCATTCAGGGTCCGACTTGCGGGTCTTGCCGACATGAAGGGGTACTTTGCGTTTTCGTAGAGGTACTCTCGATCTTTGTGACGGTAGTCGTTCTCGTTCGTTCGGAGAGGTGCTTGATGACTCCAAGCCCCTCACGGTCGACAGTAGTTGAACTTGACGCTTGCGATGCACATGTCTTCGTCGACGGTAGTGGTACACTAGTCGGAGAGGGACTTGGCAAAAAATCCCGGTCTCAGGTTCTGTAGTAGTTCACAGGGCCCAACACAGGGTCTTGGTGAAATGGGGGAGCACCTTGGCGGTCTTGGCAGTCAACGATGGGAGGCGGGCAGCGAAGCAGCAGCAACGTGCAGGCACCAACGCAGGAGTGGACCTGGCGCAGAGGCAGGGGTCAACGCAGGCAGGTGCTCGAGCAGGATTTGGTGCTATTCGTCGTCCTCGCGCAAGAAGAGACGAGGGCACCAGGAAGACCTATGAGGATCAGTACTCGAAACCCTGCAAGGAGCGGGCAACAGGCGACGGGATCAAGGAGGCGAGGCGGTGTCGGACTTGGGCTCCGGCAGGAGGGTCCCTAGTGGGGCAAGGGACGTGAGTTGAAGGTGCAAGAGGTCGAGGCCATGGCGAGTCCACAGCGGCACCACAGCTTCGGGGCGATGCACCGGTGGTAGGGCGCGGCGTGCAGAGGAGCTCGGGAGCGAGGCGGGCATGGGCGCGCGTGGAGGGGCATGAGGTTGAGCTCCTGGTGTGAGGCGGGCGTGGAGGAAGAGGAGCCCGGCAGGGGCGCTAGGGAGCCAGGCGGCGGCCTGCAGGATCCGGTGAGGGGTGATGCGGCGCGCTGGCAATGAAGATCGAGAGGGAGGAGGGGTTTGAACGGGTGTGGGTTCTGCGGGGGAGAGGTGCCAGTGAAGCTGTCACATCCCTAGTTCTGGTAAGCACTAGGCTAGTCCCTTGTGTTTGCATCATGTTTAATTTTCATTTAAAATGAAATGGGGATTGTGAAAGCCTTAGAAACCCTCCTGGAAATGATCAAAATAAAAATTGTCTCAAATATTTCCAAGAAAATGTTCATGTTCTTCTTTAAAAATATTGGACAGAGGTAAAACTCAAACCAATATTTCTGGGAGCTCAGAGACATTTATTTTGGGCGTTTGAGTTAATCCAATAACTATTTGCATTGGAAATATATTTATTATATAAATAATATATGGCCAAAAATGTTGAGACTTGGTGAGGGCTTCTGATATAATTTAACAGTTGCCACAATGAGTATCAACATTTAAATAAATGTTTTAGCATTTATTTCTTTTGCAAAACAAACCACAGAAAAGAAAAACAGAAAGTATAAGAAATACATTACTTGTTGCCCACTGGCTGGCCCGGCCCAACTGGCCCAAGCCAGTCATCCGCCTCCTTGCCAGGAGGAGGCGAAGGAGGGCACAGCGAGCGCGCACATGCACGTCACGCTCCTGCCTGCCTGCCCCCCCTTCCCCTCGGCACTGTCCACCCCTGAGAGCTCCACCGAGCCCCTGGCCTCTCCTCACTCTCTCCCGAGCTCTCTCCTCTCCTCTGCTCGTCTTCCCTCCTGCGCCCGAACGCCACCGTAGCACGTCGCCGTGAGCCATCGACTAGTGCCCCTGTCCCTTGCTGCTGTCCAGGAGCGCTGCCGCCTCGACTACGCCTCCTCGTCGAGCTGGACGACGCCAGGGGCACTGCAGCGTCACCACCGCCATCATCCCCTTAGTTGGAGCCGCGAATCGCCGCCGCTAAATTCGTCGCCGACTGGTCCTCCTCGAGCTCACCGACGACGCCTTCGAGTTCACTGTGAGCTCCCCTTCCTCCTCCCCCTAGCCCCATAGCTCGAGCCCCCCTAGCCCTGTTGGCCACCTTGGCCGAGAGCTTGGCTCCACCAGCTATGTCGCCGCCGTGCCCACAGCTGCCACAGCTCGCACCGAGCTCACCGCCGTTCTCTGTGCCCTCCCGCGCGTCGTTTGCACCCAACCGCAGCCCCCCCTAGTGCCCCGTAGCACCTAACCCGCACGCACCCGACTCCGGCCGCTGCCGTGAGCTCTGCTCCGGCGAGCTCTGTCGTTCCCGCGGCCTCCCCTGAGTGCGGCTGGATGCGCCCGTGCACGGGCTACCCGTCGGTGGCCTCCGTGTGCCAAACCGTGGCCTCCAGCTCATTCCAGCAAACTTCCACCGTGGCTCGAGGTCGTCGCTGGCGAAACTCCGGCGGCTGACGTGGCGCATGATTAGCTGCTAACCCTGCCACTTAATCCACCCCTAAGCCACTGACTATGGGCCCCAGGGCTCGGTCAAACCCTGGTCAGTTGGGTTTGACTCGGGTTTAGCCCCGGTGTCACTGACGTTTGGCCCCCACACGTCAGGTTTGACCTGGTCAGCCCTGCTGACGCCTCTGTGACGTCATGCTGACGCAATAATGATTTTTTTCTGGATTTTAAATAATTCAAAGAATTCCAGAAAATGATATATACTTCAAAAATTCATAGAAATTCAACCGTAGCTCAAATTGAAATAATTTATATGTGAAAAATTATCAGAAAAATTCAATCTATCCATCTGTACCATTCCCATGCATGACAAACTAACTTATAAATGCTGTATATGAGGAAACACATGAATGGCATTTATAAAGGCTTATTTTGGAGTTGCATTTGAAACTTTGGTTCAAATGGACTTCATGCAAATAAATGCTAGATGCATTAACTCAAACAACATCACATCTTCATGCCATATTCATGCATCATATTGTTGCATATGCTTGTGTATTGATTTCCGACACCGTTCCCTCTCGATAGGTCCTGCCCCGGAGAGTGCTCCAGAGTACCTGTCTTAGGAGTAGTGCCCCCCTGTTGATCTACCAGGCAAGCAAACCCCCTTGTTCATTCCGATACAATCCTACTCTCTCGCTCCTGCTCTCATTTATTGCATTAGGACAACAACGGTTCAACTATTACTTTATGCTGCGGTAGTTGCACCCATTCCTCTGCATGACCTGTCATTGCCATAGTAAATAGTTAAAACCCACTAGCATGTGTAGGAGTTGATTGAGCCATGTTGTGTTCTTGCCATGCCATGCCTGCTATTACTTAGAGTTGTGTCAGGTTTGATTCATCGGCAATAAATTGGAGTGGTACGATATGTTCTGGTGCTGAGAGTTAAGCGTGTGAACATGATTTGGTAAAGGTAGTGGTGAGAGGCCATGTAGGAGTACATGGTGGGTTGTCTCACTGGAACCGTCCTTAAGAACTGAGTTCTATGTAAGTTGTCCAATGACTAGTTGCTACCACACATTGGGCTCTGAGCGCTCCAAGCTCTCTCGACTTATTAGCCAACTTGATCTCTGTCTAGGACTTGCAAATAGTTTCTGGTGTTTGTAGGTAGTGTTAGTAGTCTACCAAGTGGCACCCGACCAGGTGGGCTTGGGACAGACTAGGCATAGTGGCACGGTGTACCAAGTGGCACCCGGATGGTGGGCTTGGGAACCCTTCTCACATTGTTTGGGGCCGTGAGCGACACCCCGGCCGGATCTCCTTGCGGTTGGAACCCGAATAGGCGATAAACCTGGTTGAGAGACTTGTGTGGTTAGTCAGGTCGTGGCCGACACCCTCGTTGGGCTTCCGCTTGAAGGTTGCCGAGTACACGTCGGGTAAACGGCGATAAGTGGTGAGAGCATGTGTGAAGAAGTACACCCCTGCAGGGTTATCATGATCTATTCGAATAGCCGTGTCCCCGGTTATGGACTTCTTGGATGCTTACGTGGTACATAGACAACTTAAAGTGGATACTCTAAAATGCTCAAGACAAGTGTGAGTGCTATGGATGGCCTTCTCATCGAGAGACGGGGATGAATCCATAGTGGTGTATTGATGTTGTGATTAGTGGACTCGTGTGCGCTGCCTCATCTCAAAGAAGTTTCTCGTTGTCGTAGAAAAGGATAACCACTGAGTCAAAGCTGGCTTGCTGCAACTAAACCCCACATTACCTTCTTGATACAAATGCATGTATGATAGGATCTGATGTAAGTCTTGTTGAGTACCTTTGTACTCATGTTTGCTTTATTTATGTTTTGCAGGTGAGACATCTGTCTCACTAGTAGTACCGCTTGGACTTCGACGAGTAGCTTGTTACCCCAGCTACGATCTTGTACCCTTGGGAGGGTCTGGTAGATAGTCAGGCTTCTCAGCCTTTTTTCTTTTGTAGTTGTCTGTACTCAGACATGTAATGCTTTCGTTGCTTGTATGCTCTGAATGATGGGTCATGTGACCCCTGTTTGTATTTATTACTATGTGGCTCTTCTGGGCCTTAATCTATATGAGTTTGCGTTATGTTGTGATGCCATGTTGTATAGCACATGCTTGCATGTTATGCGTACGTGTGACGTGTATTTCTATGTTGGGACGACAATCTAGTTGTTTATCCTTGGCAGCCTCTCTTATGGGGAAATGTAGTCTAGTGCTTCCTTGAGCCATAGTAGTCCGCTACAGCCCGGTTCACCGGAGTCCTGCTAGCCCAGCACTACTGCTCAGGACACTCGACTGGCCGGCATGTGTTTCACTGTGTTCTTGTGTCTGTCCCTTCAGGGAAATGTCACGCGGTGACATCCGGAGTCCTGCCTAGCCTGCTACAGCCGGGGATCCCCGGAGTCTTGTTAGCCCAGTGCTACAGCCCGGATTCACACGCTGCTGACCGACATGCTCGATGTGAATCATGTATGCATGTCCCCATAGGTTAGTGCCGCTTTGGGTTCACTACTAGCCATGTCGGCCCGGGTTCTCTATCATATGGATGCTAGCGACACAATCATATATGTGAGCCAAAAGGCGCAAATGGTCCCGGGACAGGGTAAGGGGACACCCGTGGGAATACCGTGCGTGAGGCCGATAGTGATATGAGGTGTTAACGGCTAGATCGATGTGACTTGTAATCGGGGTCCCGACAGCTTTCGTATCAGATCCTGACTGCTTGTAGGATTTCCAAGCCAACCTGATCGAAGTTGAGTATATAAATTCTTTAGTTATGTAAGGGAATTGATTGTGGAAGGGAACGTAAGGCTCTTTTTACTCCTTATACCTCATGCCCTTCTGATCTGAGTCATCCTATCTTTCCTACCGGGTTAAGGAACTAGGCTTCCTCTTCTGTCTATCAGGATCACGTGTTACTACTCTATAGTTTCTAAGGTTCGGTTGATCTGAGTCTTATCCTAGTTTGAGTACCTCTGGTGTAGCATGTTTAGTAATATCTTAGAACCTTGGGTGATGATGTTAAGTTTGGTGCTACCCCATCATTTGCAGGATGTCTCATTTTGAGCATTTTACTACCGTTATGCTGCCGGAATTGTCCCAGGAGTTCAAGAGATAGTATTTTCCTCGTACTATATTCTACATCCTTATGATGATGCTGAATCCATCCTTTGTTTCCTTGGTTAGTTCTTCAGGATGTCGTCAGTTAACCGAAGTTCTGTTGCTCGTAGCCGGAACCACGGAGATGGTAGGGATGAGGATCCTCCCGACCATCCTTCGTTGGCAGAGTTCATGTTAGAGATGGAGAAGAACAGGCGAGAGTCTAACTGCTTGTTAGCACGTATTGCGTAGAACACCTCCCATCAGCACAAAGAGTCAGCGACTATCTATGATTTCATTGGTCTGAAACCACCTACCTTCCATCATTCCATTGAACCACTCGATGCAGATGACTAGCTCCGTAGTATCACACACAAGTTGCTTCTGCGAACGTAGCTGAAGGTGACAAGGTCACATATGTTGCTTATCACCAGGAAGGTCCTGCTAGTCTTTGGTGGCAGAACTATGAGGCTATGCTTCCAGCTGGCCAGATAACCACTTGGAGAGATTTCACTGAGGCTTTTCGCGAGCATCACATTCCTCAGGCTCTCATTGACCGCAAGAGAGAAGACTTCTATAGTTTCACCCACTGTAAGATGGCTGTTGATGCTTATAGTAGGGAATTTGAGAACCTTGCCTGCTATGCTACAGAAGAGGTGTCCACGGACGCCAAGAAGCAGGCTAGGTTCCGGAAGGGTCTCAACCCCAAGTTGCGTCGTGATCTCCACTTGCATCATTGCAATACATTCGAGGCTCTTCTGAACAAGGCCATTAATGCGGAGACAGCTCAACTCACTTAAGAGGAGTCTCGTAAGCACACCCGTGATTTGGTTTCTTCCTCCGGTTCTACCTCGCAGAAGCACCGGATTTGGGTTCCGAACTCCGCTCTTCCAACCGGTTACTCACCGAGGCCCTCTTATGTGGCGCCTCACCCAGTTCAGTTACATGCTCCACCCAAGCTTGTTGGTAGACCGCTTGTCAAAGCGGGTCCACGTCCTACCTCAGGGACTTGCTTCACATGCGCGAGAGCCAGGACACTATGCACGTGACTGCTCTCAAACCAATTATGCTCCACTCCAGCCTGAGAAGTCTGTTGGCCGTGGTAAGCCATCACGCACGATGATCAGTGTCAAGTCAGCTCCCACTGAACGTGGGTGTGTGCATCACGTCTCAGCTAAAGACGCTCATGATGATCTAGATGTCGTTCTTGGTGCACTCCTTGTATATTGCCATCCAGCATCGGTTTTATTTGATACCGGAGCATCTCATTCCTTCATTTCCGAAAGCTATGCTAACTCGAACAACATTTCATTTTGTGATATGCCCTCTCCACTAGTCATTCAAACTCCTGGATCCAAATGGAAAACTTCTAGTGTAAGCCATGGTAATGAAATCCTTGTGACAGACTTGTATTCCTTGCATCACTTATAGCCCTAAAGTCTACAGATATCAACATCATCTTGGGTATGGACTGGATGAAAGCTCATTATGCCAAGATTGATTGTTACACAAGGTACGTTCAGCTTACACACCCATCTGGCAAGATAGTCACCGTCTCCACTAGAGTTCCAAAGCGCCAACTCTATTCTCTTAATGCCAGCCCTCTTCCACCTTGAAGATATCCCGGTAGTACGTGACTTTCTGGATGTCTTTCCAGAGGAACTGCCAGGTATTCCACCTGACAGAGATGTAGAGTTTGTCATAGATCTTATTCCAGGAATCACTCTGAGCTCTAGGAGACCTTACAAGATGGCACCCTTAGAACTAGCTGAGCTTAAGAAACAACTCTATGAATCCTTGCAGAAGGGTTTCATCCGTCCTAGTTCTTCTCCCTGGGCTTGCTCCGTCCTCTTCGTCAAGAAGAAGGATGGTACGGACCGAATGGTTGTAAATTATCGTCTCGTTAATTTGGTCACGATAAAGACACAAGTATTCGCTCCCCGGGATCAACGACCTGTATGATCAGCTCGCTAGATGCTCAGTCTTTTCAAAGATGGATTTGAGGTTAGGCTATCACCAAATCAAGAACATAAACGGGGACATTCCTAAAATGGCTTTTGTCACTCGTTATGGTCAGTACGAGTACACCGTCATGTCTTTTGGTCTAACCAATGCTCCAGCTACATACTTCCGCTTGATGAACTCGATCTTCATGGAGTACTTACATAAGTTCGTCGTGGTTTACCTCGATGATATTCTTATTTACTCGAAGAACAAGGAAGAGCACACCGAACATCTTAGACTTGTGTTAGAGAAACTCAGAGAACACCGCCTTTATGCCAAGTTCTCCAAGTGCAAATTTTGGTTGCCAGAAATAACTTACCTGGGCCACGTGATATCTGGTAAGGGCATTGCTGTCAATCCCGAGAGAGTTCAGGCCGTTCTTGATTGGACTCCGCCTGAAATGGTTAAGCAAGTTAGCACTTTCCTTGGCCTGGCCAGTTATTGTCGCCGCTTCGTTGAGAACTTCTCCAAAGTGGCAAAACCTCTCACGGAACTTCTCAAGAAAGATAAAAAGTTTGAGTGGTCCCCACAGTGTGAGTATAGTTTTCAGGAACTGAAAAGACGCATGACCTCTGCTCCCATACTTGTGCCATCGGATTTCACTAGACTTTGTTATCTACTACAACGCCTCATGACAGGGACTAGGTTGCATTCTTATGTAGGATCGCCATGTGATTGCCTATGCATCTCAACAGTTGCATCCACATGAGGAGAATTATCCTACACATGATCTAGAGCTTGCAGTCATAGTATATGCACTTAAGACATGGCGACATTACCTTCTCGGTAAACGTTCCGAGATTTACACCGACCACCAGAGTCTCAAGTATATCTTCACCCAACCAGATTTGAACCTTAGGCAAAGATGTTGGTTGGTGTTGATCTCAGATTACGACTTAGGGATTACCTACACCCCAGGCAAGGGGAATGTCATGGCTGATGCGCTAAGTCGTATGTCCTATTGCAACAATCTTATGTTGCAGCAGGGCCAACCACTTCTCCATGAGGAATTCTGTAAGCTTAATCTTCACATTGCTCCTCATGGATTCCTTTCTACCTTGGTGGCGAAACCTACTCTTGTGGATCAGATCATCTGTGCTCAGAAGCAGGATACGGGAATTTCCCGGATCAAGAGAAACATTGACAAGGAAGTTGGTGGCAGTTTCTCTATAGATGATCGTGGTGTTGTTTTCTTTGAGAATCGCTTGGTGGTTCCCAAGAATCAACATCTGCGACAACTGATTCTTAAGGAGGCGCATGAATCTCCTCTCACGACTCATCCCGATAGTACTAAGATGTATCAGGACCTACGCCAGAGGTTCTGGTGGACTAGGATGAAGAGAGAAATTGCTCAGTTTATTGCTAACTGCGACGTTTGTCGTCGCGTTAAGGCAGAGCATCAAAGGCCTGCTGGCACCCTTCAGCCTTTAGCTATTCTTGAGTGGAAATGGGATAAAGTTGGTATGGACTTCATCACCGGCTTTCCCAGGACCAAGAGAGGGAATAATGCTATCTTCGTAGTCATTGATCGTCTTTCCAAAGTGGCTCACTTCCTACCTGTTCGAGAGAGTATCACTATTAGTCAGCTCGCTAACTTATATATTTCTCGAATAGTGTCACTTCGTGGTGTTCCACTAGAGATCAACTCAGACCGTGGTAGTCTTTTCACTTCTAATTTCTGGGAGAGTTTCCAAACTTCCATGGGCACCCATCTTTCCTTCAGTACCGCTTTCCACCCTCAATCAAGTGGTCAGGTGGAAAGGGTCAACCAAATTCTCGAAGGCATGCTTAGAGCTTGTGTCATCTCATTCGCTATGGATTGGGAGAAGTGTCTTCCCTTCGCCGAGTTTGCTTATAACAACAACTACCAATCCAGCCTCAAGAAAGCTCCTTTTGAGGTTCTATATGGACGAAGATGTCGAACACCTTTGAACTGGTCAGAAACCGGTGAAAGACAATTCTTTGGATCGGATATGATCCAGGAGGCAGAAGAGCAAGTTCGCATCATTCGTGAGAATTTGAAAACAGCCCAATCTCGTCAAAAGAGCCAGTATGACCGTCGTCATAAGGAAGTGGCTTATGAAGTTGGCGACAAGGCTTATCTTCGGGTTACCCCTTTGAAGGGTACCCATCGTTTCGGTATCAAGGGCAAGTTGGCTCCTCGTTACATCGGTCCTTTTCGCATTCTCGCTAAACGAGGAGAGGTTGCCTACCAGTTGGAACTACCCCCACATCTTTCTCGAGTTCATGATGTCTTCCACGTCTCTCAACTCAGGTGTTGCTTCTCGGATCCCATCCGCGGAATGGACCACGAAACGCTTGATCTCCAAGATAACCTCACTTATCGAGAGTACCATGTTTGCATCATTGATCAAGCAGAGCAAGTCACCTGACGTCACAACATCAAGTTTCTCAAGGTTTAGTGGTCTCATCATTCTAAGAAAGAAGCTACCTGGGAGCGAGAAGATCGTCTTCGACTGGAGTACCCCAACCTTTTTCCGTCACCCTCTGAATCTCAGGACAAGATTCTTTTGAGTGGGGGCGAGTTGTCACATCCCTAGTTCTGGTAAGCACTAGGCTAGTCCGTTGTGTTTGCATCATGTTTAATTTTCATTTATAATGAAATGGGGATTGTGAAAGCCTCAGAAACCCTCCTGGAAATGATCAAAATAAAAATTGTCTCAAATATTTCCAAGAAAATGTTCATGTTCTTCTTTAAAAATATTGGACAGAGGTAAAACTCAAACCAATATTTCTGGGAGCTCAGAGACATTTATTTTGGGCGTTTGAGTTAATCCAATAACTATTTGCATTGGAAATATATTTATTATATAAATAATATATGGCAAAAAATGTTGAGACTTGGTGAGGGCTTCTGATATAACTTTAACAGTTGCCACAATGAGTATCAACATTTAAATACATGTTTTAGCATTTATTTCTTTTGCAAGACAAACCACAGAAAAGAAAAACAGAAAGAATAAGAAATACATTACCTGTCGCCTACTGGCTGGCCCGGCCTAACTGGCCCAAGCCAGTCATCCTCCTCCTTGCCAGGAGGAGGCGAAGGAGGGCACGGCGAGCGCACGCATGCACGCCACGCTCCTGCCTGCCTGCCCCCCCTTCCCCTCGGCGTTGTCCACCCCAGATAGCTCCACCGAGCCCCCTGGCCTCTCCTCACTCTCTCCCGAGCTCTCTCCTCTCCTCTGCTCGTCTTCTCTCCCGCGCCTGAACGCCACCGCAGCACATTGCCGTGAGCCACCACGGCCATCGCCACCGCCCCGTCCCTTGCTGCTGTCCAGGAGCACTGCCGCCTCAACTACGCCTCCTCGTCGAGCTGGACGACGCCAGGAGCACTACAGCGTCGCCACCGCTGTCATCCCCTTCGTCGGAGCCGCAGATCGCCGCCGCTAAATTCCTCACCGACTGGTCCTCCCCGAGCTCACCGACGACGCCTTCGAGTTTGCTGTGAGCTCCCCTTCCTCCTTCCCCCAGCCCTGTGGCTCGAGCGCCCCCTAGCCCTGTTGGCCACCTTGGCCGGGAGCTTGGCTCCACCGGCAATGTCGCCGCCGTGGCCACAGCTGCCACCGCTCGCAACCGAGCTCACCACCGTTCTCAGTGCCCTCCTGCGCGTCGTTTGCACCCAACCACAGCCCCCTAGTGCCCCGCAGCACCTAACCCGCACGCACCCGACTCCGGCCGCCGCCGCGAGCTCTGCTCCGGCGAGCTCCGCCGTTCCCGCGGTCTCCCCTGAGCGCGGCTGGATGTGCCCGTGCACGGGCTACCCGTCGGTGGCCTCCGTGTGCCAAACCGTGGCCTCCAGCTTGTTCCGGCGAACTTCTGCCGTTGCTCGAGGTCGTCGCCGGCGAAACTTCGGCGGCTGACGTGCCGCGTGATTAGCTGCTAACCCTGCCACTTAATCCACCCCCTAAGCCACTGACTATAGGTCCCAGGGCTCGGTCAAACCCTGGTTAGCTGGGTTTGACTCGGGTTTAGCCCCGGTGTCACTGACGTGTGGCCCCCACACATCAGGTTTGACCTAGTCAGCCCTGCTGAAGCCTCTGTGATGTCATGCCGACGCAATAATGATTTTTTCTAGATTTTAAATAATTCAGAGAATTCCAGAAAATGATATATACTTCAAAAATTCATAGAAATTCAATCGTAGCTCAAATTGAAATAATTTATATATGAAAAATTATCAGAAAAATTCATTCTACCCATCTGTACCATTCCCATGCATGACAAACTAACTTATACATGTTGTATATGAGGAAACACATGAATGGCATTTATAAAGGCTTATTTTGGAGTTGCATTTGAAACTTTGGTTCAAATGGACTTCATGCAAATAAATGCTAGATGCATTAACTCAAACAAAATCACATCTTCATGACATATTCATGCATCATATTGTTGCATATGCTTGTGTAGTGATTTCCGATACCATTCCCTCTCGATAGGTCCTGCCCCGGTGAGTGCTCCAGAGTACCTGTCTGAGGAGCAGTGCCCCCCTGTTGATCTACCAGGCAAGCAAACCCCCTTGTTCATTCCAATACAATCCTACTCTCTCGCTCCTGCTCTCATTTATTGCATTAGGACAGCAACGATTCAACTGCTACTTTATGCTGCGGTAGTTGAACCCATTCCTCTGCATGGCCCGTCATTGCCACAGTAAATAGTTAAAACCCACTAGCATGTGTAGGAGTTGATTGAGCCATGTTGTGTTCTTGCCATGACATGCTTGCTATTGCTTAGAGTTGTGTCAGGTTTGATTCATCGGGAATGAATTGGAGTGGTACGATATGTTCTGGTGCTGAGAGTTAAGCGTGTGAACATGATTTGGTAAAGGTAGCGGTGAGAGGCCATGTAGGAGTACATGGTGGGTTGTCTCACTGGAACCGTCCTTAAGAACTGAGTTCTATGTAAGTTGTCCAATGACTAGTTGCTACCACACATTGGGCTCCGGGCGCTCCAAGCTCTCTCAACTTATTAGCCAACTTGATCTCTGTCCAGGAGTTGCAAATAGTTTCTGGTGTTTGTAGGTAGTGTTAGTAGTCTACCAAGTGGCACCCGGCCAGGTGGGCTTGGGACAGACTAGGCACAGTGGCACGGTGTACCAAGTGGCACCCAGATGGTGGGCTTGGGAACCCTGCTCAGATCGTTTGGGGCCGTGAGCGACACCCCGGCCGGATCTCCTTGCGGATGGAACCCGAATAGGCGATAAACCTGGATGAGAGACTTGCGTGGTTAGTCAGGTCGTGGCCGACACCCTCGCTGGGCTTCCGCTTGAAGGTTGCCGAGTACACGTCGTGTAAACGGCGATAAGTGGTGAGAGAATGTGTGAAGAAGTACACCCCTGGAGGGTTATCATGATCTATTCGAATAGCCGTGTCCCCAGTTATGGACTTCTTGGATGCTTACGTGGTAGGTAGACAACTTAAAGTGGATACTCTAAAATGCTCAAGACAAGTGTGAGTGCTATGGATGGCCTTCTCGTGGAGAGACGGGTATGAATCCATAGTGGTGTATTGATGTGGTGACTCGTGTGCGCTGCCTCATCTCAAAGAAGTTTCTCGTTGTCGTAGAACAGGATAACCACTGAGTCAAAGCTGGCTTGCTGCAACTAAACCCCACAGTACCTTCTTGATACAAATGCATGTATGATAGGATCTGATGTAACTCTTGCTGAGTACCTTTGTACTCACGTTATCTTTATTTATGTTTTGCAGGTGAGACATCTGTCTCACTAGTAGTACCGCTTGGACTTCGACAAGTAGCTTGTTACCCCAGCTACGATCTTGTACCCTTGGGAGGGTCTTGTAGATAGTCAAGCTTCTCAGCCTTTTTTCTTTTGTAGTTCTCTGTAGTCAGACATGTAATGCTTCCGTTGCTTGTATGTTCTGAATGATGGGTCATGTGACCCCTGTTTGTATTTAATACTATGTGGCTCTTCTGGGCCTTTATCTATATGACTGCGTTATGTTGTGATGCCATGTTGTGTATCACATACTTGCATGTTATGCGTACGTGTGACGTGTATTGCTATGTGTGGGATCCGACAATCTAGTTGTTTATCCTAGGCAGCCTCTCTTGTGGGGAAATGTAGTCTAGTGCTTCCTTGAGCCATATTAGTCCGCTACAGCCCGGTTCACCAGAGTCCTGCTAGCCCAGCACTACTGCTCAGGACACTCGACTGGCCGGCATGTGTTTCACTTTGTTCTTGTGTCTGTCCCTTCGGGGAAATGTCACGCGGTGACATCCGGAGTCCTGCCTAGCCTGCTACAGCCTGGGATCCCCGGAGTCCTGTTAGCCCAGTGCTACAGCCTGGATTCACACGCTGCTGACTAACATGCTCGATGTGAATCATGTATGCCTGTCCCCATAGGTTAGTGCCGCTTTGGGTTCACGACTAGCCATGTCGGCCCGGGTTCTCTATCATATGGATGCTAGCGACACAATCATATACATGAGCCAAAAGGCGCTAACGGTACCGGGCCAGGGTAAGGCGACACCCGTGGGAATACCGTGCGTGAGGCCGCAAAGTGATATGAGGTGTTACTGGCTAGATCGATGTGACTTGGTATCGGAGTCCCGACAGCAACGCTGCGAGGAAGAAGGGGATCCAGCGATGGGTGTCTCTGGCGGCACGAGGGAACGAGGAGGAGGGGTGCGGGGGATCGGGCTAGGGAGCGCTAGGGTTAGAGCTAGGTGGGCTAGTGGAACGGGTCGGCCCAGTGGAGAGGGAGACTGCGGGGGGAAGGATGAGCCAGCCTGGCTGACTGCTATATCTCTCCCTCATCTTTCTTTTAAAAGAAAAGAATTAGAGAGAAAAAAATAAAAGGAGGGTTAGGGAAAGGATTTGTGCAAGGGGGCTATTCCCGAACCCATAAAAATGTGAGGAATTTAAATAAAATGGCAAGAGGATTTTTGGAGAAAAAATATTTGCACATGTTGAATTTAATCCAACATGTTTGAATTTTGAAACCCATTCAAAAGGACTCTAAATGGACTGAGATTTTAGAGGAGCCTCGATAAGAAGTGACAAGAATTGTTGGGAAAGTTTGAGGAAGAACTTGAGATAGAGTGGGCATGGGAATTAAATTGCAAGTGTGTTTGTGGTTAATTCCAAACTAATGGAATATTATTATAGCTCCATAATATTGGGATATAAGTTGTAAAGAGAATCACCAGGTGAATTCCCTCGGTTTAAATGAATCGAAGATCCATACAATTTAATTAGTTGAGCTGGAAAGATTAAAGACATGATGACATGATGCAATGCACATGATGCCATGATGAATGCAACAAGTAAAAACGAATCACACCACGAATCTCGGAAACCATGGAAGGCATCTGGAGCTCCGGTCTTGGGGCGTCATAACAGTCCACCACTACAAGAGGATCTCGTCCAGAGATCTAGGATGGCACCGGAGAGAAACAGAATAGGAAGAGAAGAGGTAAAACTAAGTTGCTTCTTTGACAAACGAGTGAAACTAAACAACCTTGATAGGCTAACCAATTGAAATCAAGAATACAACGGAGATGAACGAAGTTGAAAACACTCCATTAGAAAAAGAGGAACAAGGAACATTACTAGAACCTTGTAGGTTGAAAGACATAAGAAAAAAGGTTACAACGGATAAGAAGTACATGCTAGCACTCCGGTTGAAACGCGATGTACAAGGAACGATAAAGATCCATTACGACAGCACTCCAGTTGGAAACGGAAGGTAAAGAATATGAACTTGGAAAAATGAAAGCACTTGGATGAGACTCCGGTTAGAAGAGGAATGATAGCCACATCCCTCCGGTTAAAACAAGATAGATAAGGAATAAGAATGATATAATTTGGGCAGCACTCCGACTGTAAATGGAAGGAATAGAACATGATCTTGACAAAACAAGATGATGGGTCGAAGAGAGCAACATCACAAAGCCTCCGAAAGGAAGAGCAGAAGATATATTATTGGAATAAGAAAATGGAGAAGAAAATGACAACTTCTCCCACAAATGAGCTTGGAAGGCACCCTTCCTAGAAGGTTATAATGGAGTTGTTGGAAAACCAACCACGAAACAAATAAGCTTGTAGTGGGCTTATGGAAAACGTCTCAAGATTATGAGGTGAAATTCTTCCACTAACGAAAGAAATAGATTGGATTGAGGTCAACAAGGAGATGACAACTCCTTTCGCCGAGAGGATAGGAGAAAAACTTTGATCATTGATAGACACCACAATAAGCAACATTACTTAGGGAAGGCTTTAGGTGAAATATAACCCAAGATAACTCCAACGAAGTGATTGATGGATTGAGAAGAGCTCATGCTCGAAGAAATTGATGGGTTTAACTATCTCATTCTTGAAAACTGTTGAATCATGACACACAAAGGGAAATTGTCAAGAGTGACATAACACCACCTCAAAAGATAAGATAGGAAGGACTGCACTATGGAATGCTAGATGAAGAATGCTTCAACTCCTCAAAACAAAACATGTGTTGAGCACCCTGTTAAATTTTTAGTAAAGCTTTGCAGGTCATAACTTCAAGACAAATCTTGAAGAGCAATTGAAGAATGAAAAGAATCCTTGACGAACCACCATGTAGAGCCTCCATGAAGAACTCCGGTAATAAAAGAATGATAGAAAGAAAGAGAAGTTGAAAACATAAGGTGAAACCTTGCAATGATTTAGATGAATCTTCATGGTGATATAACTGCGAGATCTTGGAACTCCGGGAAAAGTAAAGATGAAAAAATGAAATCAAGAATTTTGATGAACCTCCAGAATAAGGAATTTAATTCACTCGATGAAACAAGAATAATAATTACATTATGCTTATCCTTCACCAATTTAGATTGATGACAAGCAACGGATTTGGCATACTACTTATTCTCGTAGAAAGGATTAAGATAGATATAGCGAAACTTGGGGAGGTCTTCAACGAACCAACGGTAGGATTTGAAAGAATGAATGAATTGATATAATAACGAAGGAAAAGAAATATTGCATGAACCACCGTAAGAATTAAAAATGAATGAAGAAAAGAGATGAATCACCGGTAATAATTGGAGAACGAGAGCTGAAAGCTGGAATGAATAATTCTGAGATGATGGGCCCCAGAGAATCAAAATGAACAGACTCCTGAATTGCTCCGGATGGGTGAAAAGAATTCTCACAATCGGAAATAATTATGAGAGGATGGAATCAAGCTTGAACTACATTTCACTGAAGACAATTCATTCTTACGTCAAACTTTGAAATGAATTTGAAAAGCTCCGGGAATATTAGAAGAGTCGGGTAAGATCCTGGGAAAAGACCTGTGGGTTAGGACCCACTCAAAAGATACATCGTTGAACGATTTTGAAGAGAGATTGCACCAGTTGAATTGAATGACTTGAATGATTTAATAATCTCCAAATAGCTTGAACAGATCAAGAATGGAAACATGAACCTTCTGAGATATCTTCAGCACACTGGAACAAATGGAAAAGCGAGAGGTGAATGATTAAGAGATACACTGGCATAAGAAAGCACTTGAAATGAGGAAGGGGATAAGATCAACACCTACAACTTGAATTGAATCCATCGGAAAATAATACAAGAATGAAGAATGATATAGTTGTAAAGCATCTTCATGAGATCACCGGGTGAGAACATTGATTGAAAAGAATGAAGAGACTTCACATGAATAAAAGGATACTTGATTAATAAATCTGAGTCCTTGAAGAAAAAAGGGGTGGAAGGGCGGGAAAAACAAAGGCAACTTGGGCAGAAGAAACGAACAATGTTGAGAAAACTGAGAGATGGTCTTGCGAATGTTGAAATGATCGTATCCACTTGAAGAGAAGCACGACGGTTGAAAAAGGATTTAGATGACAATCTCGATCATCATGAAGGATTGGTATTCACATAGAAATATGGGGACACCGCTTAGGAAAGGTATGGATTCTGATGGATAAGTAAGATCTAACAGATTAAACACTTGACTTCGAAGCAACTCGAATACCAAAACTCAAAACAAAACAAAGGATTGGCTTGCAGAATAAGCCGGAACAAACATATGATAGATCCCATATCGTATCATGTGTCTGTTGGAAAAATATTCTAGGATCTACTTGAATTCGCACTTATAAACTCCTGAAACTTTCTGGTTATGCAATCAGGTGTTGGGGATACAGGGGAAGCATAATATCTCACCGAAACTAACAATACCTACATCCAGTTGTATCCATCCTTCAACACATAACCAAGAAACCCTCGGAAATCATTTACCTCAACCTTTGAAAAGCATTCATTATACGAGTTATGGCAGTAATCCCGAACTCCCGCCCCAATACTGGGTGGAGTTGAGGTTATCTCACCAACAACTGCATAAAAGAGATTTTAGATGTCGGCGAAGCTTAGGTATTCCAGAACTGTAACGATAAAATAGTGATGACAACACCTCGGAGCCCAACTCCCCGGGAGACTGCCACAACCCCTAAATGTTAGGAGGCACCAAGAACAATGTTCTCGTCACAAAACCATCGGAACGATTCCAAGATACCCGCGTGATCCTAAATTTTTTTTCAGGAAATTTGAGAAGAGAAAAGTCAAAATTCTACGTCAGGAGACCTCACCAGAGCGACGAAGGGACTAAGGAGTAAAAAGAATCCTACTCTCCGGTATATATAATCCTAAGACTCAAAACATTTTCTTCTAGACTCAACAACGTCAGCGATATGATCAAGCAGGGGGCTCCTAAGTCGGGGATGGCTCTGATTACCAACTTGTAACACCCACAATGCGGCTATATCTCCCACGTGTCAGGGCACGACTTAGAGGCATAGCCGCATGGTAGTTCTGTCGCAAGAGGGGTAATCTTTACACATCCCATGTACTGAATAAGAAAGATATAGAGAGTTGGATTACAATCACAACTTCACACAATACATAAATAATCCATACATCATCCAAAATATAAACAAGGTCTGACTACGGAACCAAAATAAAAGAAGACAACCCCAAATGCTAGATTGCCGATTGACCCGACTCGGCTCCACTACTGATCAACCGGAAAAGACACAAAACAATGATCAAGATCTTCATCGAGCTCCCACTTGAGCTGGGCTGCGTCACCTGCACTGGAACCATCGGCACCTGCGACTGTTTGAAAGTTATGTGAGTCATGAGGACTCAGCAATCTCACACCCACGAGATCAAGACTATTTAAGCTTATTGGTAGGAAAGGGTAGTGAGGTGGAGCTGCAGCAAGCACTAGCATATATGGTGGCTATCATACGCAAAAGAGAGCGAGAAGAGAAGCAGCACACGGTCAAGAAGCTAGAAGTGATCAAGAAGTGATCCTGAAGCTACTTACGTTCAAGCATAACACAAGACCGTGTTCATGTCCCGAACTCCGCGAGAAGAGACCATCACGGCTACACACGCGATTGATGCATTTTACTTAAGTTAAGTTCCAAATTCTCTACAACCGGATATTAAAAAATTCCCATCTGCCCATATCCACGGGCACGGATTTTGAATGTTCAAAACCCTACAGGGATGTCCCAACTTAGCCCATCACAACCTCTCACGGTCAACGAAGGATATTCCTTCTCCCAGGAAGACCCGATCAGACTCGGAATTCCAGTTACAAGACATTTCGACAATGGTAAAACAAGACCAGCAAGCCGCCCGGATGTGCCGACAAATCCCGATAGGAGCTGCACATATCTTGTTCTCAGGGCACACCGGATTGTTCAAACTTCTGGTAGGCCAGCCCAGACTTGCCCCTGTTGGCCACCGGCAGCTGACAGGTTGGACCAACAATCAGAGGAGCACTGGCCCGGGGGTTAAAATAAAGATGATCCTCAGGCTCCGGAAACCCGAGGGAAAAAGTCTTAGGTGGCAAAAGTTACAACCAAAGTTGGGCCTTGCTGGAGGAGTTTTATTCAAAGCGAACTATCAAGGGGTTCCCATAACACCCAACCACGTAAGGCACACAAAATCAAGGACCATAACACCGGTATGATGGAAACTAGGGCGGCAAGAGTGGAACAAAACACCAGGCATAAGGCCAAGCCTTCCACCCTTTACCAAGTATATAGGTGCATTAAAGTAAATAATATATGATAATGATATCCCAACAATATCCATGTTCCAACATGGAACAAACTTCATCTTCACCTGCAACTAACAACATTATAAGAGGGGCTGAGCAAAAGTGGTAACATAGCCAAACAACGGTTTGCTAGGAAAGGTGGGTTAGAGGCTTGACATGGCAATATGGGAGGCAAGATATAGCAAGTGGTAGGTATCGCGGCATAGCAATAGAGCGAACAACTAGCAAGCAAAGATAGAAGTGATTTCGAGGGTATGGTCATCTTGCCTGAGATCCCGCAAGGAAGAAGAACAAGCCCGTGAACAAGACAAACGGACGTAGTCGAACGGATCCTCACAACTCCGGAACGAAACAAAAGCTAACGAGAGAAGCAAATCGGAAAGAAGCAGGCAACATAGTAAACAACCATCACATAAGCATGTCATGATGTGCAACCCAGTATGATGCATGTCCGGTTTAAAGAGGCATGGCATGGCAAAGTGCACAAACAATACTACAAATTAAGTGAATCTCAATATGCAACGAGGTGCATATTGACGAAACACCACATTCGATTATTTAGTTGTCTCCCATTTATGTACCCAACAATATTAAATGTTGTTAAGCATGGCAAGAGCTGAAGCATAATGAAACTACCTATCTTGGCATGTTTAAATGAGGTCGTAACAATAAACAACAAGTCCGGAAAATTCTCATGTGCATTTAGCAATTTAATGCAACAACAATTTTAAACATTTTAAATGTTATTATCATGATGCAGATGACATGTGCAATTTTTATGAAAATGTTGACATGATAAGATATGAGGCATTTGTCATTGTGGCAGAAATGAATGGGGTGCCACGGCAACGAATCGGAAAAACGATGCCACGACAACATATGAGTTCCGGTGACTCATTGGAGTACCGGTGCAAAAGAGCAAGTGTGCGGAGCGAGTCACGCAAGGATGGTGGGGTGATCCCAGATTGCGGGTTCCCACATGTCGACGACAAGGAAACGAGGAGGAATGTGCAATGATAGCTCGGACACTGTGCAAGCACGAACATCTCATACCACAAAAGTATTCGTTCTCGAACGGTAGTTGTACATGTTGGAGGTAGTCAAACTTGATGGCTCTGTTACACGGTTCTTCGGAGATGGTAGTGGTATACGGTTCTTAGACGCTCATAGTCATGGCGAGGAACTTGATGAAACCCAAGGCAATGGTAGTTGTACATGGTCCATGAGTCGTCGATCGTTCGGGTTCCGACTTGCGGGTCTTGCCGACATGAAGAGGTACTTGGCGTTTTCATAGAGGTACTCTCGATCTTTGTGACGGTAGTCGTTCCTGTTCATTCGAACAGGTGCGTGATGACTCCAAGCCCCACGCGGTCGATGGTAGTTGAACTTCACGCTTGCGATGCACATGTCTTTGTCGACGGTAGTTGTACACTAGTCGGAGAGGGACTTGGTGAAAAATCCCGGTCTCAGGTTCTGTAGTCGTTCACAGGGCCCAACACAGGGTCTTGGTGAAACTGGGGAGCACCTTGGCGGTCTATGCAGTCAACGACGCGAGGCGGGCAACGAAGCACCAGCAACATGCGGGCACCGACGCAGGAGTGGACTTGGCACAGAGGCGGGTGCTCGAGCAGGATTTGGTGTCGCTCGTCGTCCTCGCGGGAGAAGAGACGAGGGCACCAGGAAGACCTACGAGGAGCAACACTCGAAACCCTGCAAGGAGCGGGAAACAGGCGACGTGATCAAGGAGCCGAGGCGGCGCCGGACTTGGGCTCCAGCTGGAGGGTCCCTGGTGGGGCAAGGGAGGGGAGGAGAAGGTGCAAGAGGTCGAGGCCATGGCGACTTAACAGCGGCACCGCTGCTTCGGGGCGATGCACCGGTGGCAGGGCGCGGCGTGCATAGGAGCTCGGGTGCGAGGCAGGCGTGGGCGCGCGTGGAGGGGCATGAGGTTGAGCTCCTGGTGTGAA
This sequence comes from Triticum dicoccoides, assembly GCF_002162155.2. Lineage (NCBI taxonomy): Eukaryota > Viridiplantae > Streptophyta > Magnoliopsida > Poales > Poaceae > Triticum > Triticum dicoccoides. The sequence continues at coordinate 294,725,478 of NC_041384.1, forward strand.
GCGGGCATGGAGGAAGAGGAGCCCGGCAGGGGCGTGAGGGAGCAGGGAGGTGGCCTGCAGGATCCGGCGAGGGGCGATGGGGCGCGCTGGTGATGAAGATCGAGAGGGAGGAGGGGGTTCGAATGGGTCTGGGTTCTGCGGGGGAGAGGTACGAGTGCAGCGCTGTGAGGAAGAAGGGGATCGAGCGATGGGTGTCTCTAGCGGCGCGAGGGAACGAGGAGGAGGGGTGCAGGGGATCGGGATAGGAAGCGCTAGGGTTAGAGCTAGGTGGGTCGGTGGAACGGGCCGGCCCAGTTGAGAGGGAGACTGCGGGGGAAGGATGAGCCAGCCTGGCTGACTGCTCTATCTCTCCCTCATCTTTCTTTTAAAAGAAAAGAATTAGAGAGAAGAAAAGAAAATCTGGGTTAGGAAAAGGATTTGTGCAAGGGAGCTATTCCCGGACCCATAAAAATGTGAGGAATTTAAATAAAATGGCAAGAGGATTTTTGGAGAAAAAAGAATCGCACATGTTGAATTTAATGCAACATGTTTGAATTTTGAAACCCATTCAAAAGGACTCTAAATGGACTGAGATTTTAGAGGAGCCTCGATAAGAAGTGACAAGAATTGTCGGGAAAGTTTGAGGAAGAACCTGAGATAGAATGGGCATGGGAATTAAATTTCAAGTGTGTTTGCGGTTAATTCCAAACTAATAGAATATTATTATAGCTCCATAATATTGGGATATAAGTTGTAAAGAGAATCACCACGTGAATTGCCTCGGTTTAAATGAATCGAAGACCCATACAATTTAATTAGTTGAGCTGGAAAGGTTAAATACATGATGACATGATGCAATGCACATGATGTCATGATGAATGCAACCAGCAAAAACAAATCACACCATGAATCTTGGACACCATGGAAGGCATCTGGAGCTCCGGTCTTGGCGCGTCACAGAGGGGCTGCTGGTGAGGTCAGCGGCAGGCCCGGCGGCCGCCGCTACGTCCTTTTGGCGGCCACCTTCAGGACAGCACTCCAAGCAGCGGCGTTCCTCGTTGAAGACCTTGAAGAACAGCATGGAGACGCCATCGTACTCGAAGTGGATGGCGAGGGCGCCTTCCGCGCGGCAGACCCAAGCCACCTCGCTCCAGCCACGAGTCATGAAGATCCTCCCGAAGGCGACGACTTCAACCTCTGCTCCAGTCGCTGGGGCATCGCAGTCGGCGTGCTACAGCCAAAGCTCAAGAGGGCCCCTTGGGGCATCTCGGTGGTGAAGAACTGCGGGAAACGAATCCAAGAGCTCAGGGGCATCACCGCCCACAGCACAAATTCATGCGAGGAGTCCTGGGGCGGCGGCATATGGCATCCGTCGTCCCTCCCTCCAGAGCCCACAGCTTGGGCGTGCAAGGGCAGCGGATACCCAAGAGGAGGCCGTGCGTATCACGGTAGCGACACCACCGGCCTCACGACCATATCGTGATGATGGGACCTCCTCTTCTTCGGCGGGAGTAGCTCGGGCTCGTTGAGAGAAGTCTTGCCCTTCTCGGCGGCCGAGAACCTCCTTATCGGCGCCATGACCGCACCAGCGCGCAGTGGGGCCAGGAAGAAGAAGAAGAAGTGGGAGAAATAAAGAAGAAATGGGTGATGGGGGCTCCGCCCCCACATCCCATTTATAGCCAAGGGGAGGCCAACCGCCAGCCTCCACGATCTCAGGTAATAATGATCTTTTTCTGCATGCTGCAAGGACCCGTCAAGTCGGGCAGTTGCCGAGGCAACGTGGGGAAGTGGAGACGCCCACATCCAATCAATGGCCACGCGTCGACCAAGGCCGTAGGCTGTTGGGGCCCGTGGCGCTCGGCGCTTGCCCTTTGGCTTCGCCTCGAAGCCAAGCCCGAGCGCACCTTGGGCCTGGGGGCTACTGTCGGTAGTCTGGGAATGGGGGTCCCCAGACATTCCTGCCTACGGCCCACAGCATGGCTCCACCAGCGGCCCCGTATAGCCCATATTCACCAGCAAAGACCCAAGACCCTCGCGAGGGGCCAAGCCGCTCGAGACGGATGACGCAATACCTCCTCGGGGGCGGCATCACCAGGCTGGCTCGGGACGGGCAGAGAGATCAAGGCAAGGTGAACCTCGTGAGGTTCCAATGACGTAAGCCATGACGATCAAGACCAGGCGGGCGCCAGCGAGCACAGTGTCCTCATTCCCTCTTTGGTGTTAAGGAGGCAAGCACAGGCGAGGAGTTCCAAGGCATCAGGAAAAGGTTTCCATATCGGTGCAACAAGACCAAGACCAGCAGGATGGCAACGGAGGTCCCCGTGCAACCCGAAATCCGACAGCGACAAAGCGGTCACGCATCTCATCCCAGGAGGAGATTGACCCCTGCAGAGTTCTTGCAGCTCTACGAGCGAGAACCATCCTTCAGAGCCATGGGAAACTAGTTCGTCATGACTTTCTCGTCCCGTTGGCCGCCTCGATGCTCAACTTGTAGAGCTGCAAGAACTCCAAAGGGTCGGGGTGCCGTCGTAGCACGGAGGTAGGTCTGGCTTGGACTTGCCTGGCCAGACTACGCTACGTAGCTCTTGAGTGAAGGCACGGCAGCCTGCTGTGGCCACCGGGGCTGTGGTAAATTTTTTGGCCGAATTGGGACAAGCTTTGGTATATGCTTCTTGCAAACTGGAGCTTCTCTCAAGAAGGCTCATGGTTCCGAGAGGGAACGTGTCACCTCCGTGTGCGAAAGGACATACACCGCCTTCTCCCGCTTTGATTTTATTACATAGGGAGCTTATCCCAAATAGGAGTTTCTTGCTAAAATTTGGAATTATTCCGGGTTCGTTTGGCCTTTTTATACATTAATTGATTTTCCAGGCATTTAATGCACATAATTCAAATTTGAAGTACAAGCGCATGCTCCAGTGCACAAAAGTTAGTTGGAAAATCATTTATGTGTACTTGGGCGAACTTCTAGGTCCCATCGAAGAAGTGGAAATGGAATTCAAATATCTAGGCGTCTTGGCTCGGCCGGAAACATCGAGAAACTTGGTTTTAAAATCCTCGTAAATCCGAAACTCGCGTGAAAATCATGAAACCTGGCATGGTGTCATGACATGGCACCAACATGTTGTGGTAAGTTTTCTGTCCGATTTGCAAATGCGCACACATTAACAATCAACAAAGTCATTTTGGAACAAGTGATGTCACGTTACAAATCGGAAACAAAAGTATTATTGAAACCGTGGGTGTTCTACTTACCAATCACGTGCCGCCATGCGTCCCATTTTTTATTGGCTAGGAGGTGTCGTGCGGGGTAGCTATTTGAGTATGGGAGGCATGCGATCAGACCCCTACTTGTGCTCATTGGGGGGAGATTCCTTTGACCTCTATCCACCGCCCACCTCCCTCCCAATGTCTCCATTAATGGCACCCGAGCCCTTGTTTCACGGCGTGGCTATGTCTCACTCGACGGAGATTAAAGAGAGAAAAAAGAAAATCTGAAAAGAAAGTTTTCACGGATCTTGATGTAAGACCCGACGGACCTATATAGCATCAACTGCGACTTATAGCAAGATAGATGAATATAAGGACGATGACAGTGGATAATAATTGTCTTACATATTTAGGAAGATAATTAAAAAGGCCACATGCGGTAACGTCCGAAATACACAAGGGCAAAAGAAGAAGGAAGACAACCATCTGGCTCGATGATCTCTACTCTCTTGATGCGTTGATGTAGGCCGTGGGAACTAGTCTCTGCGGCGAGCAGCGATAAGCTCTTTCATGTCCTGAAGACGCTGCTTGAGAGCATCCACGGACTCCTCCACCTAGCGCTTGATGCGGAGCATGCCATTCTCGTCCATAAGTTTCTTGACGATGACGCCGGTCCTCTTCAACAAGGCAGTGGTCTGCTCCTGCTGCTCTGCACTTCCAACGATCTTTGCCCTCAGCAGGTCGCTCTCGGCCCGGAGCTTCGCATTCCCCTCACATAGTTATCGAATGATCCCGGTAGCCAAAGATCTGATCCATCTTCCTATGGACGATCGCATTCCTGCACCTGTAAGAGTCCTCGCCTACCCCCGAGACATTTTCCCTGGCCATCGCAGCGCGGGAGGGCATCTCTGCTAAATTCGCGGCATGCCGGGACATCCACTACAAAAAAATACACCTCCATGATGATACGTGTTTTTCACAGTACGGCACGTTTTCTGTCATGCTTGTACATCCATGACAAATTTATGACATAATCAAGATAGTCATACATGTGCTGTCGTAGAAGTGTTCCATGACATTACCAAAATTATCATCACGGAAGTGTCCACTTCCATGACGATAAATTGCGCATCACAGAAGTGCTTTCGTCAAGGGTGACCGACACGTGGCATCCACCGTAACGGAATGCCGTTAAGCTATCGGGTCTGGTTTTGGATCCGATAACCCGTTAACAGCCCTGACCAATGGGGATTTTCCACGTGTAAAATTATCATTGGCTGGAGGAAACACGTGTCGGCTCACCGTTGGGACAGATGTCATCCACTAATTGGACCCAAAGCGCCTATGATACGTCGACATGTGGCACGACCCAACAGAGGCCCATTCCTGTGAAAAGGGCGGCCCGTTTGACTTGGTCAAAAGGTGGCAGGCCAACCCACGGAAAGCCTGTTAACGGCCTGTTCGCATATAGCCCATTTACAGCCCGCTAACCCAGGGCCCGTTTACGACCTATCTGAATTAGGCCCAGTAGCGTCATCTGGGCCGTCCAATATAATTCTAGCCCGTTTTAACTTCCCGCCCATGTATGGCCCATGATGTCTTTCGGCCCATATGAGGCCCTTAGTAACCCTCGGCCCATTAACGACACGTGGTGAAACTGGCTTGTAATGAATAGTGTATCACTCTATACCCATTAACGGCCCCATTATTCTGTTGGGCCATTTCCATCCCATGTTATCTTTCGGCCTTCTCAGGGCCCATTTATTCTTCGGCTCATTTCCAGTATTCGTTTACTTACGACCCGTTATTGTCATTTTCTTCTTGTGGGCCAAATTCAGCCAGTGGTTACAGTCGGCCCGTTTGTGGGTCGTTAATACATTTGGCCGTTTTGATAGCGTCATCAAATACAGACGATTAATGATGTCCCATTATGGTCGGCCCATGAACAGACGATTTCAACTCTAGCCCATTTATAGCCATAATGTGGTCTATTATTGGCCCATGTTTGGCCAACCGATCATACGGCCCGGAGAAGGCCCATTGATGATACGGCCCGTAGAAGGCCCATTGTGTCTACGGCCCGTATAAGGCCCATTGTTTCTATGCCCCGTAGAAGGCCCATTGTTTCTACGGCCCATAGGAGGCCCATGTTAACTATAGTAAATATGTAGCCCATGGTTATTGTGGCCTAGTTTTAAAAAATAGGTTATTGCGGCCACTAGCAAACCGCGGAAAAAGAACTGCACTGACTACAAGAAAACAAATAAACAAGACAATAAGGAAATAAATTAGCCAGCAACTTATGCTAGGCTATCACGGCTATTACACATATTACATCCACTGGGCATCAAAGTTCGCCGTCAGTGCAAATATAGGGAACAAATCAGCATATAAACACCGCAGCAAAACAACTCCAGAACTGAAACCTCTTCAGGAGAGCTCAAGAAACAATATCCTGGGTACCCATAATGCTGGCCAGATGCTTAGCAAGCTTATTAACTTTCTCTTGTTTGGCGCTTAAATCCTCCAGCACTTGCTGTTGCACCAGAAAGTATGCATCTGAATTCTGCAGGGACTTCCTCAGGCCTTCGGCTTCCTGTCGCATAACATCTGATCAATGTCTTTCAACTTGAAGTTGAGACTTAAGAAGCCGAACTGATTCAGGCAGCGTGTTCGAAGAGATGGTGCCAACAGTAGTAGCCAGTAACTCAAACACTACATCAAGACATGTCTTTGGGGTTGTCTCAGTGTCTTCAATATAGTTTTTATCAGCTTTCTTGGAGACCAACAGGGATGTCTCACTATCTTAAACCTTATATGCATTACTTCCTTTACCATTGCATAACGGGGTACTCTTCTCCAATATTTTATCTGTGTTCTAAAAGAGAAACAAACAAACACATCACGGGTTTACAATGTAGTATGTGCAACTCATTTTGGTATACCATTTCAGTAGTAAGGTGGACAGGATAACAGCATGAAACAAACATATATCTATCTAGTATGGTCACTTTATGGTCTATATCATTCTAGTTTATGTTGCCAAATCAAGATAGATACAGTTTGAATCATATATATTTAAGACAAAGCAGCATAGACATAATATAAGTGTGGGAAACTACGTAGTAATAACAACACTTGTAATGTGCATGGCATGAGAACATAACTGTTTATTCAATTCAAACTGAAATCACCATAGAGCAAGTTACAACAGCAAACATGTTAAAGAAACATGTTCAAAACATACCTCTTGCGCCATTGGAGTTTCAATTGCATCCTTCAAATTTGAAATTAGTTGGTATGAGTAAATACAGTGATACAAGAGCAAAGTAGTATGAACCATAGCTACAGAACCTGACCCAAGAACAATTCTTCTTCTGCTTTAAGTGTTGACTTGGGGTTCGGAGTGGTGGTCCTCATGCTCTGGGCACTGCAGTTGCCTTACTAATTGCTCGTGTTTGGGTGCTCTGTGGTGGAGATGGTGCTGTGTCAACGGGAACTGGGTTACTATCTGTTGTGGTTGGGGTTTGAAGGGGTGTAGCTGGTTCTCTGTCCAACTGGGTAGGGGTACAATCTGCGCGAGTATGGGTTATGTGTGGTGGGGCTGGTTCTTGGGCAAGTACAACCATGGTTCTATCTCCATCGACAGGTAGCACGATATTTTCTGAAGACCGTGTTTTTACTCCCACAGATACTGCCATCACCCCCTCCAATTAAAAGGCTGATAAACAAGAAAAGTAATTGAATGTACAGACATTGTAATATAGACAAGTGCAATGGATAGTAGGGAAGAAAACAGGGCATGAAATAATTCACATTTATGTGGTCTAACCAAACAGAATAGCAGGACATAATTTCACATATATAATGGCTAATTAAACAGGATAGCATGACACAATTTCACATGTATGATGGCTAACTAAACAGGATAGAATGACATACTTCAAAATATGATGACTATGTAAACAAGATGACATGATATAACTATACGATGTGTCTATTAAAGTGGTTGGCATGCCATAAATCACAAACATGTCGTCGATGGAAACATGATGGCATGATATAATTCACAGATAGAATGGCATAATTCAAAATATGATGACTATGTAAACAGGATGAGATGATATAACTATATTATGTCTTTAGAAAATTGGTTGGCATTCCATAATTCAGATACATGCTATCTATGTAAACATCATGGCATGATAAAATTCAAATATATGATTTACATACTAAGGAAGTGAGCAGAGGGCAATCGCATATATGATGTGTCAACTAAGGAGATGGCATTCAATACCGTGTATATGATGTAAAAACTAAGCATTGCAATACAACATATGCATGGTATGACTAATATAACCATGCCAAGTTTGAGCATACACCTCAGGGGGATAATAGGACTGGTCATCTGCCTCTGAATCCTCCTCTGAAGAGCTATCTGTAACTAGCAAGATATCTGCTTCAGCAGGTAGCATTGTCTGCTCTGAAGACCTTGTTTTCACTCCAGATTTCTCCATCACCAATTCAAATGGCTAATGCATAGGAAGATCAGTTGAATATACAAACATTGTCGACAAAAGCAATGAGAAATACAAAAAAAGGACGGCATGATATAATTCACATATATGATGCTTGGCTAAACAACATGGCATTGCATAATTCACATATATAATGCCTTGCAACAAGATAGCATTGCATAGTTCACATATATAATGTCTTGCAACAAGATGGCATTGCATAATTCAGACATATGGTAATTAGACACTAAACATGTGGCATTCACACAAAGCATGTCTAAACTAAGAAAATGACATAGCAATGCAAGATACCATACGCACAACATGAGCAACATAACCTTGCCAAGTTAGAGCATGCACCTCGGGGGGGTGCGGGGTGGGATAGGACTAGTCATATGTCTCTGAATCCTCCTTCGAGGAGCTAACTGTAACCAGCAAGACATGTGCTTCGTCAGATAGCATTGTCTCCTCTGAAGACCTTGTTTCCACTCTAGATTTTTCCATGACCATGCCGAATGGCTGATGCACAGGAAGAGTAATTCAATGTACTAAAATTGTTGACAAATTTAACAGGTAATAAAAAATGATGTCATGATATAATTCACATATAAGATGACTAGCTAACCAGGGTGGCATTGCAAAATTCACATATATGATGCCTGGCTAAACAAGATGGCATTGCATGATTCACATATACTATAAAGAAACTAAACATATGGCATTGACACAAAGCATGTCTAAACTAAGCAGATGACATCTTTTATGTATACACTAAGCAATGCAAGGCACCATATACATGATATTACCAACATCAGCATGCCAAGTTAGAGCGAAGACCTCATGGGGTAAATAGGAGTGGTCTTCTGCTTCTGAATCCCCCTGAGAATAGTTATCTTCCTGTTGATTACGATCCGAAATGGGTGGAGGGGGCTGCCTCCGCGCCCACCATGGAGCGACGTCTGCATGAAATTTTATTGCCACACAAGGCTCGTCTCTTTTGCTCTACATGTTCAGTTCCATTGTGTACAATAACTGACATGCATAGGAATAAAACATAGTGAGATTATGTAAGGAGTGCATGCACAAATCCAGAGTGATGGTAGCAAACTATGGATAGACCCAAAACCAATGATAGCAGGCAGAAAATAGCTTTAGTTAAAAAATACAGATAATGTCTCCTTTAATGTTTGTTTGCACCCAACATGAAACTCATAGTAGACACCCGAGATTAAACAGATAGTAGACAGATAGTACTGATTGCTACCCCAATATGTACCCCACAACCATTTAAAAACTCAAGTTTCATCATAAGTTTGGACCTGATACGGAGTCTAATAGGTGAACACAACGATAAAGTAGCATGTCATCATATTAAGTGATGCATAACGTAAGCAGGCACGGAAGAGTGCGACCTCTCTTGCGGACCCGTGTAGTCCTCAAGGTCATATGCTCATTTGATGATGGTAATGCAGTTGCCGTGGCTACCGGCGGCGGGGAAGAAGATCTGAGGCGGCTAATGAGAGTCTGGAGAGCGCATCCCTGCTGTGGTGAACCCTTCCGTAGTTGGAGCAGCTGAGCTGGGGTGGAACACATAACCGCAGGAGAAGGACAAACCACACAAGGTTTTCTTTGACACATATCTATAACAGAAGTAATTGTGTAAGGGCTTGTTTGAATTTGAGGAGTCTAACAATGCAGGGATAGGAAATAGACAGGAATAGGATAGGAATGCACGTGCAAAACAGAGAATTTAAAAACACAGGATTTCTGCCAATTTGGTTGTTTGATTCACAAGAATTGGAAGAACACAGGATGCAAAGAAGCATGGTGAGTTTAAGTCAAACCACAAGAAAATGTATGATTATAATGCTATTATGCTACTATCTCTTAGTCTTGTGCTTCATGAATAGGAGGACAAGTGGAAATTAAAATTCCTACTGTTTTGCTTTCAAGGAGACACTAAATGAACAAATCCTACAATTTTCCTTTGCTCCATTCCTTTGCACCAAATTCATGAGAAGTAGTACCATAGGAAACTTTCCAATTCCTATGTTTTTCATTCACTTTTCCTTTCAAGCACTGGCGAATCTAGTAGGCAGGCTTGAGCAAGGAAAAGCCTACACTAAAAAAATGTTTTTGTGCTACTTCTATTACTTTGGAGCCAGGCCATTGCCCTACTAGCTCAGCTCCCAGGGACATCGTGTAACGCCCTCGATGCGGCTATATCTCCCACGTGTCGAAGCACGACTTAGAGGCATAACCACATTGAAAGCAATGTCGCAAGTGAGGTAATCTTCACACAACCCATGTAATACATAAGGGAAAGAGATACATAGTTGGCTTACAATTGTCACTTCACACAATTACATGAATAAAGCATTACATCATCCAAATACAATCAGGGCCCGACTACGGAGCCAAAATAAAAGAAGACTACCCCAAATGCTACACAGATCCCCGATCGACCCCAACTGGGCTCCACTACTGATCAACTAGAACGAAACAACACAAAGGACAAGATCTTCATCGAGCTCCTCCTGAGCATGGTTGAGTCTCCTACACGGTATCATCGGCACCTGCAACATGGTTTTGGAAGTATCTATGAGTCACGGGGACTTAGCAATCTCACACCCTCGCGATCAAGACTATTTAAGCTTATGGGTAATGTAAAAGTATGAGGTGGAGCCGCAGCAAGCGACTAGCGTATATGGTGGCTAACATACGCAAATGAGAGCGAGAAGAGAAGGCAATGCACGGTCGATAAAAGTATGATCAAGAAGTGATCCTAGAACAACCTACGTCAAGCATAACTCCAACACCGTGTTCACTTCCCGGACTCCGCCGGAAAGAGACCATCACGGTTAAACACGCGGTTGATGTATTTTAATTAAGGTCAACTTCAGGTTTTCTACAACCAGACGTTAACAAATTCCCATCTGCCCATAACCGCGGGCACGGCTTTTGAAAGTTCAAATCCCTGCAGGGGTGTCTAAAACTTAGCCCATCACAAGCTCTCACGGTCAACGAAGGATATTCCTTCTAGCGGGAAGACCCGATCAGACTCAGAATCCCGATCACAAGACATTTCGACAATGATAAAACAAATCCAGCAACACCGCCCGAATGTGCCGACAAATCCCGATAGGAGCTGCACATATCTCGTTCTCAGGGCACACTCAGATGAGCGCTCCATACAACTAAAACCAAACCTCAAGTTTCCCCGAGGGGGCGCTGCACAGGACTCTAGTTTGGACCAACACTCAGAGGAGCACTGGCCCGGGGGGGTAAAATAATGATGACCCTCAGGAGCGCGACCCCCAAGGGGAAAGAAAAGGCTAGGTGGCGAATGGTAAACCCAATGTTGGGCATTGCTGGAAGAGTTTTATTCAAGGCGAACTGTCAAGGGGTTCCCATTATAGCCCAACCACGTAAGGAACGCAAAATCCGGGAACATAACACCGATATGACGAAAACTAGGGCGGCAAGAGTGGAACAAAACACCAGGCATAAGGCTGAGCCTTCCACCCTTTACCAAGTATATAGATGCATTAATTAAATAAGATATATTGTGATATCCCAACAAGTAAAACATGTTCCAACAAGGAACAACATCTCCATGTTCCAACAAGGAACAAACTTCAATCTTCACCTGCAACTAACAACGCTATAAGAGGGGCTGAGCAAAGTGCTAACATAGCCAAACAACGGTTTGATAGGACAAGGTGGGTTAGAGGCTTGGTTCAACAATATAGGAGGCATGATAAGAAAGTGGTAGGTATCGCAGCATAGGCATAGCAAAAGAGCGAGCAACTAGCAAGCAAAGATAGAAATGATTTTGAGGGTATGGTCATCTTGCCTGAGATCCCGTAAGGAAGAAGAACGAGTCCATGAAGAAGATAAACGGACGTAGTCGAATGGAACATCACAAACGCAACGTTATCGGAACTAACCCAAAGAAGCAACACCGGAAAGAAGCAAACAGCATAGTAAACAACCATCACATAAGCATGGCACGATGCACATCCAAGTATGATGCATGTCCGGTTTAATGAGGCATGGCATGGCAAAGTGCACAAACAATCCTACAAATTAAGTGGAGCTCAATATGCATCGGGGTGCATATTGCCAAAACACCACATGACGTATTTAGTTCGATCTCGTTTATGTACCCAACAATATTAAATGTTGTTAACCATGGCAAGAGGGTGAAGCAAATGAAAACTACCTATCTAGGCAAGTTTAAATGAGGCCGGGACAACAAAACAACAAGTCCGGAAACTCCTCATGTGCATGTTTTCGGTTTTGGTACTGATATGCCCTAAACATAATTTTTGAGTTGTTAAGCATGCAAAGTGAAGCCACCATGTTAAATTAGGCATTTTTCTACCCCATATACATATAAAGTTTATTAAAATCCAAGCTACGGATATTTAGTTATGAAATAAATCATTTTAGCAAGTTATTTAAGCAAATTTAAACAAACAACATTTAAAACATGTTTGAAAGTGGCATATTATGAAACTAGACAAAATTCTAAGCATTTTCATATATAAATTATTTTAAACCGATGCACGGTTGAGAAGTTATTAAATGCATGAAGTATGAGGGTTTTTCTGCAAAACTGTTGTCTCTGGAATAAAAGAGAAATTCGCGAGACGGCAAAAACATGCACTGGGCTGAATCTGGCTGAGCGCAGGATATTATCCAGCGTCTAGGGCGTCACATAAGATAGCAGGGATGGGCTGGCTTGTGCTCACCTCGCGGCCCTTGGGCCAGCGGATCTGGTAGGCTAAGGCTGCAGCAAGCACGGGCAACTGGGCCTTGGCGCTGCTCGGTGGATCTGGGGGTCGATGGGCGTGGCGCTGGGCCACTCCAGATTGAGGTGAGGCACTGAAACGGGCGCGGTCATCTGCTCGTCGGAAGCAGAGCAGCAGCGGCGCTGGTCGGGAAGGCAGCAGCGGGGTCCGGCGAGGCAGGGGACTTCGGCGGGACGGCAGGGCTAGAGCAGACGCAGGGGGTCGATGCAGACGGTCCAAGCGGGCGCTGCTCCTATCGGCGCCACATGGCTCCTGTCCTATGAAGGTTCAGAGAGAGGGACAGAACTGTGTGAGGGGAGGATAACAAAGGGAGGAAGGAGAAGTAAGGTGAGGCGGTGAGGTCCCTGACATGATTGCAGCGGCGCTGCTCCGGCAAAGCCGTTGGCGGGTGATGGTTCTCTGGCCGAGGCGCTCGGGAGGAGGAGCTCCAGCAGGAAGAAGAAGAAGAAAGAGATCACGGAAGGAAGTAGAGGAGTTGCGGCTTGGTCCAGCCGGGCTCCTGCGGCTCTCCACGGTGGCGTTTGGCGACGGAGGCTCGGGCGCTGGCAGCTGTAGGAGAGGGGCGACGGGTAGAGGAGCTCGGGCTCCTATAGGATTGGTGGTTGGACAGGAAGGAAAAATGAGGAGAACGTGGAGGCTGTGGTTGGTCGGCGGCACAAAGTCAGGTCGGAGGCGGGAGAGGATCTGGATTGGGTGCGGGCTCGGGTTGGTCCGATGCTGTAAACGAGGGAAGGAGAAGAGCGTGGCTGTTGGTGAGGAGGGGATCTGGGAGAATCCCAAGGAAGAAGGGGTCTAGCGGCGATGGGACAAGCTCCCGAAGAATAAGGGAATGTGGGTGGCGGCGGCTGCGGGATGTAATGGATGGATGGGATGGCCTAGGTCTAGGGTTAGGTTGGTTATATAGGTAGGTTGGATAGCTTAGGGAAAAACGGATCCTCCGATCAAAATCGAACGGTAGAGAATAAATAGGTTAGGGAGTCCAATTATGAAAACAGAGATGCTTTGTAGATGTTTGGGGATGATCCGGATCCAACCTTGACGAAAGTCCGGGTCGGGTCCGGGACAGATTTCGGACGCGTGCGGGAGGAGGTCCGCAGGCTGACGAGACAGGTTAGGTTGGGCCTGGTGGTGAGAGGTAGTGCAGAAGGCAAAGGGGTGAGAAGAGAGAAGAGGAGAGGCCCGGCGACTGTGTCAGGACCCCGAGTCAATGCCACATCGATCTAGCATGTAACACCTCATATCACTTTGCGGCCTCACGCACGGTATCCCCACGGGTGTCGCCTTACCTTTGCCCGGGACCGTTTGCGCCTTTTGGCACACGTATATGATGGTGTCGCTAGCATCCATATGATAAAGAGCCCGGGCTGACATGGCTAGTCGTAAACCCAAAGTGGCACTAACTTACAGGGACAGGCATCCATGACCCAGCATCGAATGTGTCGGTCATCAGCGAGTAAATCCAGGCTGTAGCACTGGGCTAACAGGAATCCAGTGAACCGGGCTGTAGCGGGCTAACAGGACTCCGGTATTCGTCGCGTGACATTTCCCCGAAGGGACAGACACAGGATCGAAGAAGGACACATGCCGGCCAGCCTAAGTGTTCCGGAGCAGTAGCAAACTACCAGGGCTCAGTGGAAGCACTAGGAGACATTTCCTGGTAAGAGAGGCTACTAAGAATAAACAACTAGATAGTCAGATCCCACACATAGCAATACACATTACACGTACGCATAACATGCAAGTATGTGCTGTACAACATGGCATCACAGCATAACTCAACAATCATATAGATAAAGGCTCAGAAGAGCCATCATAGCATTTATTACAAACAGGGGTCACATGACCCAACATTCAGAGCAATCAAGCAACAAACGGAAGCATTACATGTCTGAGTATAGACATCTATAAATGAAAAAGGCTGAAAGCCTGACTATCTACAACGTCCGATCAAGATCGTAGCTGAGGTACAAGCTACTCGTCCAAGTCCACGAGAACACTACTAAGACCGGAGTCTCTGCTGCAAAACATAAATAAAGCAACATGAGTACAAAGGTACTCAGCAAGACTTACATCAGATCCTATCATACATGCATTGGTATCAAGAGGGTAATGTGGGGTTTAGTTGCAGCAAGCCAGCTTTGACTCTGTGGCTATCCTATTCTACGACTACCAGAAACTCTTGAGGTGATATGGCGCACACGAGTCCACTAATCACCACACAATACACTACTATGGATTCATCCCCGTCTCCCTACGAGAAGGCCATCCATAGCACTCACACTTGTCTTGAGCATTTTAGAGTATCCACTTCAAGTTGTCTATGCACCATGTAAGCATCTAAGAAGTCCATAACCGCGGACCCGGCTATTCGAATAGATCATGTTAACCCTGCAGGGGTGTACTTCTTCACACACGCTCTCGCCACTTACCGCCATGTACATGTCATGTATCTCGGCAACTTTCAAGCGGAAGTCGGGCGAGGGTGTCGGCCACGACCTGACTAACCACACAAGACTCTAGTCCAGGTTTATCGCCTATTCGGGTTCCATCCGCAAGGAGATCCGGCCGGGGTGTCGCTCACGGCCCCAAACGATGTGTGCAGGGTTCCCGAGCCCACCATCCGGGTGCCACTCGATACACCAGGCCACGTGTGCCTAGTCTGTCCCAAGCCCACCCTGTCGGGTGCCACTTGGTAGAAAAATAGCACTACCTACAAACACCAGAAACTAGTTGCGACTCCTGGACAGAGATCAAGTTGGTTAATAAGCCGAGAGGGGCACTTAAGCATTCCAATGTGTGGTAGTATCGAGTCATTGGACAACATACATAGAACTCAGTGCTTAAGGACGGTTCCAGTGCGACAACCCACCATGTACTCCTACATGGCCTCTCACCGCTACCTTTACCAAATCATGTTCACACACTTCACTCTCAGCATCAGAACATATCGTAACACTCCAATTCATTCCCAATGAACCAGACCTGACACAACTCTAAGCAATAGCAGGCATAGCATGGTAGGAACACAACAATGGCTTCAATCAACTCCTACACATGCTAGTGGGTTTCAACTATTTACTGTGGCAATGACAGGTCATGCAGAGTAATGAGTTCAACTACCGCAGCACAAAGTAACAGATGAATCATTGTTGTCCTAATGCAATAACTGAGAGCAGGAGCGAGAGAGTAGGGTTTTATCGAAATGAACAAGGGGGTTTGCTTGCCTGGTAAATCAACAATGGAGGCACTGCTTCACAGACAGGTACTCTGGAACAGCTCCGGAGCAGGACCTATCGAGAAGGAACGGTGCCGGCAATCAATACACAACATATGCAACAATATGATGCATGAACATGGCATGAAGATGTGATGTTGTTTGAGCTAATGCAACTAGTAATCATTTGGTTTGAAGTCCATTTGAACCATAAGCTCAAATGCATCTCCAAAGTAGGCTCGTATAAATGCCATAATGTGTTTTCACCTATACAGCAAGTATAAGTTGGTTTGTCATGCATGAAACTTGTACAGATGGAAAGATTGCATTTTTCTGATAATTTTTCATATATAATTTATTTTAATCTGAGTTATGGTTGAATTGATATGAATTTTTGAAGTTTAAATCAATTTCTGGAATTTCCTGATTTAATTTAAATCCAGAAATTATATTATTGCGCCAGCATGACGTCAGCACGACGTCAGCAGTCAACTACGGCTGGCTAGGGTCAAACCTGACGTGTCGGGTCCACACGTCAGTGACAGGGGGTTAAACAGGGTTAGATTAACTTAATTAAAGGATTAGGGGGGCACCGGGGCCCACATGTCAGCCTCAGGGGGGTTAATTAAGCGGTGATTAGCACTAAGCTAATCACCTAACGGGCCGGGCCAACATGGCGGGGCTCAGGCGACGGGGCTCGTCGCCGGCGACCTCTGGACGCGGCGGAGTTCGCGCCACAGGCCACGGGGACGGCGTCTGAGAGCACCGGGGCGTAGCCCGGGCTCGTCCGCATCCAGGGGAGCAGACGGGAAGCCGCGGGGACGCCGGAGCTCGCCGGAGCAAAGCTCGCGGCGGCGGCCGGAGCTCGGCTTCGGTCGGGAACGGGCTGCGGGGCACGGGGAGACCACCTGAGGGGCTCAGCGGCACCCTCGTGGCACCGGGAGCACGCTAGGGTGCTTGGTTTGGGCGGAGGCGGGCCGAGACGACGACGGCGACATGGACGGCGGCGAGAAGCTTCGGCCGTGGTGGGGAGGAGGGCTACGGCGAGCGGGCAGCGAAATGGAGAGAGGGGAACGGTGGCGGAGCTCACCGCGGTTGCAGCGGGCGTCGAAGCGGGCTCGGGGAAGGCTTGGGGCAGCCGGAGCGACGACGGCGATCTCGTCGGCCGAAGCTTGAAGACGACGGCGATTGCGATGAAGCGGAGCTTGCCCGGGTTGCTTTACTCGGTGAGGAGGGAGAGGGGGTCGCGGCGGAGCTGGGAAGCGTGTCGGGGAGGTGAGGGGAGGCCGGTGGCCGCGGCTATGGCGAACGGCGGCGACCGACGTGTTCGGACACGGGAGAGAGAGAGCGAGGGAGATGAGAGGAAGAATCGGGGGGAGAGTGAGAGGGTACGGGGGGGGCGTGGCGACGTTCGGGCGTTCCAGGGCGACGCGGAGGGCGCCAGGCAAGCAGGAAGGCTGGTGGCGTGGCGCGGTGGCGCGCGCGCGCCGGGCACGCTCCCCTCCCTCTGTCGAGGACGAAGACGACAGAGGAGGAGGCGGGCTGGGCCGCCTGCTGGCTGTTGGGCCGGCCAGGCCGCACAGGAGCTGGCCGCAGGTAAGTTTCTCCTCTTTTTCTGTTTTCTAATTTTTCTGACATTTGTTTGGATTTAATTAAAATATTAAATCATTTAATTACCTTATGCCAATTTTTGGAGGAGCTAACTATATTATTCCAGAGCTCCTTTATAAATGGCATAATTTTTACATATATTAATATATATAGCTAATATATTTCCAATGCAAATATTTATGCATTAATTCCAAATGCCCAAAATAAATACCTATGAGCTCTTAAAAAATATTGGTTTGATTTTTATCTCTGTCCAATATTTTCAGAGAGCAACATGAGCATTTTCTTGGACCCTTTTGGAGAAATTTTTATTTGGGTTATTTCAAAAATGATTCTGAGGGTTCCACCAATCCTCATTTCAAATTTAAATTAAATTTAAATATGATGCACAAATGACTAGCTAGTCTAGGTCATACCAGACTAGGGATGTGACAACTCGCCCCCACTTGAAAGAATCTCGTCCCGACATTCAGGGGTCGACGGAAAGAAAGCGGGGTACTCCAGTCGAAGACGATCTTCTCGCTCCCAAGTAGCTTCTCTCTCGGAATGATGAGACCACTGAACTTTGAGAAACTTGATGTTCTGACGTCGGGTAATACGCTCGGCTTGATCAAGAATGCGAACCGGGTACTCTCGGTATGTGAGGTTATCTTGGAGATCAAGCGTTTCGTGGTCCACTCCGCGGATAGGATCCGAGAAGCAACGCTTGAGTTGAGAGATGTGGAAGACATCATGAACTCGAGAAAGATGTGGGGGTAGTTCCAACTGGTAGGCAACCTCTCCTCGTTTAGCGAGAATGCGAAAAGGACCAATGTAACGAGGAGCCAACTTGCCCTTGATACCGAAACGATGGGTACCCTTCAAAGGAGTAACCCGAAGGTAAGCTTTGTCGCCAATTTCATAAGTCATATCCTTATGATGATGATCGTACTGGCTTTTCTGACGAGACCGGGCTGTTTTCAAATTCTCGCGAATGATGCGAACTTGCTCTTCTGCCTCCTGGATCATATCCGGTCCAAAGAATTGTCTTTCACCGGTTTCTGACCAGTTCAAAGGTGTTCGACATCTTCGTCCATAGAGAACCTCAAAAGGAGCTTTCTTGTGGCTGGATTGATAGCTATTGTTATAAGAAAACTCGGCAAAAGGAAGACATTTCTCCCAATCCATACCGAATGAGATAACGCAAGCTCTAAGCATGTCTTCGAGAATTTGGTTGACCCGTTCCACCTGACCACTCGACTGAGGGTGGAAAGCGGTACTGAAGGAAAGATGGGTTCCCATGGCAGTTTGGAAACTCTCCCAGAAATGAGAAGTGAAAAGACTGCCATGGTCTGAATTGATCTCCAGTGGAACACCATGGAGTGATACTATTCGAGAAATGTATAAGTCAGCAAGCTGACTAGCAGTGATACTCTCTCGAACAGGAAGGAAGTGAGCCACTTTGGAAAGACGATCAACGACTACGAAGATAGCTTTATTCCCTCTCTTAGTCCTGGGAAAGCTGGTGATGAAGTCCATACCAACTTTATCCCATTTCCATTCAGGAATAGCTAAAGGCTGAAGGGTGCCAGCAGGTCTTTGATGCTCTGCCTTAACGCGACGACAAACGTCACATTTAGCAATGAACTCAGCGATTTCTCTCTTCATCCTAGTCCACCAGAACCTCTGGTGTAGGTCCTGATACATCTTAGTGCTACCGGGATGAATCGTGAGAGGAGATTCATGCGCCTCCTTAAGAATCAACTGTCGCAGATGTTGATTCTTGGGAACCACCAAGCGATTCTCAAAGAAAACAACACCAGGATCATCCATAGAGAAACATCCACCAACTCCCTTCTTAATGTTTCTCTTAATGCGGATAACCCCCCTATCAAACTTCTGGTCAGAGATGATCTGATCCTCTAGGGTAGGTTTCGCCACCAAGGTAGAAAGGAATCCGTGAGGAGCAATGTGAAGGTTAAGCTGACAGAATTCCTCATGGAGAAGTGGTTGGCCTTGCTGCAACATGAGATTGTTGCAATAGGATTTACGGCTTAGCGCATCAGCCATGACATTGGCTTTGCCTGGGGTGTAGGTAATCCCTAGATCATAATCTAAGATCAACTCCAACCAACGTCTTTGCCTAAGGTTCAGGTCTGGTTGGGTGAAGATATACTTGAGACTCTGGTGATCGGTGTAGATCTCGCAACGTTTACCAAGGAGGCAATGTCGCCAGGTCTTGAGTGCATAGACTACGGCTGCAAGCTCTAGATCATGTGTAGGATAATTATCCTCATGTGGATGCAACTGTCGAGATGCATAGGCAATCACATGACGATCCTGCATAAGAATGTAACCTAGTCCCTGTCGTGAGGCGTCGCAGTAGATAATAAAGTCTTTAGTGAAATCCGGTGGCACAAGTATGGGAGCAGAAGTCGGGTGTCTTTTCAGTTCCTGAAAACTGTACTCACACTGTGGGGACCACTCGAAATTTTTATCTTTCTTGAGAAGTTCCGTGAGGGGTTTGGCTACTTTGGAGAAGTTTTCAACAAAGCGGCGACAATAGCTGGCTAGACCAAGGAAGCTCCTAACTTGTTTAACGGTTTCAGGTGGAGTCCAATCGAGAACAGCCTGAACTCTCTCGGGATTGACAGCAATGCCCTTACCAGAGATTACGTGGCCTAGGTAGGTCACTCCTGGCAACCAAAATTCACACTTGGAGAACTTGGCATAAAGGCGGTGCTCTCTGAGTTTTTCTAACACAAGTCTAAGATGTTCGGCATGCTCTTCCTCGTTCTTCGAGTAAATAAGAATATCATCGAGGTAAACCACGACGAACTTATCTAAGTACTCCATGAAGATCGAGTTCATCAAGCGGGAGAATGTGGCTGGGGCGTTGGTTAGGCCGAAGGACATGACGGTGTACTCGTACTGGCCATAACGAGTGACAAAAGCTGTCTTGGGAATGTCCCCGTTTCTGATCTTGATTTGGTGGTAGCCTAACCTTAAATCCATCTTGGAGAAGACTGAGGATCCAGCGAGCTGATCATACAGGTCGTTGATCCCGGGGAGTGGATATTTGTTCTTTATCGTGACCAAATTAACGGGACGATAATCTACAACCATCCGGTCCGTACCATCCTTGTTCTTGACGAAGAGGACGGGGCAAGCCCAAGGAGAAGAACTAGGACGGATGAAACCTTTTTGCAAGGACTCATCGAGTTGTTTCTTAAGCTCGGCTAGTTCTAGGGGTGCCATCTTGTAAGGTCTCCTAGAGATTGGAGCTGTTCCTGGAATAAGATCTATGACGAACTCTACATCTCTGTCAGGTGGAACACCTGGCAGTTCCTCTGGAAAGACATCCGGAAAGTCATGGACTACCGGGATATCTTCAAGGTCTGGAAGAGGGCTGGCATTAAGAGAATAGAGCTGACGCTTGGCAACTCTAGTGGAGACGGTGACTATCTTGCCAGATGGGTGTGTAAACTGAACAGATCTAGTGTAACAATCAATCTTGGCATGATGAGCTGTCATCCAGTCCATACCCAAGATGATGTTAATATCTGAGGACTTCAGGGCTACAAGTGAGGCAAGGAATACAAGTCTGTCAACAAGGATTTCATTACCATAGCTGATTCTGGTGGTTTGCCATCTAGACCCTGGGGTTTGGATTTCAAGCGGAGTTGGCATATCACAAAATGATATGTCGTGCAAACGAGCATAGCCTTTAGAAATAAAGGAGTGAGATGCTCCAGTATCGAATAGAACTGATGCTGGGTGACAATTGACAAGGAGTGTACCAAGAACGACATCCGGATCATCATGAGCGTCTTTAGCTGAGACGTGATGCACACGTCCACGTTCAGTGGGAGCTGACTTGACACTGATCATCTTGCGTGATGGCTTAATACAGCCAACAGTCTTCTCGGCCTTGGGTGGAGCATAACTAGTTTGAGAACAGTCACGTGCATAGTGTCCTGGCTTCCCGCATGTGAAGCAAGTCCATGAGGTTGGACGGGGACCCGCACTGACAAGCGGTCTACCAGTAGGCCTGGGTGAAACATACGACTGAGCTGGGGAAGGCACCACATAGGATGGCTTCGGTGTATATCCGGAAGGAAGAGCGGAGTTTGGAACCCAAATCCGGCACTTCTGGTAACTAGAGCCAGTGGAAGATCCCAAGTCACGGGTGTGCTTACGAGACTCCTCGTAAGTGAGCTGAGCTGTCTCTGCATTGATGGCCTTATTCACAAGAGCTTGGAATGTATCCCAATGATGTAGGTGGAGATCACGACGCAGCTTGGGGTTGAGACCCTTCCGGAACCTAGCCTGCTTCTTGGCGTCCGTGGACACCTCTTCTGTGGCATAGCGGGCAAGGTTCTCGAACTCTCTGCTATAAGCATCAACAGCCATCTTATTCTAGGTGAGACTACAGAACTCTTCTCTCTTGCGATCAATGAGGGCCTGGGAAATTGATGCTCGCGAAAAGCCTCAGTGAAATCCTTCCAGGTAGGAATCTGGCCAGCTGGAAGCATAGCCTCATAGCTCTGCCACCAAAGACTAGCAGGACCTTCCAGGTGGTATGCAGCATAGGTGACCTTGTCATCTTCAGCTACGCTCGCGGAACGCAGCTTATGAGTGATGCTACGGAGCCAATCATCTGCATCAAGTGGCTCGATGGAATGATGAAAGGTAGGTGGGTGCAAGCGAATGAAGTCATGAATGGTAGCAGACTTATTGGACTGGGGTGCGGTGTTCTCCTCGAAACGTGCCAACAAATGGTTAGACTCACGCTTGTTCCTCTCCATTTCTAACATGAACTCTGTCAACGAAGGCGGGTCGGGAGGATCCTCATCCCTACCATCTTCATGGTTCTGGCTACGAATAATAGAACTTGATGACATCCTGATAAACGAAACCAAGGACGGAATCAGCATCAATCTATAGGCTATAGAATGTAGGACAAGGGATTAGTATCACTCGAACTCCTAGGGAAATTCCGGCAGCATAACGACAGTAAAATGCTCAGAATGAGACATCCTACTAGAATGGGGTGGTACATGCTCAACATCATCACTCAAGGTTCTGAGATCATACTAAACAGGCTACACCGGGAGTACTCGAAGACTGGGGTATGACTCTGATCAACCAATCCTATGGGACTACGGATTAGTAACACGTGATCCTGATAGACGGAAGAGAAAGCCTAGTACTTAACCCCGTGGGAAAGATAGGACGACTCAGATCAGAAGGCCATGAGGTAAAGGAGTAAAAAGAGCCTTACGTTCCTTCCCACAATCAATTCCCTTACATAACTAAAGATTTTCTAGACTCAACTTCGACCAGTATGGCTTGGCAATCCTACAGGCAGTCAGGCTCTAATACCAGCGCTGTCAGGACCCCGACTCAATGCCACATCGATTTAGCATGTAACACCTCATATCACTTTGCGGCCTCACGCACGGTATCCCCACGGGTGTCGCCTTACCTTTGCCCGGGACCGTTTGCGCCTTTTGGCACACGTATATGATGGTGTCGCTAGCATCCATATGATAAAGAGCCCGGGCTGACATGGCTAGTCGTAAACCCAAAGTGGCACTAACTTACAGGGACAGGCATCCATGACCCAGCATCGAACGTGTCGGTCATCAGCGAGTGAATCCAGGCTGTAGCACTGGGCTAACAGGACTCCGGTGAACCAGGCTATAGCGGGCTAACAGGACTCCGGTATTCATCGCGTGACATTTCCCCGAAGGGACAGACACAGGATCGAAGAAGGACACATGCCGGCCAGCCTAAGTGTTCCGGAGCAGTAGCAAACTACCAGGGCTCAGTGGAAGCACTAGGAGACATTTCCCGGTAAGAGAGGCTACTAAGAATAAACAACTAGATAGTCAGATCCCACACATAGCAATACACATTACACGTACGCATAACATGCAAGTATGTGCTGTACAACATGGCATCACAGCATAACTCAACAATCATATAGATAAAGGCTCAAAAGAGCCATCATAGCATTTATTACAAACAGGGGTCACATGACCCAACATTCAGAGCAATCAAGCAACAAACGGAAGCATTACATGTCTGAGTACAGACATCTATAAATGAAAAAGGCTGAAAGCCTAACTATCTACAACGTCCGATCAAGATTGTAGCTGAGGTACAAGCTACTCGTCGGAGTCCACGAGAACACTACTAAGACCGAAGTCTCCGCTGCAAAACATAAATAAAGCAACATGAGTACAAAGGTACTCAGCAAGACTTACATCAGATCCTGTCATACATGCATTGGTATCAAGAGGGTAATGTGGGGTTTAGTTGCAGCAAGCCAGCTTTGACTCTGTGGCTATCCTGTTCTACGACTACCAGAAACTCTTGAGGTGATATGGCGCACACGAGTCCACTAATCACCACACAATACACTACTATGGATTCATCCTCGTATCCCTACGAGAAGGCCATCCATAGCACTCACACTTGTCTTGAGCATTTTAGAGTATCCACTTCAAGTTGTCTATGTACCATGTAAGCATCCAAGAAGTCCATAACCGCGGACCGGCTATTCGAATAGATCATGTTAACCCTGCAGGGGTGTACTTCTTCACACACGCTCTCGCCACTTACCGCCATGTACACGTCATGTATCTCGGCAACCTTCAAGCGGAAGCCGGGCGAGGGTGTCGGCCACGACCTGACTAACCACACAAGACTCTAGTCCAGGTTTATCGCCTATTCGGGTTCCATCCGCAAGGAGATCCGGCCGGGGTGTCGCTCACGGCCTCAAACGATGTGTGCAGCGTTCCCGAGCCCACCATCCGGGTGCCACTCGGTACACCAGGCCACGTGTGCCTAGTCTGTCCCAAGCCCACCCTGCCGGGTGCCACTTGGTAGAAAAATAGCACTACCTACAAACACAAGAACTAGTTGCGACTCCTGGACAGAGATCAAGTTGGTTAATAAGCCGAGAGGGGCACTTAAGCATTCCAATGTGTGGTAGTATCGAGTCATTGGACAACATACATAGAACTCAGTGCTTAAGTACGGTTCCAGTGCGACAACCCACCATGTACTCCTACATGGCCTCTCACCGCTACCTTTACCAAATCGTGTTCACACACTTCACTCTCAGCATCAGAAAATATCGTAACACTCCAATTCATTCCCAATGAACTAGACCTGACACAACTCTAAGCAATAGCAGGCATAGCATGGTAGGAACACAACAATGGCTTCAATCAACTCCTACACATGCTAGTGGGTTTCAACTATTTACTGTGGCAATGACAGGTCATGCAGAGGAATGGGTTCAACTACCGCAGCACAAAGTAACAGATGAATCATTGTTGTCCTAATGCAATAACTGAGAGCAGGAGCGAGAGAGTAGGGTTTTATCGAAATGAACAAGGGGGTTTGCTTGCCTGGTAAATTAACAATGGAGGCACTGCTTCACAGACAGGTACTCTGGAACAGCTCCGGAGCAGGACCTATCGAGAAGGAACGGTGCCGGCAATCAATACACAACATATGCAACAATATGATGCATGAACATGGCATGAAGATGTGATGTTGTTTGAGATAGTGCAACTAGTAATCATTTGGTTTGAAGTCCATTTGAACCATAAGCTCAAATGCATCTCCAAAGTAGGCTCGTATAAATGCCATAATGTGTTTTCACCTATACAGCAAGTATAAGTTGGTTTGTCATGCACGAAACTAGTACAGATGGAAAGATTGCATTTTTCTGATAATTTTTCATATATAATTTATTTTAATCTGAGCTATGGTTGAATTGATATGAATTTTTGAAGTTTAAATCAATTTCTGGAATTTCCTGATTTAATTTAAATCCAGAAATTATATTATTGCGCCAGCATGACGTCAACACGACGTCAGCAGTCAACTGCGGCTGGCTAGGGTCAAACCTGACGTGTGGGGTCCACACGTCAGTGACAGGGGGTTAAACAGGGTTAGATTAACTTAATTAAAGGATTAGGGGGGCACCGGGGCCCATATGTCAGCCTCAGGGGGGTTAATTAAGCGGTGATTAGAACTAAGCTAATCACCTAACGGGCCGGGCCCACTTGGAGGGGCTCAGGCGACGGGGCTCGCCGCCGGCAACCTCTGGACGCGGCGGAGTCCGCGCCACAGGCCACGGGGACGGCGTGTGAGAGCACCGGGGCGTAGCCCGGACTCGTCCGCATCCAGGGGAGCAGACGGGAAGCCGCGGGGACGCCGGAGCTCGCCGGAGCAAAGCTCGCGGCGGCGGCCGGAGCTCGGCTTCGGTCGGGAACGGGCTGCGGGGCACGGGGAGACCACCTGAGGGGCTCAGCGGAACCCTCGTGGCACCGGGAGCACGCTAGGGTGCTTGGTTTGGGCGGAGGCGGGCCGAGACGACGACGGCGACATGGACGGCGGCGAGAAGCTTCGGCCGTGGTGGGGAGGAGGGCTACGGCGAGCGGGCAGCGAAATGGAGAGAGGGGAACGGTGGCGGAGCTCACCGCGGTTGCAGCGGGCGTCGAAGCGGGCTCGGGGAAGGCTTGGGCAGCCGGAGCAACGACGGCGATCTCGTCGGCCGAAGCTTGAAGACGACGGCGATTGCGATGAAGCAGAGCTCGCCCGGGTTGCTTTGCTCGGTGAGGAGGGAGAGGGGGTCGCGGCGGAGCTGGGAAGCGTGTCGGGGAGGTGAGGGGAGGCCGGTGGCCGCGGCTATGGCGAACGGCGGCGACCGACGCGTTCGGACACGAGAGAGAGAGAGAGAGAGCGAGGGAGAGGAGAGGAAGAATCGGGGGGAGAGTGAGAGGGTACGGGGGGCGTGGCGACGTCCGGGCGTTCCAGGGCGACGCGGAGGGCGTCAGGCAAGCAGGGAGGCTGGTGGCGTGGCGCGGTGGCGCGCGCGCGCGCCGGGCACGCTCCCCTCCCTCTGTCGAGGACGAAGACGACAGAGGAGGAGGCGGGCTGGGCCGCCTGCTGGCTGCTGGGCCGGCCAGGCCGCACAGGAGCTGGCCGCAGGTAAGTTTCTCCTCTTTTTCTGTTTTCTATTTTTTCTGACATTTGTTTTGATTTAATTAAAATATTAAATCATTTAATTACCTTATGCCAATTTTTGCAGGAGCTAACTATATTATTCCAGAGCTCCTTTATAAATGGCATAATTTTTGGACATATATTAATATATATAACTAATATATTTCCAATGCAAATATTTATGCATTAATTCCAAATGCCCAAAATAAATACCTATGAGCTCTTAAAAAATATTGGTTTGATTTTTATCTCTATCCAATATTTTCAGAGAGCAACATGAGCATTTTCTTGGACCCTTTTGGAGAAATTTTTATTTGGGTTATTTCAAAAATGATTCTGAGGGTTCCACCAATCCTCATTTCAAATTTAAATTAAATTTAAATATGATGCACAAATGACTAGCTAGTCTAGGTCATACCAGACTAGGGATGTGACAACTCGCCCCCACTTGAAAGAATCTCGTCCCGAGATTCAGGGGTCGACGGAAAGAAAGCGGGGTACTCCAGTCGAAGACGATCTTCTCGCTCCCAAGTAGCTTCTCTTTTGGAATGATGAGACCACTGAACTTTGAGAAACTTGATGTTCTGACGTCGGGTAATACGCTCGGCTTGATCAAGAATGCGAACCGGGTACTCTCGGTATGTGAGGTTATCTTGGAGATCAAGCGTTTCGTGGTCCACTCCGCGGATAGGATCCGAGAAGCAACGCTTGAGTTGAGAGACGTGGAAGACATCATGAACTCGAGAAAGATGTGGGGGTAGTTCCAACTGGTAGGCAACCTCTCCTCGTTTAGCGAGAATGCGAAAAGGACCAATGTAACGAGGAGCCAACTTGCCCTTGATACCGAAACGATGGGTACCCTTCAAAGGAGTAACCCGAAGGTAAGCTTTGTCGCCAATTTCATAAGTCATATCCTTATGATGATGATCGTACTGGCTTTTCTGACGAGACTGGGCTGTTTTCAAATTCTCACGAATGATGCGAACTTGCTCTTCTGCCTCCTGGATCATATCCGGTCCAAAGAATTGTCTTTCACCGGTTTCTGACCAGTTCAAAGGTGTTCGACATCTTCGTCCATAGAGAACCTCAAAAGGAGCTTTCTTGAGGCTGGATTGATAGCTATTGTTATAAGCAAATCGGCAAAAGGAAGACATTTCTCCCAATCCATACCGAATGAGATAACGCAAGCTCTAAGCATGTCTTCGAGAATTTGGTTGACCCGTTCCACCTGACCACTCGACTGAGGGTGGAAAGCGGTACTGAAGGAAAGATGGGTTCCCATGGCAGTTTGGAAACTCTCCCAGAAATGAGAAGTGAAAAGACTGCCACGGTCTGAATTGATCTCCAGTGGAACACCATGGAGTGATACTATTCGAGAAATGTATAAGTTAGCAAGCTGACTAGCAGTGATACTCTCTCGAACAGGAAGGAAGTGAGCCACTTTGGAAAGACGATCAACGACTACGAAGATAGCGTTATTCCCTCTCTTAGTCCTGGGAAAGCCAGTGATGAAGTCCATACCAACTTTATCCCATTTCCATTCAGGAATAGCTAAAGGCTGAAGGGTGCCAGCAGGTCTTTGATGCTCTGCCTTAACGCGACGACAAACGTCACATTTAGCAATGAACTCAGCGATTTCTCTCTTCATCCTAGTCCACCAGAACCTCTGGCGTAGGTCCTGATACATCTTAGTGCTACCAGGATGAATCGTGAGAGGAGATTCAAGCGCCTCCTTAAGAATCAACTGTCGCAGATGTTGATTCTTGGGAACCACCAAGCGATTCTCAAAGAAAACAACACCAGGATCATCCATAGAGAAACATCCACCAACTCCCTTCTTAATGTTTCTCTTAATGCGGATAACCCCCCTATCAAACTTCTGGTCAGAGATGATCTGATCCTCAAGGGTAGGTTTCGCCACCAAGGTAGAAAGGAATCCGTGAGGAGCAATGTGAAGGTTAAGCTGACAGAATTCCTCATGGAGAAGTGGTTGGCCTTGCTGCAACATGAGATTGTTGCAATAGGATTTACGGCTTAGCGCATCAGCCATGACATTGGCTTTGCCTGGGGTGTAGGTAATCCCTAGATCATAATCTAAGATCAACTCCAACCAACGTCTTTGCCTAAGGTTCAGGTCTGGTTGGGTGAAGATATACTTGAGACTCTGGTGATCGGTGTAGATCTCGCAACGTTTACCAAGGAGGTAATGTCGCCAGGTCTTGAGTGCATAGACTACGGCTGCAAGCTCTAGATCATGTGTAGGATAATTATCCTCATGTGGATGCAACTGTCGAGATGCATAGGCAATCACATGACGATCCTACATAAGAATGCAACCTAGTCCCTATCATGAGGCGTCGCAGTAGATAATAAAGTCTTTAGTGAAATCCGGTGGCACAAGTATGGGAGCAGAAGTCAGGCGTCTTTTCAGTTCCTGAAAACTGTACTCACACTGTGGGGACCACTCGAACTTTTTATCTTTCTTGAGAAGTTCCGTGAGGGGTTTGGCTACTTTGGAGAAGTTTTCAACAAAGCGGCGACAATAGCTGGCTAGACCAAGGAAGCTCCTAACTTGTTTAACGGTTTCAGGTGGAGTCCAATCGAGAACAGCCTGAACTCTCTCGGGATTGACAGCAATGCCCTTACCAGAGATTACGTGGCCTAGGTAGGTCACTCCTGGCAACCAAAATTCACACTTGGAGAACTTGGCATAAAGGCGGTGCTCTCTGAGTTTTTCTAACACAAGTCTAAGATGTTCGGCATGCTCTTCCTCGTTCTTCGAGTAAATAAGAATATCATCGAGGTAAACCACGACGAACTTATCTAAGTACTCCATGAAGATCGAGTTCATCAAGCGGGAGAATGTGGCTGGGGCGTTGGTTAGGCCGAAGGACATGACGGTGTACTCGTACTGGCCATAACGAGTGACAAAAGCTGTCTTGGAAATGTCCCCGTTTCTGATCTTGATTTGGTGGTAGCCTAACCTTAAATCCATCTTGGAGATGACTGAGGATCCAGCGAGCTGATCATACAGGTCGTTGATCCTGGGGAGTGGATATTTGTTCTTTATCGTGACCAAATTAACGGGACGATAATCTACAACCATCCGGTCCGTACCATCCTTGTTCTTGACGAAGAGGACGGGGCAAGCCCAAGGAGAAGAACTAGGACGGATGAAACCTTTTTGCAAGGACTCATCGAGTTGTTTCTTAAGCTCGGCTAGTTCTAGGGGTGCCATCTTGTAAGGTCTCCTAGAGATTGGAGCTGTTCCTGGAATAAGATCTATGACGAACTCTACATCTCTGTCAGGTGGAACACCTGGCAGTTCCTCTGGAAAGACATCCGGAAAGTCACGGACTACCGGGATATCTTCAAGGTCTGGAAGAGGGCTGGCATTAAGAGAATAGAGCTGACGCTTGGCAACTCTAGTGGAGACGGTGACTATCTTGCCAGATGGGTGTGTAAACTGAACAGATCTGGTGTAACAATCAATCTTGACATGATGAGCTGTCATCCAGTCCATACCCAAGATGATGTTAATATCTGAGGACTTCAAGGCTACAAGTGAGGCAAGGAATACAAGTCTGTCAACAAGGATTTCATTACCATAGCTGATTCTGGTGGTTTGCCATCTAGACCCTGGGGTTTGGATTTCAAGCGGAGCTGGCATATCACAAAATGATATGTCGTGCAAACGAGCATAGCCTTCAGAAATGAAGGAGTGAGATGCTCCAGTATCGAATAGAACTGATGCTGGGTGACAATTGACAAGGAGTGTACCAAGAACGACATCCGGATCATCATGAGCGTCTTTAGCTGAGACGTGATGCACACGTCCATGTTCAGTGGGAGCTGACTTGACACTGATCATCTTGCGTGATGGCTTAATACAGCCAACAGTCTTCTCGGCCTTGGGTGGAGCATAACTAGTTTGAGAACAGTCACGTGCATAGTGTCCTGGCTTCCCGCATGTGAAGCAAGTTCCTGAGGTTGGACGGGGACCCGCACTGACAAGCGGTCTACCAGTAGGCCTGGGTGAAACATACGACTGAGCTGGGGAAGGCACCACATAGGATGGCTTCGGTGTATATCCGGAAGGAAGAGCGGAGTTTGGAACCCAAATCCGGCGCTTCTGGGAACTAGAGCCAGAGGAAGATCCCAAGTCACGGGTGTGCTTACGAGACTCCTCGTAAGTGAGCTGAGCTGTCTCTGCATTGATGGCCTTATTCACAAGAGCTTGGAATGTATCCCAATGATGTAGGTGGAGATCACGACGTAGCTTGGGGTTGAGACCCTTCCGGAACCTAGCCTGCTTCTTGGCGTCCGTGGACACCTCTTCTGTGGCATAGCGGGCAAGGTTCTCGAACTCTCTGCTATAAGCATCAACAACCATCTTATTCTGGGTGAGACTACAGAACTCTTCTCTCTTGCGATCAATGAGGGCCTGGGAAATGTGATGCTCGCGAAAAGCCTCAGTGAAATCCTTCCAGGTAGGAATCTGGCCAGCTGGAAGCATAGCCTCATAGCTCTGCCACCAAAGACTAGCAGGACCTTCCAGGTGGTATGCAGCATAGGTGACCTTGTCATCTTCAGCTACGCTCGCGGAACGCAGCTTATGAGTGATGCTACGGAGCCAGTCATCTGCATCGAGTGGCTCGATGGAATGATGAAAGGTAGGTGGGTGCAAGCGAATGAAGTCATGAATGGTAGCAGACTTATTGGACTGGGGTGCAGTGTTCTCCTCGAAACGTGCCAACAAACGGTTAGACTCACGCTTGTTCCTCTCCATTTCTAACATGAACTCTGTCAACGAAGGCGGGTCGGGAGGATCCTCATCCCTACCATCTTCATGGTTCTGGCTACGAATAATAGAACTTGATGACATCCTGAGAAACGAAACCAAGGACGAAATCAGCATCAATCTATAGGCTATAGAATGTAGGACAAGGGATTAGTATCACTCGAACTCCTAGGGAAATTCCGGCAGCATAACGACAGTAAAATGCTCAGAATGAGACATCCTACTAGAATGGGGTGGTACATGCTCAACATCATCACTCAAGGTTCTGAGATCATACTAAACAGGCTACACCGGGAGTACTCGAAGACTGGGGTATGACTCTGATCAACCAATCCTATGGGACTACGGATTAGTAACACGTGATCCTGATAGACGGAAGAGAAAGCCTAGTTCCTTAACCCCGTGGTAAAGATAGGACGACTCAGATCAGAAGGCCATGAGGTAAAGGAGTAAAAAGAGCCTTACGTTCCTTCCCACAATTAATTCCCTTACATAACTAAAGATTTTCTAGACTCAACTTCGACCAGTATGGCTTGGCAATCCTACAGGCAGTCAGGCTCTGATACCAGCGCTGTCAGGACCCCGACTCAATGCCACATCGATTTAGCATGTAACACCTCATATCACTTTGCGGCCTCACGCACGGTATCCCCACGAGTGTCGCCTTACCTTTGCCCGGGACCGTTTGCGCCTTTTGGCACACGTATATGATGGTGTCGCTAGCATCCATATGATAAAGAGCCCGGGCTGACATGGCTAGTCGTAAACCCAAAGTGGCACTAACTTACAGGGACAGGCATCCATGACCCAGCATCGAACGTGTCGGTCATCAGCGAGTGAATCCAGGCTGTAGCATTGGGCTAAAAGGACTCCGGTGAACCGGGCTATAGCGGGCTAACAGGACTCCGGTATTCATCGCGTGACATTTCCCCGAAGGGACAGACACAGGATCGAAGAAGGACACATGCCGGCCAGCCTAAGTGTTCCGGAGCAGTAGCAAACTACCAGGGCTCAGTGGAAGCACTAGGAGACATTTCCCGGTAAGAGAGGCTACTAAGAATAAACAACTAGATAGTCAGATCCCACACATAGCAATACACATTACACGTATGCATAACATGCAAGTATGTGCTGTACAACATGGCATCACAACATAACTCAACAATCATATAGATAAAGGCTCAAAAGAGCCATCATAGCATTTATTACAAACAGGGGTCACATGACCCAACATTCAGAGCAATCAAGCAACAAACGGAAGCATTACATGTCTGAGTACAGATATCTATAAATGAAAAAGGCTGAAAGCCTGACTATCTACAACGTCCGATCAAGATCGTAGCTGAGGTACAAGCTACTCGTCGAAGTCCACGAGAACACTACTAAGACCGAAGTCTCCGCTGCAAAACATAAATAAAGCAACATGAGTACAAAGGTACTCAGCAAGACTTACATCAGATCCTGTCATACATGCATTGGTATCAAGAGGGTAATGTGGGGTTTAGTTGCAGCAAGCCAGCTTTGACTCTGTGGCTATCCTGTTCTACGACTACCAGAAACTCTTGAGGTGATATGGCGCACACGAGTCCACTAATCACCACACAATACACTACTATGGATTCATCCCCGTCTCCCTACGAGAAGGCCATCCATAGCACTCACACTTGTCTTGAGCATTTTAGAGTATCCACTTCAAGTTGTCTATGTACCATGTAAGCATCCAAGAAGTCCATAACCGCGGACCCGGCTATTCGAATAGATCATGTTAACCCTGCAGGGGTGTACTTCTTCACACACGCTCTCGCCACTTACCGCCATGTACACGTCATGTATCTCGGCAACCTTCAAGCGGAAGCCGGGCGAGGGTGTCGGCCACGACCTGACTAACCACACAAGACTCTAGTCCAGGTTTATCGCCTATTCGGGTTCCATCCGCAAGGAGATCCGGCCGGGGTGTCGCTCATGGCCCCAAACGATGTGTGCAGGGTTCCCGAGCCCACCATCCGGGTGCCACTCGGTACACCAGGCCACGTGTGCCTAGTCTGTCCCAAGCCCACCCTGCCGGGTGCCACTTGGTAGAAAAATAGCACTACCTACAAACACCAGAAACTAGTTGCGACTCCTGGACAGAGATCAAGTTGGTTAATAAGCCGAGAGGGGCACTTAAGCATTCCAATGTGTGGTAGTATCGAGTCATTGGACAACATACATAGAACTCAGTGCTTAAGGACGGTTCCAGTGCGACAACCCACCATGTACTCCTACATGGCCTCTCACCGCTACCTTTACCAAATCGTGTTCACACACTTCACTCTCAGCATCAGAACATATCGTAACACTCCAATTCATTCCCAATGAACCAGACCTGACACAACTCTAAGCAATAGCAGGCATAGCATGGTAGGAACACAACAATGGCTTCAATCAACTCCTACACATGCTAGTGGGTTTCAACTATTTACTGTGGCAATGACAGGTCATGCAGAGGAATGGGTTCAACTACCGCAGCACAAAGTAACAGATGAATCGTTGTTGTCCTAATGCAATAACTGAGAGCAGGAGCAAGAGAGTAGGGTTTTATCAAAATGAACAAGGGGGTTTGCTTGCCTGGTAAATCAACAATGGAGGCACTGCTTCACAAACAGGTACTCTGGAACAGCTCCAGAGCAGGACCTATCGAGAAGGAACGGTGCCGGCAATCAATACACAACATATGCAACAATATGATGCATGAACATGGCATGAAGATGTGATGTTGTTTGAGCTAATGCAACTAGTAATCATTTGGTTTGAAGTCCATTTGAACCATAAGCTCAAATGCATCTCCAAAGTAGGCTCGTATAAATGCCATAATGTGTTTTCACCTATACAGCAAGTATAAGTTGGTTTGTCATGCATGAAACTAGTACATATGGAAAGATTGCATTTTTCTGATAATTTTTCATATATAATTTATTTTAATCTGAGCTACGGTTGAATTGATATGAATTTTTGAAGTTTAAATCAATTTCTGGAATTTCCTGATTTAATTTAAATCCAGAAATTATATTATTGCGCCAGCATGACGTCAGCACGACGTCAGCAGTCAACTGCGGCTGGCTAGGGTCAAACCTGACGTGTGGGGTCCACACGTCAGTGACAGGGGGTTAAACAGGGTTAGATTAACTTAATTAAAGGATTAGGGGGGCACCGGGGCCCACATGTCAGCCTCAGGGGGGGTTAATTAAGCGGTGATTAGCACTAAGCTAATCACCTGACGAGCAGGGCCCACATGGCGGGGCTCAGGCGACGGGGCTCGCCGCCGGCGACCTCTGGACGCGGCGGAGTCCGCGCCACAGGCCACGGGGACGGCGTCTGAGAGCACCGGGGTGTAGCCCGGGCTCGTCCGCATCCAGGGGAGCAGACGGGAAGCCGCGGGGACGCCGGAGCTCGCCGGAGCAAAGCTCGCGGCGGCGGCTGGAGCTCGGCTTCGGTCGGGAACGGGCTGCGGGGCACGGGGAGACCACCTGAGGGGCTCAGCGGCACCCTCGTGGCACCGGGAGCACGCTAGGGTGCTTGGTTTGGGCGGAGGCGGGCCGAGACGACGACGGCGACATGGACGGCGGCGAGAAGCTTCGACCGTGGTGGGGAGGAGGGCTACGGCGAGCGGGCAGCGAAATGGAGAGAGGGGAACGGTGGTGGAGCTCACCGCGGTTGCAGCGGGCGTCGAAGCGGGCTCGGAGAAGGCTTCGGGCAGCCGGAGCGACGACGGCGATCTCGTCGACCGAAGCTTGAAGACGACGGCGATTGCGATGAAGCGGAGCTCGCCCGGGTTGCTTTGCTCGGTGAGGAGGGAGAGGAGGTCGCGGCGGAGCTGGGAAGCGTGTCGGGGAGGTGAGGGGAGGCCGGTGGCCGCGGCTATGGCGAACGGCGGCGACCGACGCGTTCGGACACGGGAGAGAGAGAGAGCGAGGGAGAGGAGAGGAAGAATCGGGGGAGAGTGAGAGGGTACGGGTGGGGGCGTGGCGACGTCCGGGCGTTCCAGGGCGACGCGGAGGGCGCCAGGCAAGCAGGGAGGCTGGTGGCGTGGCGCGGTGGCGCGCGCGCGCGTCGGGCACGCTCCCCTCCCTCTGTCGAGGACGAAGACGACAGAGGAGGAGGCGGGCTGGGCCGCCTGCTGGCTGCTGGGCCGGCCAGGCCGCAAAGGAGCTGGCCGCAGGTAAGTTTCTCCTCTTTTTCTGTTTTCTAATTTTTCTGACATTTGTTTTGATTTAATTAAAATATTAAATCATTTAATTACCTTATGCCAATTTTTGCAGGAGCTAACTATATTATTCCAGAGCTCCTTTATAAATGGCATAATTTTTGGACATATATTAATATATATAACTAATATATTTCCAATGCAAATATGTATGCATTAATTCCAAATGCCCAAAATAAATACCTATGAGCTCTTAAAAAATATTGGTTTGATTTTTATCTCTGTCCAATATTTTCAGAGAGCAACATGAGCATTTTCTTGGACCCTTTTGGAGAAATTTTTATTTGGGTTATTTCAAAAATGATTCTGGGGGTTCCACCAATCCTCATTTCAAATTTAAATGAAATTTAAATATGATGCACAAATGACTAGCTAGTCTAGGTCATACCAGACTAGGGATGTGACAGACTGTTTCTGAGACCGAAAACGTCCGACGTTAGACCGACTATATTGCCGCTATAGTTATCCGCTGGGCTTTCAAACGGAACCGAATGCGATGAAACTTGGCAGGCGGCCTGCCTACACTATAATAAGACCACACGCCAACTTTCAACCCAATCCGAGAACATTTTCCGGCCACTTATAAAATAATATTCGGACGTGCCGCGGGCGCGTGCAAGTGTGTCTGGACTCAGAACGGACAACGGACGGAACTGGGGAACCCGGACGGATGCAAGTTTCGAAAACATGCTGATGCAATGCACATGATGACATGGCAAGATGCAACACGCAAGCAAAAGACAAGGAAACAACAGCGAATAACTGGAGGACACCTGGCACATCGACGTCGGGGCGTCACAACACTCCACCACTACGAGAGGATCTCGTCCCAAGATCTAGAATGGCACTGGAGGGACAACGGAGAGAAAGAGAAGAGGTAAAACTAAGTTGCTCCTTTGACAAACGAGTGAAACCAAAGAACCTTGAGAGGTTGAACAAATTCGAGAAAAGAATATAATGAAGGTGAACAAGGCGAAAACACTCCGTTAGAAAAGAGGGACAAAGAACATTGCGAAAAACCTTGAGGTTGGAGGGCAAGATATATATTGAAACCACTCCAATTAAGTCAAGATAGAGAAGGTATAAGAATGATATAATTTGGACAGCACTTCGACTAAAAAGAAAAGGAATTTGAATATGAACTTGGTAAGATGAGAAGATACTTGATGAAATCACAACATACTGCCTCCGGAACTATTGAATGAATGGTACAAGGGGTAAAAAAGATCTCAGACGGCACTCCGGTTGACAGAGATGCAAGGCTTGATAAGGCGAAAAGAACATGAGCAAAAGGGCACAACACTACGGTTAAATGGATAGGCATGAAAAGAACATGGTCCTGACAATCTGAGATGATGAGTGAAAATAGCAACACCTCAATGCCTCCGTAAGAGATAAAAGAATGGAATCAAAAGAACGGAGAAGAAAACAACATTTTCTACCTCAAATGAGCTTGAAAGCATCTTTAGGAGATGGGTCAAACAGAATTGTTGGAAAACCAACAACGAAAAGGATAAGCTTGATATGTACTTATAGAAGACATCTCAAAATTACGAGGTGACAACTTGCCACTCACGGAAAAGATTTGATTGGATTGATATTAAAAGGAGACGAGAAACTATCTCACAGGGAGGATAAATGAAGAATTTGGGTCATTTATGAGCACCATAGATAGCAACAATCCTTAGGTAAGGCTTTAGGTGAAATATATCCCAAGATAACTCCAATAAATAGATTGGTGGATTTACCATATTTCATTCTTAACCACAAGTGAATCATGAAACATGAACTCAAGTTATCAAGAATGACATAATACAAGATGAAGAATGCTTGAGCTCCTCTGAAAAGAATCTTGATGAACGCTTCGAGAAGGAATTAAATCCTCGCTGAACCACCATGTTGAGCCTCCATGAAGAAGTCTGGTAATAGAAGTGAGATCAAAAAGGAAGTGAAGGATGAAAAGAATAAGATTGAAGCCTTGCAATGATTTAGATGGATCTTCATGACGAGAAAATTGAGAGAGCTTGGAATTGTGGGAAGAGAAGATGAAACAATTGAAACCGAGAATTTTAATGAGGCTCCAGAATAAGGAATTGAATTTAGTCGATGAAACAAGAATAAGAATTGCATTATGCTTATCCTTTAACAATTAAATTGATGACAATCAACGGATTTGGCATATTACTTATTCTCGTAGAAAGGATTAAGATAGATATAGCATCAACTTGGGAAGGTCTTCAACGAACCACCGGTAAGATTGGAACAACGAATGAATTAATATGATAACCATGGAATAGAATCTTGAACGAACCACCGTAAGAATTGAAAATGAAAGTAGGAAAGGCACAAATCACCGTGTAGAATTGGAAAAGCGAATGAAGATGCTTGAGAGAATTTAGATACCATAGGATGAATAGATCACGAACTTAATGGAGAATAATTGAATGATGCACCGGTAAGATTTGGGGAACGAGAGCTGAAAACTGAGAATGAACAAGTCTTCTGAAATGATGGGCTCCGGATAATCAAACTGAAAATACCCTTGAATATCTCCTGATGGGTGAAAAGGATTCTCACAATCGAAAATAATTATGAGAGGATGGCAACAAGCTAGCACCATGAATTTTGAAGAGAATGGAGCAAGATTAAAGAGAAACTCTTCTTCGGTCTTCAGTATCTGGGAATGACGATGAGAAACAACATCAAATTGTTGAGGTACTCCGGGATGAAAAAATGGAAAGGTTGAACCAACGATTAAAGAATTTGAAAGATCAAGGAGAAAGGCATTTGACTGATGATAACTCATTCTAACGTCAAACTTGGAAAAGAATTTGAGAGTAACGCCGGGAATATAAGAAGAGTCAGGTAAGATCCTGGGAAAAGACCTATGGGTTAGGGCCCACTGAAAAGATACACCGTAGAACGATTTCAAAGGGAGATTGCACCGGTTGAATTTAAATGGCTTGAATGAGATAACATCCTTGAAAGAGCTTGAACGAAAGCAGAGTGGAAAACACAAATCTTCCAGATATCTTGAGCACTCTAGAACACTTGAGTAGCGAGAGGTGAATGATTAAGAATTGCACCGGCATTTGAAAGTATTAGAAATACGGAAAAGAATATGATTACACCGAAAGCTTGAATTGAATCCACCGGATAAGAAAAGAATGAAGAATGACGAACTTGAGGTTCCGTTAGAATCTTCATGAGAATCACCGGATAAGAACATTGAAGGAAAAGAATGGAGAGGCTTCACATCAATAAGATGGATACCCGATTAAGAAATTTGAGTCCTTAAAGAAAAGCAAGGGTGGGAGGGCGGGAGAAACAAAGGCAACTTGGAGATGGATGAAACAAACAACATTGAGAAGAACTGATAATTGATCTTGTGAATGTTGAAGTGATCGGATCCACTTGAAGAGAGACACACCGGTAGAACAAGATTGGCAAAACAATCTTGATTATCGAGAAGGATTAGTATTCACATCGGAGTATGAGAACACCATTTGGAGAAGGTATGGAATCAACATTTAACTTCGAAGCAACTCGAATACCACAACTCAAAACAAAACAAAGGATTGGCTTGCAGAATAAGCCGGAACAAAAATATGATAGAGATTTCGTCCGAAGTTTTCGTGGTGGGGCCTACACAGGCTCGATCGTACAACACCATCATGTACAAGGCAGTGCACATGACATACGAAGCGTCCCCGAGTCGGCATAGCCAAGGACTCTTTAAGACACAACGAGACCACTGTAAAACCAACCGTGGATAAGCGGACCACTAGACGTCGAACCCCAATTTCATATCATACATCTGTCGGAAAGATATCCTAAGAGCTACTTGAATTCCCACTTATAAACTCCCGAAATTTTCCGGTTATGCAATCAGGTGTTGGGGATACAGGGGAAGCATAATATCTCAACCAAAACTAGCAAATCCTACATCGAGCTGTATCCATCCTTCAACACATAACTAAGAAACCTTCGGAAATCGTCTACCTCAACCTTCAAAAAGCATCCGTTATACAAGTTATGGCAATACTCCCGAACTCCCGCCCCAGTACTGGGTGGCGTCGAGGTTATCTCACCAACAACTGCATAAAAGAGATTTTCAATGTCGGCGAAACTAATCTCAGGTATTCTAGAACTGCAACGATAAAATTGTGACGACAACACCTCGGAGCTCAACTCCCCGGGACACTGCCACAACCCCTAAATGACAGGAGGCACCAAGAACAATGTTCTCGTCACAATTCGATCAAAACGATTCCAAGATACCCGCGTGATCCTAAAAAAATTTGTGAAAAATTTGAGAAGAGAAGAGTCAAAACTCTACGTCAGGATGCCTCACCAGAGCGATGAAGGGACTGGGGAGTAAAAAGAATTCCTAAACTCTCCGTTATATAATTCCTAAATGACTCAAAACATTTTTCTACACTCAACTCGTCAGCTAATTCGATCAAGCAGTTGGGGCTCCTAAGGTCGGGGAAGGCTCTGATTACCAAATTGTAATGCCCTCGATGCGGCTATATCTCCCACGTGTCGAAGCAAGAATTAGAGGCATAACCGCATTGAAAGCAATGTTGCAAGTGAGGTAATCTTCACACAACCCATGTAATACATAAGGGAAAGAGATACATAGTTGGCTTACAATCGCCACTTCACACAATTACATGAATAAAGCATTACATCATCCAAATACAATCAGGGCCCGACTATAGAGCCAAAATAAAAGAAGACTACCCCAAATGCTACACAGATCCCCGATCAACCCCAACTGGGCTCCACTACTGATCTACTAGAATGAAACAACACAAAGGACAAGATCTTCATCGAGCTCCTCCTGAGCTTGGTTGAGTCTCCTGCACGGTATCATCGGCACCTGCAACATGGTTTTGGAAGTATCTGTGAGTCACGGGGACTCAGCAATCTCACACCCTCGCGATCAAGACTATTTAAGCTTATGGGTAAGGTAAAAGTATGAGGTGGAGCTGCAGCAAGCGACTAGCGTATATGGTGGCTAATATATGCAAATGAGAGCGAGAAGAGAAGGCAAAGCACGGTCGATAAAAGTATGATCAAGA
The DNA here is from genome assembly GCF_002162155.2 of Triticum dicoccoides. NCBI lineage: Eukaryota > Viridiplantae > Streptophyta > Magnoliopsida > Poales > Poaceae > Triticum > Triticum dicoccoides. The sequence goes on from NC_041384.1 coordinate 294,765,966, forward strand.
AGTGATCCTAGAACAACCTATGTCAAGCATAACTCCAACACCGTGTTCACTTCCCGGACTCCACTGGAAAGAGACCATCACGGTTACACACGCGGTTGATGTATTTTAATTAAGGTCAACTTCAGGTTTTGTACAACTGGACATTAACAAATTCCCATCTGCCCATAACCGCGGGCACGGCTTTCGAAAGTTCAAATCCCTACAGGGGTGTCCCAACTTAGCCCATCACAAGCTCTCACGGTCAACGAAGGATATTCCTTCTAACGGGAAGACCCGATCAGACTCAGAATCCCGGTTACAAGACATTTCGACGATGATAAAACAAATCCATCAACACCGCCCGAATGTGCTGACAAATCCCGATAGGAGCTGCACATATCTCGTTCTGAGGGCACACTCAGATGAGCGCTCCATACAACTAAAACCAAACCTCGAGTTTCCCCCAGGGGGCGCAGCATAGGACTCTAGTTTGGACCAACACTCAGAGGAGCACTGGCCCGGGGGGTAAAATAATGATGACCCTCAGGAGCGCGACTCCCAAGGGAATAGAAAATACTAGGTGGCGAATGGTAAAACCAATGTTGGGCATTGCTGGAAGAGTTTTATTCAAGGCGAACTGTCAAGGGGTTCCCATTATAGCCCAACCGCGTAAGGAACGCAAAATCTGGGAACATACCACCGATATGATGGAAACTAGGGCGGCAAGAGTGGAACAAAACACCAGGCATAAGGCCGAGCCTTCCACCCTTTGCCAAGTATATAGATGCATTAATTAAATAAGATATATTGTCATGTCCCAACAAGTACAACATGTTCCAACAAGGAACAACATCTCCATGTTCCAACAAGGAACAAACTTCAATCTTCACCTGCAACTAACAACGCTATAAGAGGGGCTGAGCAAAGCGCTAACATAGCTAAACAACGATTTGCTAGGATAAGGTGGGTTAGAGGCTTGGTTCAACAATATAGGAGGTATGATAAAAAGTGGTAGGTATCGCAGCATAGGCATAGCTAAAGAGCGAGCAACTAGCAAGCAAAGATAGAAATGATTTCGAGGGTATGGTCATCTTGCCTGAGATCCCGCAAGGAAGAAGAACGAGTCCATGAGGAAGACAAACGGACGTAGTCGAACGGATCCGCACAAACGCAACGTTATCGGAACTAACCCGAAGAAGCAACACCGGAAAGAAGCAAACAACCATCACATAAGCATGGCACGATGCACAACCAAGTATGATGCATGTCCGGTTTAATGAGGCATGGCATGGCAAAGTGCACAAACAATCCTACAAATTAAGTGGAGCTCAATATGCATCGAGGTGCATATTGCCAAAATACCACATGACGTATTTAGTTCGATCTCGTTTATGTAACCAACAATATTAAATGTTGTTAACCATGGCAAGAGGGTAAAGCAAATGAAAACTACCTATCTAGGCAAGTTTAAATGAGGCCGGGACAACAAAACAACAAGTCTAGAAACTCGTCATGTGCACGTTTTAGGTTTTGGTACTGATCTGCCCTAAACATAATTTTAGAATTGTTAAGCATGCAAAGTGAATCCACCATGTTAAACTAGGCATTTTTCTACCCCATATACATATAAAGTTTATTAAAATCCGAGCTACGGATATTTAGTTATGAAATAAATCATTTTAGCAAGTTATTTAAGCAAATTTAAACAAACAGCATTTAACACATGTTTGAAAGTGGCATATTATGACACTAGACAAAATTCTAAGAATTTTTCATATATAAATTATTTTAAACCGATGCACGGTTGAGAAGTTATTAAATGCATGAAGTATGAGGGTTTTTCTGCAAAACTGTTGTCTATGGAATAAAAGAGAAATTCGCCAGACGGGAAAAAACATGCACTGGGCTGAATCTGGCTGAGCGCAGGATATTATTCAGGGCCCAGGGCGTCACATAAGGAAGCAGGGATGGGCTGGCTTGTGCTCACCTCGCGGGCTTTGGGCCAGCGGATCTGGTAGGCTAAGGCTGCAGCAAGCACGGGCGACTGGGCCTTGGCACTGCTCGGTGGATGTGGGGGTCGACGGGCGTGGCGCTGGGCCACTCCAGATCGAGGTGAGGCACTGAAACGGGCGCAGTCATCTGCTCGTCGGAAGCAGAGCAGCAGCGGCGCTGGTCGGGAAGGCAGCAGCAGGGTCCGGTGAGGCAGGGGACTTCGGTGGGACGGCAGGGCTGGAGCGGACGCAGGGGGTCGACGCAGACGGTCCAAGCAGGCGCTGCTCCTGTCGGCGCCCCATGGCTCCTGTCCTGTGAATGTTCATGGACAGGGACAGAACTGTGTGAGGGGAGGATTACAGAGGGAGGAAGGAGAAGTAAGGGGAGGCGGCGAGGGCCCTGGCATGATTGCAGCGGCGCTGCTCCGGCGAAGCCGTCGACGGGTGATGGTTCTCTAGCCGAGGCGCTCGGGAGGAGGAGCTCCAGCAGGAAGAAGAGAAGAAAGAGATCACGGAACGAAGCAGAGGAATTGCGGCTTGGTCTAGCCGGGCTCCTGCAGCTCTCCACTGTGGCGTTTGGCGACGGGGGCTCGGGTGCTCTCGGCTGTAGGAGAGGGGCGACGGGCAGAGGAGCTCGGGCTCCTACAGGATTGGTGGTTGGACAGGAAGGAAAAACGAGGAGAAGGTGGAGGCTGTGGTTGGTCGGCGGCGCAAAGTCAGGTCGGAGGCGGTAGAGGATCTAGATCGGGTGCGGGCTCGGGTTGGTCCGATGCTAAAAACGAGGGAAGGAGAAGAGCGTGGCTGTTGGTGAGGAGGGGATCTGGGAGAATCCCAAGGAAGAAGGGGACTAGCGGCGATGGGACAAGCTCCCGAGGAATAAGGGAATGTGGGTGGCGGCGGCTGCGGGATGTAATGGATGGATGGGACGGCCTAGGTCTAGGGTTAGGATGGTTATATAGGTAGGTTGGATAGCTTAGGGCAAAACGGATCCTCCGATCAAAATCGAACGGTCGAGAATAAATAGGTTAGGGAGTCCAATTACGAAAATGGAGATGTTTTCTAGATGTTTGGGGATGATCCGGATCCAACGCTGACGAAAGTCCGGGTCGGGTCCGGGACAGATTTTGGACGCGTGCGGGAGGAGGTCCGCGGGCTGACGAGAGAGGTTAGGTCGGGCCTGGCGGTGAGAGGTAGTGCAGAAGGCAAAGGGCTGAGAAGAGAGAAGAGGAGAGGCCCGACGACTGTTTTCGGAGACCGAAAACGTCCGATGTTAGACCGACTATATTGCCGCTATAGTTATCCGTTGGGCTTTCAAACGGACTCCGAATGCGATGAAACTTGGCAGGCGGCCTACCTACACTATAATAAGACCACACGCCAACTTTCAACCCAATCCGAGAACATTTTCCGGCCACTTATAAAATAATATTCGGATGTGCCGCGGGCGCGTGCAAGTGTGTCTGGACTCAGAACGGACAACGGACGGAACTGGGGAACCCAGACGGATGCAAGTTCCGAAAACATGCTGATGCAATGCACATGATGACATGGCAAGATGCAACACGCAAGAAAAAGACAAGGCAACAACAGTGAATAACTGGAGGACACCTCGCACATCGGCGTCGGGGCGTCACACATCGACAAATGGACAGCTCAAACGCTCAGAGATAAATAATGATGGCGTTCAAGAGAGTCCATCAGGGATAGCTAAGTTGCCTGGTACCTCACTGCTTGTCATATAGTAGGATAAAATAATCGTATTTCCCATTACTTCGTGTGCTCAGTGGACAATATATATAACATGTAGAGTAAAAAGAGATGCAACAAGTGTACAACCTCTTTGGCGAAGCCATGTTGATCTCAGCGTGATTGGGTTGGCCGGTGAGGATGCTCCGGCTGACTTGGCTATCGGCGGAGGGGAAGAAGATCTTAGGCGTGTGGAGATGGAGCCCGAGGTACTGCTCCGCTGTGATGGAGGGTTTCGTCGTTGGAGCAGCTCCGATGAGTTGTACGACGCTGAGGCTGAAGCAGGACAAGAGAGACAACATTAACCTGAGTGGAATTATAACAGCATCTCCAATAGATGACGTAAAATACATAAACACAAAGTGCTAGATGTAAAATACATCAGCTGCTCATCTCTGAACTTAACTATCGAAACTGAATTTAACTGTTGAAACTGAACTTAACTGTTGAAACTGAATTTGGCTGTCGAAACTGAATTTTACTGTCGAAACTGAATACACTAGAGGTGAGGCTACACATTCGTCGACTGACTTTTTCATCTCTGGTAAGTAGATTTTGCAGCCGTTATATACGGAATCAAGGGCCTGCAATTCATATTCAACCTCCACCCCCCTGAGCTGCCAGCCACCACCAGCCAACCAGCCGCCGACCACCACCCATCGCCCACGGCCGGCGGTGCGCCGCCCCGTCTGCCACCGGCCCGGCCATCCCTCTAGGCCCCCCTGTGCCGAGCTTTTTCTCCGGCGATCCCCACACCACTGCCAAACCACCACCAGCGACCACCGCCCCCACCCTGAACCCTAAGATAGATAGTGGGGTACCTCTCCGACGAGCCCCCCTCCCCGCTATGGCTGGTTCTTCCTTAACTCTGGCGAGCCCCTCTCCCCGCTGCGGCTGGTTCTTCCTTAACTTCGGTGAGCCCCCCCTGAAAATCAACTGACCCAAAAGTCGATTCAGTCGACTAAAGTGTAGCTAAATCGGAGCAGAATCGCAAGCAAGAGCTAGAGCGAGAGCAACAGCGTGAGCAAGAGCAGACAAGACAGGGGACTGAGAGGAAGAGTAGAGCAGCAGCGCGAGCGAGAGCTGAAGTAGAAGCAGCTCCTACTGATGTGGATGGCGCCACTGAGGGAGCGATGCCATGGAGGAAGTGGCCGGTGACGCCACCTTGGATGGAGCCGCACCGTGTCGGCTCGGGACCGAGCGCCGACAGCTCCGTGAGATCGAATCAAGAAGAAAATTCGGAGATTAGTGTACAACCTCTTTGGTGGCGCCGATTAGGCCGCACCTTCATCCGAGGAAACGGTGATGATGATGCTCTTTCGGTGGTGCAGGTGAAAACGGCGGTGTGGGAATGGAGGTGGCGCGAAAGACAAGGGGAACGTCGGGGCAGCTCCTTGCAGGTGGAGGACGGGGTGGCTGAACCGACGAGACGACCAGATCGATGATGGATCCTCATCCGGTATAGTGGATGAGGGACGTTGAGGTGTTGCTGTGGACGACGTCATTGGGGAAGAGGCTCCGACTGGGTGGCGGATGGTGGAGGGTGTGGGGCTTCGCGGGTTTTCTCGGCCTCAATGTACGAATGGGTGGACGGATGGGATGGGAGTGGGGAACCATGGCTTAGGGACGCGCTTGTCCGATATGTGGGGTAAGATACGAAAGTACCCCCACCGGTTTGAGGCGGTCCTTTCGGTTCAGGGGTATCGCGGTCATTTCACCTGTCGGGATTTCACAGGAGGTGGGAATTTTCGTGCGCGTTGTAATTTTGGAATAGCAAGGCGCGGGTTGAGATGGTGGGTGTTGTCGGAGCACAACGAGACAAAGATATATCTTAAATATTTCGGGCTAACAAGGCGCAGGTTGAAATTTCTGGACAAGCCTAACGTGTACTGTAACAAATCAATTCGCACTACAAATGTCATTCAAAACTTTGAATTCATGTTATGTTCAATTAAAATATTTCGCTACGTGTATAATGCATGCAACCGACTACTCAAATGAACGTTTTAGTGCATTCCAAACGTATATACTACCGCTTCAATATGAACTAAATTTGAATTTGTTTCTCTATTTGAATAAGATCTAGAATAATGATTATTGTGAAGTCAAAGCATTTGAATTCGTTTATCTGTTTTAATAAGATCTACAATCATCATTATTGTCAATTTAAACCATCATTTGTGTATTATCTTCACAGCACACCACATGATTCGTCTAGAGTTACATATGAACTATGTGTACTATATGAACTCGAACTCGATTGTTTGAATCCACTTTATGTTGATTTCAAATCATAGTACATTTCAAGCTCTAGCTAGATCTTCATAATCTAAACCATGTCTCATATGTATAATGTGTTTATCAAATTATGTATGGTGCCCCGCCCCCTACGCCTACAAGTATTTAGATTTGAGTTGCAAACACCACACATTACCACAAATTCAAATAAAATGTGATAATGTTCGATATATAGTATTCTTTAGATTGTTTGATATTTAGTTGTAAGCTACAAACGCCACACATTATCACAAATTCAAATAAAATGTGAGATTGTTCGATGTCTAGTATGGTTTAGATTGTTCGACATTTAGCTGTGAGATGCAAACACCATGCATTATCACATTATGGTTTAACATGTGCAAAACCACAACACGCGTATCACCGCTATATTCATGCATGCATATGTTTAAAACACTATGATCTCCTATTCAAATATATGAATCCACTTTCATATCCAATTACGATCTTTGTTAGTCTCTTACACCAACACAATCCTCTAACCTTTTTAGCTACCACTAACTTTCTCTCATGCATGCACATGCCCTCCTCGCCCTCCCCCTCCCTCAGCATTCTATCCATTGCGCACATTCATATTTTTTTCTTTAGGCCATTCTCCCACAGTCTCCACAACTCCTTTTCGACACACACCGATCGATAAACCTCTCCAGCGATGTCTGCCTACAACATACACATGCACCTTCAATCTCCTCCTTTATGTGTCCTTGCCTAGTGTCTCTCATACAGTCCCACACACATGTAATCTCTCGCCCCTCTTTTCATCGATCTCACAACAGCACACTCCTCCCCCTATCTAGCTAGTAGTTGGGCCTCTTGCACCACCTCCTAGCTCCATTCTCTCTGTCTATTCATCTCGCCGGACCTTATTTGCCTCTAACAAATGGACGTACACCGACCGATCTCCCGCTATACATATAGCTAGCTAGGTATTTATAACTCGTTTTTCTCCATGCGTCGATCGATCTACCTCATTAGTTATGTCTCTCCCTTCCTCCGACAAACAATAATTGATCTACCGATCTAGTTAGGTTTGCTTAACATACACATGGTTCCCCTTCATCATCCATGGATGCGTCCCGACAGATCTATCACGCACAGGCACACACAGAAACACATCCCCACTCTTATTGATAATATTGCACTTCCACCCTCAGTTTGTCTAGTAGGCCTCTCCCACCATCTTCGAGAAGAAACTCTATCACACATTCACCACTCTGCCCCTCTCCCTCTCTCTCTCTCTATCCCATCCTATTTCCCGTCCTTCAGTTATGTATGGATGTCGACCGATATCCCTCAAGACATAGCTGGGTCTCTCCTTCTCAACACATATACAAGTCGTGCTACCTCTATAGTTAGGCCTCTCCCTACACCTCCCCCCACCCACCTCCCACACACACACACACACCGATACATTGACCGCTCTAGTCATGTCACCCTGCCACACACAAACTTGACCTGTGCCCTCTGACGTTCCGGTAGGTCAGTCGCCCTATATCTTTGACTTGCACACACACACAATTTTGATGGCTCTCTTCATCGATCTTGCACCCACCCACTTGATCCTCTCTTCGACTCTATCGATATCTATGACCCCTCCCTCTCTTCTCATGGATCTCCCGCCCTCTATATATGATATGGATAGGCCTCCATTTCACACACATTGCATGCAAAATTTTGTTTGAGATGTCATCGACACATATTCCCACAAATACATTCACGAAATCAACCCCCCCCCACAAAAAACAAAAAACACTCATGAACGCACAAACCATTTGTCTAGGTTTGTATCTCTCACACACCCACGTAGGTGGGGGACGTGCACGAAGAGAAGAGGTGCACACACGACGCATGTACTCCCGTCTCTTTCCCAACCACACTCGTGCGGGTACACAGTGGAGCTCATTCCTGTACGAAAAGGCAGCCCACGTGGTAATTTGACACGTGTACTGGTTTTCCACTAGATGGAGGGAGGATCGTCTACCACGGGTGAACAAACAAATTGTGACTTGACGCGTTATGTTAAAAAAGAGGCAAACCATGTGGGGCCTACCTTAGAGGAAAGGCTCTATACACTGGAGTATGTTTGATGGGTCCCGTCAACTCGCAAAATGAGGAGAAGCTTGCTTAGTACGCCCTCTCCCCCGCCCACGGGCGCGGTGGCTCGCAGGATGTGGTGAAGCTTGCTTACTAGTAGTAGTACTGTACGCCTTACGCCTGCTCCCTCGCCCATGTGCGCGGTGGCTCACGGGACGAGGAGAAAATTTTACTACTCCCTCTGTTTACTCCTCATCCCTACTACCTTGGTTAGAGAGATTATCATATTGTTTGGAATATATATGTCCTTTAGTACATTTCAATATGAACTACTACTACATAATCCAAACACTGATGTATATAGATGTATTTTAGAGTGTAGATTCACTCATTTTGCTCCGTATGTAGTCCATATTGAGGCCATGTTTGGTTCATAAGTCCTAGGACCTTTTCTAGTCCCAACTAAAAAGTCCCTACTCCTTAAAAAGTCCCTCATTGTTTGTTTTTAGGTACTAAAAAGTCCCTAGTCCCTCCCTAGAGGTTATTGAATGACCATGTTACCCCCTGTATACAGAAAAATAACAACCAAACAACACCATGGGGCGGCGGGGCAATGGGTGCAGGGAGGGGCATTGTTGGAGAAGTCCCAAAAAAACTATCCGTGAGAGTCTTCTTCATTAAGTCCCAACAAGCAAGTTTTAGTCCCTAGTAGTCCCTCCTGTTTGGTTAAAAAGTCTCTAAGAGGGACTTTTTCTAGTCCCTACACTAAAAAGTACCTGGAAACAAACACCCCCTGCATAAAGTTGAGACACTTATTTTGGAACGGAGGGAGTACATATTTGCTATGATCTGTCAATCATTGAGATGCAATAGCATGCATGTTAGTCTCCTTTGTATTTGATGAAATGTTGCAATGGGCAACCTTGGACGCAGATACATGTAACAGAAGCTAGAAGCTTCATAGCATTGTACGATCTCGCTGATAAATTACAGTACGTACTATACTAGTACTTTCTCTGTTCCTAAATATAAGTCTTTGTAGAGATTTCACCATGAACCACATACAGATCTATATAGATGCATTTTAAGTGTAGATTCATTCATTTTGTTCCGTATGTAGTCCACCTAGTGGACTCTCTATAAAGACTTGTATTTAGGAACGGAGGGAGTACTATGTAAAGAGTTAGGTGTCGCACAGTGTCCATAAAATATGGTGATAGTGTGAGGTGGGCGATGTAATCACTGAGCCTGCGTGTTTTCACTGCTCTTGCACTCCTCCGCCGTAAGAATGGAGAAAATTCTAATCTAGTAGTACCTCCTTTCATCGAAAGCATGGGACATCCAGCAGTCCTACCACCTCAGTAATAATGACCAATGAGCTGTCAAATCACATAGATCCAGCAATAAGTTGGACGGACGAAGCAACCATCACTCTTGAATCCACTTCTCCCTTCAACGTAGGCGCCAGTGAGAGGTCGCGTCCGCTCTGCCCGGGCATGAATGCGGCACTGATTCTGTGGAGCGGCGCTGACCGTTTCGGGCGGGAAGCGCGAGCGGGCGATGGAGGGGCTTTGGGTGGGCCAGGCTGGTCAGGAGCGGGCGTGCCAGCTATCCGCTTGTCCCTACCGGATGCCCGGAAACGAGAGGATACACCGACTCTCGCAGCTAAAATCCTACACTCCACACCATCTCTTTGTAGGAGTAGGCCGATCTGTCGCTCTCTCTAACACACACATGCTATTAAACACACACACACACACACACACACGCACACACACACGCACATGCACACATAGGTTCATAGAATAGGAAAATCGTGCGAGTGCGAAGCCAAAGGAAGTGAGATACAAATGGAGTATGTACAAGAAGCGAAGAGGTGACGAATATTCCATCAAACCTAGACTGAGGAGTAGTACTCCCTCCGTCTAGGTGTTAAGTCATCTTACGGAAATCATATATTCCCAAAATGTTTAGGCATCATCCATTAACTTCGCATCTCAATCCCCTCCTGGCCTCGTTGCTAGCGAGTGTTGTTACTTAGGGAGAGTTTGGATCCTTAGCAAGAACAGCTATAGCATAGCCGGGCAAGGTTAGGCGTTTGGAACTGTTAAAATATGTTAGCTTTTGTGGGCCAGCTAGCTTGGGTGGGCTAGAAAAACATTGCTAGCTCAGGACATCGAGATCGGCTTGCTTCCGACAGCAAACTTCGCGTAGTAGTAACATAGACTAGTAACATATGCATGTTACTAGTCCAAGTAACTCACCACTATGACCAGCCTAAGCAATGTCACCAAATGCTCCTTACTCTGCCTTGTTATCTCCCCCAGAAACCCAATGCATGGAGCGCAACTACGCGTTGATCAGTAAAGAAATCAAAGTCAGCTTGCATGCGAGTTAATACGTGGCCCTGCATGGTAGCTAAAACGTCATCTCTTAGTTGTTTGGATTAATTGGAGGAATGACCGGTCAAGTTTCCTCTTCTCCTCCAATCTGCTTGCACCTTGGTCCCGCCGCACCTTCTAAGGTGACTTATTACACCTAGACGGATGGTGTCGTATGAGATACGGTGGCACACTGACTTAGGTCGATTGCATGTTATAATAAGGATTCACTTAAAATAGTATGTGAGTGAACAGAGGGATAAATTGGACAGTGTTCCTAAGCAGTAGCGAGATGTGTGAGGTAAGATACACCGCTGGCAGTTTTAATTTTTCTTATTAATTTGTTTGTTTCACCCTCTGACAGGTGGGACCCAACGTACTACATGGAGAGAGGTAAGGTGACTAAGGCTGCATTATTTCTGCACCACTTTGGATAGTCTTACCACCAAAGCCACATGACACGATTATTATTTAAATCCCAATGACTCCCACACACAAAAAACACGGCATGCTTGTCACACGAATGCATGAATGTATAAAAGGTTATTTTCCTCTCGTTGAACATAATGGAAGGGTTGTGTAGCTGGTTAGCCTGTTCGCTCATCAAACTAGAGGTCTCAGGTTCGATAACTACACTTGAGCATAATTCGTACCAGGAGGATTCTTTGACTACTCAAAATGGATGGATACGGAGCTATACGATCAGCTGCAGCCTCGGCACTTGTTTTCTAGGGTTTGCACTCTTCACACTCTCTCCAGTATATATATATATATACATATATATATCCGCACTGGAGCCTCAGCACTTGTAGTTGCTCTCTTCACACTCTCTCACCCTCTCTAGATCTAAACAAGACTTCGTTGGCCTCTCTCTCTCCCTCACTGCTGGTCTGCTTGTAATTGCTCTCTTCACACTCTCTCGCCCTCTCCAGATCTAAACAAGACTTCGTTGGCCTCTCTCTCTCTCCCCTCACTACTGGTCATAGAGCCGTTAGGATCCGTCCACCGGGAAGGTAAGGAGTCTTAACGCCGTCGCTGCCGGCTAGGGAGGGAATCCACTACCGGCACAACTGTTCACTTTCACCCAGCGGCGGCGCGGGAGGGCCTCCAACCTGTTCTTCTTCGCCGCCGTACATAGTGTGCTCTCTTCACACTCTTTCGCCCACCAAACCACACCCCAAGAACCTTAAGGTACTATAATTTACTTATTCCACATGCATCGCTCTAGCTGCATGTGGGCTTTTTCCGCTTCTGCACTCGAATCTAGGTGTTGGATCAAACAAGAAAGTAGTGGGGAAAGTTGTATACCATGAATGTAGGACGTGGTTCAAAGAGGAAAGGAATGGGGGAAAGTAGTGGGAAAAGTTGTATATCATGAATCTAGGACGTGGTTCAAAAAGGAAAGGAAGGGGGAAAGTAGTGGGGAAAGTTGTATCGCATGAATCTAAGACGTGGTTCAAAGAGGAAAGGAATGGGGGAAAGTAGTGGGGAAATTTGTATAGCATAAATCTAGGACGTGGTTCAAAGAGGTAAGGAAGGGGGGAAAGTACTGGTACAGACTGGCTATCCAGCACCTACGTTGGTCAAAAAGGGAAAACAATGACAAACGCAGTACGCACATCTATAACAAACTGATCTTTTGTTTTGGGGGACAAGGCTATAGAGTTTGAGCAGGACTAGATTTGCCGCACTCACATAGGGAAAGGTGTCTAAAGATAACAAAACTAGGGCGAACACAGATTTGCTCCTTGGTTGTTTGTTCTTTGTTGCAACAGATTGTGCATCACCCCAGTACATCGGCAGATGCACATGGTGCTGGTGCGTCCACTGTCCTGTGCAACTCTTTAGCTGTTGTTAATCTAAGGCCCTGTTTGGTTAAAAACTCCCTAGTCCCTACCTGCTTGGTTCCAGGGACTAAACATGGACTAGAGGTTATTAAATGACATGTTAAAAGACCATGTTACCCCTAGTAATGAACTAATAGAGACAAGATGCGATGTGTGGCATGGGCAACTGTTGGAAAAAGTCCAAAAAGACTCTCCCTCGGGGTCTTCTTTCTTTAGTCCCAAATGCCCACTTTTAGTCCCTAAGAGTCCCTCATGTTTGGTTTAGACGGGACTGACATGGAGTTTTTTTAGTCCCTCCACCAAAATGTCCCTGTAAACAAGCACCCTCTAATAACGCCGCTGGAAAATTGATGCAATGCCATAGTTAAAAGCAAATTACATGTTTAACAAATTTTATTGTTAATATTATCTCTCTGTTAATATTAATCAATGCCAGCGTTTGAGAAATGCTACTGACTTACTTTCTTTCCCATTTATATAAGGTAGATGCTTCTTTTTGTTGCTTCTGTGTCATCCATCGTTATTGACCACTAGTTGTTTCCTTTGCACCTCTGTGTAAATAGGGTTATCTACTTCACCTCGTTGCCATTCTGACCTTTTGTTGCACTGCACAAAACACTTTCATTTTAAGAGTGTTTTGTGCAGTTCAACCAAAATGTCACACTGACAATGTTGCTTGATTGCTTGATCTTAGTGGGACTGCACAAGAGGAGATCTTACTTCCTATCCGTGTTGGCAAATTTGGTTCAAATCTTCTTCTTGTGAGTTGTTTGAATTCCGCGTCATGAGAGGTCAGTACTAGCCTTCTTTCACATGATTCTGCCTTGTGCTTTCATATGTTGTGCTATTTGTATGGTAATGTTGCTTGATTTTAGTGAACTGCCCAAATGGAGACAAGACTTCCAATCTGTATGTGCACCATAATATCCCAATGAGGTAAGATAAGGATATTTCACAACTGTTGGCCTGTATTTTGCCACTTTCATCAGAATATTAATGTCATTGTTTAGTGCTATACTTGTGCAACCTAATTGACATGCCAAATCTTACATCGAAGGCGAAGCTTGTCTGTTATTGAACCAAGTGATGAAGGGGAAGAACAAGCGGAAGAAAAACAAAAATCAACTCCTGGTGCTGTAATGAAGCACTGGAACTGTGATGACACAAGTAATGATATAGTTTTGCATCTTAATTTATTGCTATGGCTGGAATGAGAAATTGTGATTTGATGCCACTCTTAATGTTATCCGTAATTATCTCTACTTGTGCAAATAGGGATCTTCTTTGAAGATACCATATATTTTAGTGGAACTCCACAAGAAGATGTTGGAAACAATAAACTAATCGAGGAGTATATAGTAAGCATGGCCACCACAGTAGATAGCAACAGATGGTTCCGGAGAAGTGCTTCATCTATATGGTCTACACAATAAGCCTCCTGACAAAGGTTGGTACTCGCCCATTGATTTCATCCATATGATTGAGCTTTGTCATCTCTATTGGTGTTGTGCTATTGTTTAGATACTGTCATCAAAAAGTGGTATTGTCCTTGAGAAGTGCTTCATCTGTGCTGTTTTAAATATTTCCTTTCCTTTTTTTGAGCAAATAGGGATGCTAGAATTTAGTTGTCCTCTTGTCTTTGCACAAAAGGATCATCCTCCTCTGAAGAAGAATATGGAGTACGTGAAGTGACTAGTTCTGATTATGCCAGGATGAAGAAGACTTGTCTATCTTCTCATCAGAATGAGCAGTTGAAGGATGGTTACATTACCCCCCACAAGACCAAACTAACTTCAGCTCAGAAGGACTGACAAATCTCCATTTTCTTGCTATGATGCACGAGTACAATGTTGTTCTAGGATTCTTTCCAGTGAGTTCCATTTTTCTAAAAGTGTGCTCTACATTGACCATGTAGGTGCATGTTTAAACTGTCAATTCATAGTACAGTTTGCTTTATACTAATCACTTTTTTTTGTATTTGTGCAAACAGGGGTGCTCAGGTTGATTTCAATGGGAACTGCACAAAATGTTAATGAATACATCAAATCATTCATTTCCACCACAAGAAAGGAGGTGCCAAGCGAATTTGGTTGATTTTGGTGGAACTACACAAGAAGAACAACTAGTTTATTTAGCACGAGGTGCCATGCCAATGTCCGAACTGATGGCAAACCCTTCCCATTCCACAGTCGTAGGCATTTGATATTTTGGAATGGGACAACCTTGTCAAATTTTGCTCATTGATTTTAGCAAGAAGACATGCGTTTGATAGTTTCGAATGGGACGCCCTTTGCTGTCAGCATCGTCAATCCATTTTTTATTTATTCTTTAGTTGTGAAGTAAATATCGGCTCTGACATGTGAATCACTAAGATGCATAATCATTGATTGTTTTGAATGTTCTCTATGAATTGCCAGGCTTGTGTGTTTGATTGCAATGTACATGAATGCTAAAAAGCTGCTCAAACTCTTTGTACTCCTTCTGTTCCTTTTTACTTAGAACATTGTGAAAGTGCATACTTTTTTATATAAGATTGGTCAAATTAGAGATACTTTGACTGCAGACGAAACTAGTGTGCAGACTAGAAAGGACCGCAAGGAGTACATGTGAAACTGCTGCAAACGAGGTGATCACCCTGGGAATAATGCTAGTATGTATTGTTTTGCATGTTCATCCAATGTCAGTGATACAAGAATTCGAACTAATCGAAATAAATTCATTCATACACGGTCGGATTTCATATAAACACGCCGGATTTCATTATATTTCATATATTCTTGAACTAAAAAGGGGTGTGCTGGATGTATAATTAATTAACCAAAGCTACCCACCTGTGTCCGGCTAGGCCGAATAGAAGCTTCAGTGACTTAACTGTAGGTGCAGTTGCGTAATTGACATGTGGCCCAGATGCCTATTGGGCCCACGTGTCAATCAGCCAACCGCACCAGCAGTTAAGTAGAAGCAGCGTCCTTCTCCAATATAGTGCTCCGACTCCACGTCGCTGCCAAGAAGCTAACCGGCCTTCATTGGTCAACCTGCCTAGCTTGTCATAGCGATTAGGGAATCTAGGAGCCCAATGATCAGGATCCCCACATGACAAACACCTTTCTTCTTGTCATTCTTCTTCTTGAAGTTCGTGTGTTGCACAACCTTGTTCTTCCCATCAAACTTTGCATTACCATCAAACTTTCCCTTGTTCTCGAACTTGTGGGGCTGGAAGTTCTTCTTCTGTACCAGATTGGCACTAGATCCTCCCTCAATTCCTCGAGCATGTGTGTGCCAATGAGATCCATGAAGGAGGAATCTTAGTGATGATACCTCCGGCAACAAACTTTTCCGGTAGCATACAACTGAAGTGCTCAAGTTCTCTAGCAAATGATTGTATCTCATGAGCTTGCTCAACCACGGAGCGCTCTTCAATCATCCTGTAATCATAGAATTTCTCCATGATGTACAGCTCAGTGCCAACAACCGGAGGGTAGCAGCGGTGGCCTTACTTGGACCCGAGCGGCGGTGACCTACCGTGTTCTACTCTTCCTCATTTTCTGTGTGGCGTGGCCTCGTTGGCAGCGGGGCGGGGCCTCGGCGGAGCCGGCGATGTCCTCTGTCTCGTTGCCGGTGGGCGGCGCCTCGGTGGAGTAGGGGAAATCCTCCCCCTCATTGCCGGCAGGGTAGAGCCTCGGCGGAGCCGGCGGTATCCTCTACCTTGTTGTTGGCGCCGCGGGGCCTCGGCGGAGCAGTGGCTCGTCGACGCGAGCGGAGCGGGGGACTCGTCGGAGCCGACATTGTCCTCTGCCTCGTCCTTGGTCTCGCCAAACAGCGCCTCACCCGCTTCATCGCCCTCTTTGTAGGCGGGCCGCAGCCTCCGTCACCCGCATGCGGTACCGCCAGCGCTTGAAGCGGCCCTCGCGGGCGGAGCTGTACGAGTCGAGCAGCGCCTTCGACTCCGCCCGCTCTGCGGTGATCTGCTCCTCCGCCTGCAGGTGCTCTTGCACCTCCCAGAACTGGTCCTCACGCTCTGCCTCAATGTGTCCATATATTGGGCACGGGCCTCGCCGATGGTCATGGTGCAATGCACCGGCGAGGATGGCACGGAGGAGGGGGTTGGCGCCGGATCATTGACTACCATGTTCTCCATTGGGACGTCGTCGTCCTCTGGCTGCCTACTAGCGAGGCAGTCGGCAGCAATGGCTGCCATCTCCTTGTGGTCCGTCGTCCACCCGTCCCGAAGAGCACTGGAGCACGAGGAAGCCATGGTGGGCAGTAGTGGCATGGACAGGAGAAAGGGAACAGATGTGGATGGTTGGGGCTATGGACGGAGAACAGTTTATATAGAAATGGTAGGCGGCAGAGGGACTAACATGTGGTGCTAGAGTAGCTGCCTCGGCAACCGCGTATCATTAAAGTGGGTAGCAGAAACACGGACGGATGACACTTGTGTCGTTTGAAGGCGGAGCAATTGCCTTCACCAGGAAGCGGGGCGTGCCGCGCTGACCGTTTTGGGCGAAAAGCGCGCGGGGGCAAGGGAAGCAGTTTGGGTGGGCCAGGGCAGTCAGACTTGTGCTTGGCAGTGGGTCGGTCCAGCAGCTGGACATGCTGGCTAACTGGCTAGCTCATCGAGCTAAGCGACGACAATCGGACAATGGATGTAGCTTCCGACCAGGAGCCGACGCCACTGTCCAAGCCGGTTCATGTCGTGTTCACCATAGAGGAGGTGCGGCCGCACTTCGACGCCCTAATGGCGGAAGAGCTACCAGCGCAGGAGGACCTGGGCTGCAACCTCCGTCTCCTTAATGAGCACCGGTGAACAAGTGAACGAGAATGCCGTCGCGGACATGTGGTCCTATGATCCTGGCTTTCCAAATGAGCAGCAGGCGCTGTATTAGACCATCCGTAGGGCCCGCGAGGGCCTCTCCGTCGTCCTTCGAGTTGTTGCGCTCGGCGTGGCGCTGCCGTCTTGCGTTCTCAACATGATCAACGAACATGAGGATGAGGAGATGACTTTACTTGGAGAGGATGACAGTGGGGACCCACCAGGGCCATAGCCGCACGTACGCAAGTGCCTCCTTATTAGTATATAAAACTATAATTTTTTTGCTTCCTCCTAGTTTCCTGACATCACGGTCCCACACCATTGTCAACCTATGTAGTCAATAAACGAGAGAATTGCACAAGAAGCGGCTGACAGCTAGGACCAAGCAGCTCGAGCAGTATTTTTGTTTTTGAGGTGTGAGCACTGAAGAGTTTTTCTTGAGCGATGTTTAGCCCGGATATTAATTTTTCTCCTCTAAACAACAATGAAAACATCGCTGCAGGTATTAACTAGGCGGGCTGTGGCCCGTCTAGCCCAGGCCAGATATCCAGCCTAGATATTAATATTTTCCAAGCTGAAAATGGCTAGCCCAGCTATACTTTTTTTAGGAATACCCAGACAAGATCAAGTTGTTATTCTCCGCCCCGCTGGGCTGCAAATCTTTCATAGGAGGGATGCATTAGGCTTAACAAGAAAATGAGCTTTAAGAAATAATAAATGGGATGTAATTATAAAAACTGGGCAGTAACTATCAAAAATGCACCAAACACGTAATTACTTTATAAAATATTATTTTTGGATATTGAAAATTTTAATTTCATTAATTATTGCAAGCGCAATGTTTCGTTGGATTTTACGTAATATAAATTTATATTGAAATTGTATTTAATCTGAATAGAAATTTTGGGATAGAAATATTTTAGATCCCATCAAAATGTGGGAAATTTTATTGAATTCTGTTTTGAATGGTTGGTTGAAATGGGTTGTTCTTTTAACAAACTGTAAATGGGCTGTAGTAAATTCCATTAGAATTCAAAAATTGGCTGCATAGTGTTACAAATCTGAAATTGGATATAAGTTCTCTGCCACACACTTATGGCCTTACTAAGTTGACGCGTCCCCTCAAAAAAGAGAGTTGACGCGTATGCAAGGCTTTGTCAACTTATAGTCAACACACAGTTTTAGCAGCAATGGCCGTTGGATGTCCATCCAACGGATGCCGTGCTTCTTCTTCAATCTGACATTCTAGCTTCACCCACCCAAAAAATGATTCCTCCCCCTGACATTTGGGGCGCACTGTTTCAGAAGCTGACCTGTGGGCCTACTAAGTTGACGCGTACCAAGGGCTTTGTCAACTTAGTCAATATAAACTATTCTAGCTGCAGTGACCGTACGATGTCCATCCAACGGCTGTTGTGCTTCTTCAACCTTTGGTCTTCTTGCTCCAGCCGCCCAAAGCAGCGCCAGTCGTGCTGCCTGCTCCTGCCTCCCGTGGCTGGCTGTGCTGCCGCGGAGGCCTCACCGCCCCTACTTCTCCCACCGCTGGCCAGGCCATCCCTCCACTTATCCACACACCCTTTAATTCTGCGGCGACATCAGCCTCACACCACAGCCGAACCAGTGAACCCTCGTACTCCTCTCCATGTGGGTATCCACTTCCGCATCTTCTCGGGCTCCGCGTCGTCCCCTTTCTAGGCCTCTCCATCGTCCACCGCCGTGGTGCTCTCGGCGCGGCGTGGTCAATGTGGTCAACGACTGACTTCCATCGAAAGAGTATTGTATGTGGAGAGGCTGATGGTTGGGTCCATGGCAGCCGCAAGGAAGCGCCTCCTTATTACGTGCAAAATAATTATTCCTCCACCTGACAGCGGGGATCCACCATACGGGCCACCGTATTTCGTGAAAAAAACATTCCCCCTGACTGCTGGGACCCACCAGCTACATCTTCGCATGCAAGGAAGTGCGTCCTGGCAAAAAAAATGATTCACCCCCTGACTACTGTGACCCACCAGCTACATCTTTAAACGCAAGGAAGTGCCTGACAGTAGGGACCCACCTGGTCGAAGCATACGTAGCATTGTCATTCTGGTCGCGAGCGTGTACGTACATACTGGTCCATGTAGAGGCGCGCACGTAGCATGTACACGTACGTATAGCGGCCAGTGTGCAAGAAAGAAAATATGGCCACGTACGTACATATGGGCAGGGTCTCTAATGCCTACTCACGCATATGTACGGCCAGGGCTCATGTACATGGCTGGGTTGGAACGGAGAAACAATGCCGTCATCATGTTCATGGGGAGCCAACCAGCTGGGTCGGAACGGAATGCGTCGGCATGTTCATCGGGAGGGCTTGGATGGAACAACCGATGTAAATGAGGCCTGGCGTACCGCACAACTTAGGAAACGTCCGTTTGTTCGACCGACCACATTCAAAATGGGATCATGTTCATCGAGAGGGGTCTGGCGTACTGCAAAACGGAGGAAACGGACCTCCTATGGTCGAAACAGGGTCCTGTTGATCAGGAGGGGTGTGGCGTACCGCAAAACAGAGGAAACAGACTTGTGTTGGAGCGCCACGGTCGAAACGGGGGTCCTGTTCATCGGGAGGGGTATGGCGTACCGCAAAACAGGACTCCACGGGATACTGTTCATCTCCATCGTCAACCCCCTCCAACCTCCACGGGCTACTGTTCATCCACCATCGACCTCCTCCAACTTCCACCTGCGATTGTTCATCCACGGGCTCCTGTTCATCCAGCCTCCACCGCACGCTACTCCACCGGCTAGTATTCAACCAGCCCTCTCCACACGGGCTCCTGTTCAACCAACCCTCCACTGTCTACTGTTCATCTAACCCTCCAAGGGGTGGTCCTGTTCATCCAGCCCTCCGCGGGATCCTATTCATCCAGCCCTAGCTAACTCGATCAATCGTGGTCCTGCTGATCCAGAGGCAACACCATGGGGTCCTGTTCATCCACCCCCATCAGGAACTGTTCATCCAAACCCCCCCAGCAATGTTCATTGTTCATCCACAGGAAGCATCGATCGACTTTGGTTAGAGCAGTAACGAAGGAATCGCTCGATCGGGTTCAGTTAACAACCATCGATCCATCGCTCGGCTTAAGTAACGCGTATCCTGCAGTGCAATCGCTCGGGTTCAGTAGGCGAACGCCTCGCGCGGGTTCAATTAGAGCCCAACGCCTCGCACCCACGCGCGTGCGTGTCCGAGAGAAATGCGCAAACCTCTGTGCATCGCTCGACCCTGACCACCCACCATAACCGGGAACACCCCGATATTTTCCTCGACCTCACTTCTACCACGGTTTTTTCCGTCATGGATGGCCCAAAGATGTCATGCAACTGCATCTCTGTCCCACCCAGGACGAAAAGCCCATTTTCTGTCATGATTTTTGTCATAGAAGTAGGAGCCCACCACATCTATGATGATACCGGGTTTTGTCACAATTATCGTCATAGAAGTGTCAAAAGTATGACAGAATTGTTTTTCGTTCGGCCCAAAATGTCATAGATGTGTCTTTTTTTATAGTGATCTCTGCTGCTTCCGCGGCGTGGCCAGACCAGTCTGCTGCATCGACGGCATGGCGAGACCTCCGTGCTGCTTCGGCGGCGCGGCGGGACCTCCGTGCTGCTATGGCCATGCGGCGAGACATGTCGGTTGGTTTCGTGGCGAGGCGGGACATCTCTCATGCTTCCGCTTCCATGCTCACCTCTCCCTAGTGGTAATCTCTTGGCCCAGAACTCGCGCTGGCCATGGTAGACGCAAGGGAACGATGATGAATGACTTATTTGTTTTTGTGGATGAGGAGTTGAGGAGGAATGTGCAGTCATCTTGGAGTAGTAGTGTTGTGCCCACGATGAGGCTATATCTCCCATGTGTCCAGGCACGACTTATAGGCATAACCGCATGGTGGTTTTGTGGCAAGAGGGGTAATATTCACACAATCCCATGTACTGAATAAGAAAGGGATAAAGAGTTGGCTTACAATCGCCACTTCACATCATCTAGAGAACAATCAAGGTCCGACTATGGAACCAAAATAAAAGAGACAACCCCCAATGCTAGATCCCCGATCGTCCCAACTAGGCTCCACTACTGATCATCGGGAAACGAAACAAAGTAAGGTCCTTGTCGAACTCCCACTTGAGTTCGATAGCATCACCTGCACTGGTATCATCGGCACCTGCAACTATTTGGAAGTATATGTGAGTCACAAGGACTCAACAATCTCACACCCGCGAGATCAAGACTATTTAAGCTTATGGGTAGGATTTGTTAATGAGGTGGAGCTGCAGCAAGCGCTAAGCAAATATGGTGGCTAACATTCGCAAGTAAGAGTGAGATGAGAAACTACGCAACGGTCGTGAAGCTAGAAGTGGTCAAGAAGTGATCCTGAAACTACTTACGTTCAAGCATAACACAAGACCATGTTCACTTCCTGGACTCCGCCGAAAAGAGACCATCATGGCTAAACACGCAATTGATTCATTTTAATTAAGTCAAGTGTCAAGTTCTCTACAACCGGATATTAACAAATTCCCATTTGCCACATAACCGCGGGCACAGCTCTCGAAAGTTTTTACCCTGCAGGGGTGTCCCAACTTAGACCATCACAAGCTCTCATGATCAATGAAGGATATTCCTTCTCCAGGGAAGACCCGATCAGACTCAGATTCCCGGTTATAAGACATTTCGACAATTGTAAAACAAGACAAGCAAAGCCGCCCAACTGTGCCGACAAATCCCGATAGGAGCTGCACATATCTTGTTCTCAGGGCACATGGGATAGATCAAGCTACGATTAAAACCAGCCCGTGAGTTTCCCCGAGGTGGCCCCGCAGGTTGCCCGGTTCGGACCAACACTTAGAGAACCACTCTCCCGGGGGGTTAAATAAAGATGACCCTCGAGAGAGCGACTCCCAAGGGAAAAGTAATAGGTGGTGGTGGCAAATTTTAGAACCAAGGATGGGCCTTGCTGGAGGAGTTTTATTCAAAGCGAACTATCAAGGGGTCCCATAACCCCAACCGCATTAGGAATGTAAAATCAAGGAACATAACACCGGTATGACGGAAACTAGGGCGGCAAGAGTGGAACAAAACACCAGGCAAAAGGCCGAGCCTTCCACCCTTTACCAAGTATATAGATGCATTAATTAAATAAGAGATAATATGATATCCCAACATAAACATGTTTCAACATGGAGCAGTCTTCAACTTCACCTGCAGCTAACAACGCTATAAGAGGGGCTGAGCAAAGCGGTAACATAGACAAACAACAGTTTGCTAAGAAGGCGGGTTAGAGGCCTGGCATGGCAACATGGGAGGCATGATAACAAGTGGTAGGTAGCGCGACATAGCGATAGAGCGAACAACTATCAAGCAAAGATAGAAGTGATATCGAGGGTATGGTCATCTTGCCTGAGATCCCGCCAGGAGGAAGAACGAGTCCATGAAGAGGACAAATGGTCGTAGTCGAACGAATCCTCACAAACGCAACGTTACCGGAACTACCAAGAAGAAGCAACACTGGAAAGAAGCAAACAACATGGTAAACCAAGAAGCATAAACATGGCATGATGCACAATCAAGTATGATGCATGTCGGGTTTAAAGAGGCATGGCATGGCAAAGTGCAACAATCAACACTACAAATTAAGTGGAGCTCAATATGCAACGAGTTGCATATTAACGACACACCACATTCAATTATTTAGTTCTCTCCCGGTTATGTACCCAACTATATTAAATGTTATTAAACATGGCAAGGGGTGAAGCGTATGAAAACTACCTATCTAGGCAAGTTTAAATGAGGCTGGAAACAACAAACAAAAATTCTGGAAAAATGCTCATATGCATATAGAGAAAATTTGAAGCAAACAACAATTTTAACCCTTTTAAATGTTGTTATCATGATGCGGATGACACACACAAGTTTATGCAATTTTATGATAATGTTGACATGAGCATGTTATGGTGCATTTTGGGGTGCCATAGTGACGAATACAAAAATGGAGCCACGACAACATATCGGTGCCGGTAACTCGATTGACATGCCGGTGCAAAAGAAAATGTGACGGGAGCGTGTCATGCGACGAAAAGGTGGGGTGCTCCCGGTAACCGGGTTCCCACGTGTCGATGGCTTAGAAACGGGTAACGCGCAAGCTATACCTCGTGCGCGTCGAGCAACAAATACATGCAACCATCTCATACACACATCACATGCATGCAGTCCATGGGTGGTCGTCTCGGCGTTATACCTTCAAAGCGTGCGTTCAGGACGGTTCAGGTTTGATGGAATGTAGACGAAAGTAGTTGTACAATCGCTTAATGGCGACGGTAGTGGAAACTTGCTGATCTGAGGGTGTAGTTGACAGTCTTCTTCTTGCGACGGTAGTCGTTCACGGTCGTCGTGGGAAGTAGTTGTTGTAGTCAAACTTGAAGGGACATGGGTGTCGTGGTACTCGTCGCGTTCTGGAACCGAAGTGGTACTTGGCAATATCTGGGACGGTCTTGGCGTTTTGGTGCGGTGTAGTTGTACATGTCAACGGTCAGCGTGGTACTTCGTTCCAGTCCTATAGTCGTACTAGGCATCGGTGGACCTTCGAGGGGCTTGCATATCCGAAGGGGTACTTGGCGATCGACGGACGTCGTGGTACTTGTCGGTCCAGGTCTTGGCGTATCCAAAACGGTCGTCGATG
>NC_041384.1:294790303-294827681 GCF_002162155.2 Triticum dicoccoides
AGTTGCGCGAAGCGAAGAAGATGAACTTGGTGGTAAAGGATCTCATGCTCACATAACAACGAAGACACACGGAGATGCTAGACGCACACGCGTGGTGGAGGCCTTGGACAGGAAGTTGCGTGTCTAGTGGGTGGAGTTGCAGCAGAGTAGGCAAAGGGTTGCTAGGGCCGACTACAAAGGCAAAGCAGCAGCATGGTGATGATCCTACGGCGGTTACCATGGAGCCGGCGGCCAGAGTTTGAAGGCGAGTAGGGCAAGGCAAAAGGAAGGGGAGGCCGATCAGGATGTGGACATCCAGCATGCGTCTTGGGGTCGTACAGGAGACAAAGATGGCCGGGTCTGATGGAGCGAGACGAGGGGAGTGGAACTTGCGGTGGCCGCGCACTGCAGCAAAAGAAGCAGAGGGAGGCACGACGAAGGCGATTGAGCTAGGCGGGCCGGAGCAGAGCCAGGAGGAGGAGGTCGCGGGTAACCGACGGCTGGGCTTGAGCTCCCTACGACATCCATGGAGAGGAAGGAGGCACCGGATCGGGAGGTGCGAGCTACGAGGGCGAGGATGACAAAGATGGTGCAGGGCAGGGCAGGTCGCCTACGCGCAGGAAGACCAGCTACATCAGGGCGCGGTCTGACGAGATGCTGCTGGGCGGCGGGGAGGTAGTAGCAAGGCGAGGCGCTACGGGATGAGGGAGAGGACGAGAGGAGGGAGGAGCGTGGGGATCAAGCGCGGGGCTCCTCCCTGGCGGCGTGAGGTGGGAGACGAGGGAGTGAGGGAGTTGGGATCGGGCACTAGGGTTAGAGGGGAGAGAGTGCGGCTGGGCTTCCAGGGGTTTGGTGGGCTGGCCTGGACCAGTGGCCTGCGGGTGCTAGGCTTTTGTCTCTCTAATTCTAATATTTCCTTTAGCATAAAACAAAAAAATAGAAGAAAAGAAAGAGTGGGGTTAGGGAAACAATTTGCGCATGCGGACAATTTTCCCGGACTCACGGAAATGTGCTTGTTCCGAGAAACTACAAATGGCCATGATTGAAAGATGTAAATTCAAACTCATTTAAATTTAATTCAAATGGGTTTGAACTAGGACTTTGTTTTTGAAGTGTCCAAAAATGTTGATGTTTTTGGAGGAACCTCGGCAAATGGGAAGAGAAAATGTGGGCAAGGTTTTGAAGTCGAAGTTGAAGTAGAAAATACATGGGAAATATTTGCAAGTGTGTTAGAATATTAATTATAGCTCCCTAATATATTGGGCGGATATGTTATATAGAGAAATCACCGTCTGAGTTCCCTCAATTTAAATAGATCAAAGATCTTTGCATTTTATTTAGTGGAGTTGGAAAAATTAATGGCATGATGACATGATGAAATGATGCAAAGATGAATGCAACAAACAAATAAATAACAGAGCTGACACGCAAAACATAGAAGGCATCTGGAGCACCGGTCTCAGGGCATTACATAGTATTTATAACCTAGTACTAATACGCTACTAAGTTGGAAACATTTTAGGTTTTGATCGGTGTGAACAGGTTTGAAGTTAAATCTAGCGTGGTAGTAATTTGGAATGTGACAGGATGCAGGCTCAAAATTTATTGACGGTTCTATAACTTCTATGTGCGGCACAATTCCCGGGCGGCGTAACATGGGCACGCTCTCCCGGCCGCGTACGTGGCGTTTGCACCATAGGGTGCACCACAATAGGCAATGTCAGCACACGTCTTATTCCAACAACCGTGCGCGCTCGTTATTACCATCGCGCACGCTTCTTTTAATTAGAATGTGTGCCCGTCTAGTGCACACATGTTGATCTGTCTAACTGTTTCTGTTTATTGTGGCTAATCACAAACAGTTCATCTATGTGAAGTATATGCCGTCAATCGTAGCCACTTTGATCTGGCTGGCCATTTCTGTTATGTTCCCTAATCGCAAATAGTTAATCCTTCTGAAGCATATGCCCTCAATCGCACACACCTTTATCTAGCTGCCCGTTTCTGTTGTTCTGCCTCATCACAAACAGTTAATTCGAGTGAACTGTATGCCGTATATCGCACACGCCTTCATCTGCCTACCCATTTCTGTTCTTCTTCCTCATCGCAAATAGTTAATTGATCTGAACCATATTCCCTGCATTGCACACGCAACTAAATTTCTATGCAAGCCTTACCTCACGAGGTTTGGATGACGTGAGCCATGACGGCCAAGGCCAGGCATGCGCAGGACAACAGTTTCCTCTTCAGTGTTAAGGAGGCAAGCACAGGCGCGTAGTCCCGAGGAATCAGCTAAAGGTTTCCATTCTGGTGTAACAAGACCAAGACCGCCAGGACGTCAAGACGGAGGTCATCGCCGAGCCCACCATGGCGTCATGACCAGAGGCTTTTGCAGGCGAAGACTACTTTTGTCAGGATGACATGTACTAGTTGTCTCCCTTCGAATTTGGCCGTTGTGGGATCCCTTCCCGTCTTCATTTGGAGAGAGGACCAAGGCCACTATAAATAGGACCTAGCCACCACCATAGAGAAGGGACGGGATCGGATCCATCCCATCCTCCCCAGCTCACCAGCCCACTCGAGCACAAGAACACGCCTCCTCCTAAGGTTGTTCTCCCACTGTACTAGTTCATGATAAGCCTCTCGAGCCCAATCCACCAAAAGCAGAAGTAGGGTTTTACACCGCAAGGTGGCCCGAACCTCGGTACACTGTCGTGTCCCATTTCCTTCCAGTTCGTCGAGCTAGGCCATGAGATTAGCGAGTAGGCAGACTGGGGAGGTTGAGTTCTTCAGACGCACCCCAGAGTTCCAACCTCTCAAGTGTCTGCAGAACCCCAAATCTGATATTTGGCATAACAGGTACGGGTGCGTCGAAGATCTGCCTCTTTGTCCGCTACCTCCGCTGTTCGGCTCTCATGGCGGGCGCTGCTCCATCGACCGGACCGACGCGCGACCTCGAAGGAGCCAAGGGCCTCCGAGCTTTCACCCTCGCCCTGGAGGAGGTGAAGTGGCTGTCGGTGTCAAAACCAGCAGATCTCGGGTAGGGGGTCCCGAACTGTGCATCTAAGGTTCAATGGTAACAGGAGACAGGGGACACGATGTTTACCCATGTTCGGGCCCTCTTGATGGAGGTAATACCCTACTTCCTGACTTTGATGAGTATAGTGGTTACAAGAGTTGATCTACCTCGAGATCTTATTTTGTGGTCTAAACCCCACAGGTATGATGAGTAATGTCATAATAATCTACCTACTAGCCTGGCCTTGGCTTATATAATGTACCAGAGGCCTAGGATAACAAGAGTCCTAGTCGAATACGCTGCTGGAGAGGAGTCCTTGTCTTGATCACCAAGTCTAGTGGAATCTTCCTCCTGTATACATTGGTTGTCCGAACTGGCCCATGAGCATACGACCATGGGCATCCTCGGCCCAATCCAACCGATTGGGAGATGACATGGTGAGTACACCCTGAACCGGTCTTCAAGTTGGGGACGCTCCTCGATTCTTCCGAACTGTTCTACATCTTCGGTAGTCGGTCTTGAAAACTGGTTTGACAAATCTTCCCATCTTCGATCTTGAGGATCGCTGAAGTAAATCCAAAGAGTTTACATATCGGGTATCCGAGGAGCCCCTTTAAGTTCTCGGCCTTTATCAATTCCTTGTTATTTTTATGCCACACCTCGGTTTTTGAAGTTGTTCCCGGGCGGCGGTGTCCTCTTGCGTCCGAGCTCCAACGCTGGAATGCATTCGAGGTATCTTTTGCAGCCGAGCACCAACACCGAACTACATCCGAGCTTCGGCATTGGACTGTATCCGAGCTCCAACGCCGGACTATGTCCAAGCCCCAACGACGGACTATGTCCAAGCTCCAACGCCGAACTATATCCAAGGTGTCATAAATCACCTTGGTTCAAAAAGTTGAAGGAGATTAGCCGAGCTTAATGCCGGAAATGCCCTCTATGGAGCTAGCCACTAGCGCCCGAGCTTTATGCCGGACTGCTTCCGAGGTGTTTCACCACCCCGACTGTGGGCCAATTTTTTGTCAATATTTTTTATTGGTGCAATTTATTCTTTGCCATGATATATAGCCAGCAGCCGTTAAGGTGTGTATCGGTCTAAAACCCGAGATGCACCTG
Source organism: Triticum dicoccoides (assembly GCF_002162155.2). Lineage (NCBI taxonomy): Eukaryota > Viridiplantae > Streptophyta > Magnoliopsida > Poales > Poaceae > Triticum > Triticum dicoccoides. The sequence continues at coordinate 294,794,418 of NC_041384.1, forward strand.
AAGGATGACATAAGACCGCTGATCCCAGTAGCCCTTCAGACTCAGGTTGATTCACAAAATTGGCCTGAGGTTCAACTCCTAGCTCGGCAGAATACTTCGGGACACAAAAAGCGGTGTGCAAATTCCTCGAGACTCGGGTTGGGTGCGTCCGACCAACCTGAGGACCATAATCTCCTCGAAAGGTATATTGCACTTTAAATTTTCTACATTGGATTGTCAAGGCCGTAGCCCCTGAGACACTGGCTGGGTGGCAACACCAGATCAGGGGATCGATACGCCCCTTTCAATATTAGTGAATGATAAGCCCGAAGCCCAGTAGCCTTCGAGCCTTAATGTGGGCACATGTGGCCGAATTATGGATCGATATCCAAAGTAAAACCACAAATTATGTGTAATGATTCTACATATCCAAGTACTTTACATCATTAATGCTCGGATCCGCATTGTACAAAACTTTGTTGACCGACCATCGGCTTCAACCGCCTCGGCCAGAAGCTGGGGAGTGTTTTTCCTACTTTATAAAGCCATTATAAGGGCAAAGATTTATGGAAAACAAGGCAATCCGGCCATACGGTTTTATAAACAAAGGTACACGGAGAAATATGTTATATTGCTTAATGTAAGAAACATCTTCCAAGGAAAATAGTCCCCGCTATTAGTTCCTTTCTTTGGATTGTCATGCTTATCATGATCATGAAACCTCACCTACGATCAATGTGGGAGGAAAATATTGAGGATTTAGTTCGGGGAAAGTTCCCGAACTCTATGGTATTAATGAACAATTTTTTTTACTTCTGTCGTTGCCGACCAATGTGATCCTTTAAGATCGCTAGCTTTCGGCTTCACCCAGTCTGAGGTACTAACTTGGATGACCCGATAGTAACAATCATAGAGGTGCTCCCTTTACTGCCTAGCCAAACAATCGGGAACGTATGGGTAAGCACAGGAGACAGACAACCCAGCTTGGCAAAAATCTTAAGTCAAATTGATTCATATTTATGGCTTTATAACAATGATTACGGAAGACAGCCCTTGTATATTAAATACAAATGATGATGATGTGTTTATTTTGACTCCGTTGCGACCGTTTATCAGTTGAAAGTGGCCCATCATCGGCTTCTACCCCTTTGTAGATACTACGCAGGGTGTCTCCGCAATAACAAGACAACCCTTAGCCGATGTCTCGGTGCCCGAAGGCGGTTGTGTTAGCGGAAATGAGGCAATCAGATATGTGGGCTTTATAACTTTCACTTAGTCATAGGAGCTTTAAACCGGGGAAGCTAGCTATAAGCCCCCGGTTAGTGTTTGGCGACATCCGAAGTCAAGTCGTAAACACTTCGGCCAATGTAATGAACAGCCCGTTATTTAACACATTCATTAAATCGCTGACCAGTTTACACTTATTGTGACAGACAGTTTTTGGCTTTCTCCACTGAGGTTCTTAACCATGTGAGCTGGAAGCACAATCGCAGTGGTTCTCCCTTTGCACACCTAGCCGAATAAAGCGGAATGTAGGAGGCAAGCGCAGGAGCCGGGCAACCCAACTATTGAGCGAAGACACAATTCGAAACCGATGCATATTTAGCAATATCCGAGAATGTTTTGCCGAATCTCTAAAGGTTTCCAGCGTTGCACTGCGAGACTTGTGATGAAAACACACAAATGGTTTAAAAGTGCCATAAGCTTGGAAAACAAAAAAAATGTCAGTAAAGACTTGATGTCCGAACAAGATCCAGTGTTTGGTGCCAATCCAAAAATTGGAAAAAAGAAAAAAGTGTGCTTCTGTCGTGCTTTAACATGACACACCCGATCTCAACACTTCAAGCGGGCCAGCCTACAGCTTCGAGCTCCTTATCCCAAAGGAGGAGTATTTCTTCGAGGCTAGTTTAGCGAACTAAACTCGAGCGGCTTTTTAGAGAGAAGACATGCTATCCGGCTATTGACCATACACTCAAGTCAAAAAAGGAGCTGTAGAAAAAGACTTGGCAACAACCAAGAAGAAAACACATTACTATAAAACAGCTCATATAAATTTTAAGAGCCCCCAAGTGACTTGGGTAAAAGAATTTTTTGTATAATGATTGTATGTACCAATGTACTTATATCATATCTATGTTCACCCGAACTTTAAACGCGTCTTAACCGACCATCGGCTTCTCCCTCTTTGGTCAAGGACCGAAAAGTGTCATGTACTCCACCTGTCGAAAGCATCGATGGTGTTTCCGATAACCAGGCAATCAGGCCATAAGGCTGTAACAGACAAAATGCGCTCAGGGAACTTATGTTGTATTACTGACGAAGTGTAAGAAGCATCTTTGAAGAAAGTAGTACCTCCACCGATACCTTTCATCGGTTGCTCGTTGTTACTATGAGACTTGTGCAATAGATTTTTTGTACTCATGAGTTCCGTTGTGTGCCGACCATTATGGAAGACAATAAGAGCGCTAGCTTTCGGCTTCACCCAGTCTAAGGTACTAACTCAGATGACCCGGTAGTAACAATCGTAGAGGTGCTCCCTTTACTGCCTAGCCAAACAATCAGGAACATAGGGGTAAGCACAAGAGCCAGGCAACCCAGCATGCGAAACACTTAAGTCAACATGGTGCATATTGTGGCGTAATACACGAACAAGGAACGAAGCCGTACAAGTATAATCATATGCAAGAGGAAAGGCTTCATACAGGATGCCCCCAAGTATACGGGGTATTTGAATTTGCTTGCAACAAACAAGGTTTTGACAAAGAAATTTTTTCGCAAATGACTTTTTGTCAAAAAAGCATATTGCTTGGACGAACCGAAAGAAATTTAAAACTGAAGGTATTTAAGCATGGAACCAACTTAGCTGGTTAATGTGCTCGGTGTCTATGCACGACCCGAGCTTACGGTGGGACAAGGTCCCGGCCCCTAGCCGGTCCCTAGGTGGCGGAGTGAAGAGCTCGGCACTCCGAAGTGGCGACATAGCACGGCCAATGCATGTCGGCAGTGTGACGCCGAAGTCCTCAGCGTGACTTCATGAAGTAATGACGAAGCCCTCGGTACAGCCGAGGTGACGTGGTATGTTGGAACACCGATGTGAAACGCTGCCCGACACAGATCCTTTACCTGTGCATATAAAATAGTGCAAGCCGGAGATAATAGGAATAATAAAAAAATTGTTGCATAATTAACAATTTACGCAATGTCAGTAATAAAAGAAATATGGCCCGTGTGCCGAACACTCGATGAGGTAGATCTCTCTCAGCGATGCCAAAGTCCCCGAGGCAACCGAGCATGTCGGTATGGCAATTCGACCAACAAGTTGATCATGCGAGCCGATTGGGAGAACGACGTCGGCTTGCCAAAGTGACCGCGTGACGCAGTCGAAGTCGATCACCTACACACATAAAATAGTGCGGTCCAAAAAGGATAATTGCTTTTCGCAAAATTAATTTATTGAGAGAGATGTGGCATGGCACTGAACTCATGTCAATGCAGGGTATCGGCGTAACGCGGTGAAGGCGTGGCCAAGCCTGAATTCACCGGTCGGTCTGAGTTCCAGATGCGGCATTCACCGAACTATATACGGAAACTGGCCGAACCACCACTTGACCATTGTTAATGCGGCCAACATTTGATAGACCTGTGTACAGATGATGAAACAAACCAGAGTAATAATTTCTTGGGAAAAATAAACCCAAGCAAGAAATGAATACTAGGATTAATAGAACCTAGTTTATCTGTTGTAGCAATCTGAAGGAAGGTTACTCCCAAAATTGGGGCTCGATCCGCACACCCATTGCCTGATGGGCGATAAACCGACGGCATGGCGATGCTGGCAAAGGTGGGCTCGCCGAGGCAAAGCCCCCGGTCCAACTAACGTGACGAAGCTGGTTGGCTGGTCTAACGCCCTCGATGCGGCTATATCTCCCACGTGTCGAAGCACGACCTAGAGGCATAACCGCATTGAAAGCAATGTCGCAAGTGAGGTAATGTTCACAACAACCCATGTAATACAATAAGGGAAAAAGGATACATAGTTGGCTTACACTCGCCACGTCACACAAATAGATAAATAACATTACATTCATCCAAAATACACTCAAGGTCCGACTACGGAACCAAAATGAAGATAAACCTCAAATGCAACATAGTCCCCAATCGCCCCAACTGGGCACCACTACTGATCATCTAAGAAAGACACGTAGTAACGACAAGAGTCTTCATCGAACTCCCGCTTGAGCTTGGTCATACCATCTGGAACGGTATCATCGGTCCCTGCATCTAGTTTTCAATGTAATCTGTGAGTCACGGGGACTCAGCAATCTCACACCCTCGCGATCAAGACTATTTAAGCTTATAGGAAGGGTAAAAGGTATGATGTGGAGCTGCAGCAAACGACTAGCATATATGGTGGCTAACATACGCAAATGAGAGCGAGAACAGAAGGCAAAAGGACGGTCGAGCAACAATGATCAAGAAGTGATCCTAGAACAACCTACGTCAAACATTACTTCAACACCATGTTCACTTCTCGGACTCCGCCGAGAAGAGATCATCACGGTTACACACGTGGTTGATGCATTTGAATTAAGTTCAGTTTCAAGTTATCTACAACCGGACATTAACAAATTCCCATCTGCCCATAACCGTGGGCACGGCTTTCGAAAGTTCAAAATCCCTGCAGGGGAGTCCCAACTTAGCCCATCACAAGCTCTCACGGTCAATGAAGGATATTCCTTCTCCCAAGACAATCCGATCAGACTCAGCATCCCGGTTACAAGATATCCTTGACAATGGTAAAACAAGTCCAGCAACACCACCCGAATGTGCCGACAAATCCCGATAGGAGCTGCACATATCTCGTTCTCAGGGCACACCGGATCATCCAAACTTCCGTTCTCAGGTCAATGATAATATATCTATATGTGAAAACCTCTCTTTCCTTATGACTTCCTATTAATTGCAAAAATGACCAAAGCTATGTCTGCCAACTCCCAACAACTTTTAACCATCATACTCTTTCTACGTGAAGTCATTACTCTCAATAAGATCAATATGAAATTTTTTGTTTCTTTTTATTCTTTTCTTCTTTCTTTTATTCACCCAAGATCATGGCAAAATAATCGAGCCCTTGACTCAACACTAATCTTTATTATATATAGCTCATGGACTCGATTGCAAAGAGAGATCATAAAGCAAAAATCAAAACTAGATCATGCCATAAACTTTATTCTACTAGATCAAGATACTTCTAATAGGATCGAACTAAGAAAAACGATAAAGATAGGAGTTGTGATGGTGATATGATACCGGGACACCTCCCCCAAGCTTGGCAGTTGCCAAGGGGAGTGCCCATACCCATGTGACTATATCTCCTTTGTCGGTGAAGAAGGTGGAGGTGACGGATAATCGCACATCGAGCGTAAGAGGTCCTCCAGCTTGCGAATAATACCCTTGAGTGCGACAATATGCTCCTTCAACAAAATATTTTCTTCGGTCAGATACTTGTTTTGTGTACGAGCTAACTCAATCATCTTGAAAGCTTCAATTTTAGTTGGGGTAAGAAGGTTATGATCAAGTTGAAGGATGACTTTTGCATCCTTGTTGACCCTTGTGGGTTCTTCCCTCTTCAGATCTATCTTCATTAGCCAAGCATCGTTGTCACCATTGTTGGAGGAGGGAGACGACATGATGCCTAGCCTAGAAAACCCTAACAAAAAACAGCTCGAAACAAGAAGAGAGGAGATTTGCGTGATACGGGAGTCAAAACCTTCGGGAGGTTATATAATGAATTTTTACCGACCAAAATACGTATCGTGCAAGAAAACGGAGTCCGGAAGGCACATGAGGTGCTCACGTGGTAGGGGGGCGCACCCAGAGGGGTAGGGCGCGCCCACCACCCTGGTGGGGCCCTCGTGTCCTTCCCGAACTGCTACTTATTTTTCTATTTTTCTAAATATTCCAAAATGGAGAAATATTGCCTTAAAACTTGTTTTGGAGTCGGTTTACTTACCGTACCACATACATATTCCTTTTCGTAGTTTGAAACGGTCTGGAAGGTGTCCCTCATGTATTCCTCCGGGTTTACGGTTTCAATAATATTGGTTTCAACATTTATGGGATTACCTAAGATATAATGTTTAATTCTTTGACCATTTACCACCTTCGGATTTGTGCCCTTGAAGTTGTTGATCTTTATGGCACCGGAACGATAGACCTCTTCGATAACATAGGGGCCTTCCCATTTAGAGAGAAGTTTTCCTGCAAAAAATCTTAAACGAGAGTTGTATAGCAATACATAATCACCTACATTAAACTCATGCTTTTGTGTCCTTTTGTCATGCCATCGTTTGACTTTTTCTTTAAACAACTTGGCATTTTCATAAGCCTGAGTTCTCCATTCATCAAGTGAGCTAATATCAAATAACCTCTTCTCACTGGCAAGTTTAAAATCATAGTTGAGCTCTTTAATAGCCCAATATGCCTTATGTTCTAGTTCGAGATGTAAATGACATGCTTTTCCATAAACCATTTTATACGGAGACATACCCATAGGATTTTTGTATGCAGTTCTATATGCCCATAATGCATCATCAAGTTTCTTTGACCAATTATTTCTAGACCTATTAACAGTCTTTTGCAAAATTAATTTGAGCTCTCTATTGCTCAACTCTACTTGACCACTAGACTGTGGGTGATAAGGAGATGCAATTCTATGATTAACATCATATTTAGCAAGCATTTTACGGAAGGCACCATGAATAAAGTGTGAACCACCATCAGTCATTAAATATCTAGGGACTCCAAACCTCGGAAAAATAACTTCTTTAAGCATTTTAATAGAAGTGTTATGATCAGCACTACTAGTTGGAATAGCTTCTACCCACTTAGTAACGTAATCAACAGCAACTAGAATATGTGTGTATCCATTAGAGGCCAATAAAAACCAGATTGCAATACCTTATATGCAGTTCTATCTCCAGCGTGGTGTCCACCATAAGTCTTGGAATGACACTTGCGTAGATCTGTTCCTATTCATGCTCAGGTACACAACGTCTAATAACACCATCTACTCCTTCTTCATAAAGATGTGGGTCATCCCAAAAGTAATGTCTCAAGTCATAGAAAAACTTCTTCTTTTGCTGGTATGTGAAGCTAGGTGGTATAAACTTAGCAACAATATAATTAGCATAATAAGCATACCATGGAGTACTACGAGAAGTACTTATAACATTTAATTATTCATCAGGAAAGTTATCATTAATAGGTAGTGGGTCATCAAGAACATTCTCTAACCTAGACAAGTTGTCTGCAACGGGGTTCTCAGCTCCCTTTCTATCAACAATATGCAAATCAAATTCTTGTAGCAAGAGAACCCATTTAATAAGTCTAGGTTTAGCATCTTTCTTTTCCATAAGGTATTTAATAGAAGCATGATCAGTGTGAATAGTTACTTTAGAATCAACAATATAAGGTCTGAACTTATCACAAGCAAATACAACTGCTAAAAGCTCTTTTTCGGTAGTAGCATAATTTCTTTGAGCATTGTCTAGAGTCTTACTAGCATAATGAATAACATTTAATTTCTTATCAACTCTTTGCCCTAGAACAGCACCTACAGCATAATCACTAGCATCAGACATAATTTCAAAGGGTAAATTCCAATCAGGTGGCCGAACAACAGGTGCAGAGACTAATGCTTTCTTAAGTATTTCAAATGCTTCTACACAATCATCATCAAAGACAAATGGTATATCTTTTTGCAATAAATTAGTGAGAGGCCGAGAAATTTTTGAGAAGTCCTTAATGAACCTCCTGTAAAATCCGGCATGACCAAGGATACTTGTTATAGCTTTGATGTCCTTGGGACATGGCATCTTTTCAATAGCATCGACCTTGGCTTTATCAACTTCAATACCTCTTTCAGAAACTTTATGCCCCAAGACAATACCTTCATTAACCATAAAGTGGCACTTTTCCCAATTCAAGACAAGATTAGTTTCTTTACATAACTGCAAAACTCGATGAAGATTGCACAAGCAATCATCAAAAGAGGAACCATAGACGGAAAAATCGACCATGAAAACCTCACAAATCTTTTCACAAAAGTCAGAGAATATAGCCATCGTGCATCTTTGAAAGGTAGCAGGTGAAATACATAAACCAAAAGGCATACGTCTATAAGAAAAAGTACCAAAAGGGCATGTAAAAGTAGTCTTTGATTGATCTCTAGCCGACACAGGTATTTGAGAGAAACCAGAATAACCATCTAGAAAGCAATAGTGTGTATGTTTGCACAATCTTTCTAGGATTTGATCAATAAAAGGTAAGGGGTAATGATCTTTCTTAGTAGCCTTATTTAATTTGCGGAAATCAATTACCATCCTATAACATGTGATAATTCTTTGTGGAATAAATTCATCTTTATCATTAGGAACAACAGTAATACCTCCCTTATTAGGGACACAATGGATAGGACTTACCCAGTGACTATCAGCAACGGGATAAATTATACCTGCCTCTATAAGCTTGAGTATTTCTTTTCTTACCACTTCTTTCATTTTAGGATTCAGACGTCGTTGAGGATCACGGACTGGTTTGGCATCTGCTTCCAAATTTATTTTATGTTGACATAAAGTGGGACTAATGCCCTTAAGATCATGAAGAGTATATCCAATAGCAGCACGATGCTTCTTCAGAGTTTTCAATAATCTTTCTTCTTCATGCTCTGAAAGGTTAGCGCTAATAATAATAGGATATATCTTCTTTTGATCAAGATAAGCATATTTAAGATTATCAGGCAAAGGTTTAAGCTCAAACACGGGATCACTCTTGGGTGGAGGAGGATCCCCTAAAATTACAACAGGCAAGTTGTGTTGCAGAATAGGTTCCTATTTAAAGAATACTTCATCTATTTCCCTTCTTTCATTCATGAACATATCATTTTCATGGTCTAGCAAATAGTGTTCTAAAGGATCACTAGGGGGTACGGCAATAGAAGCAAGACCAATAATCTCATCCTTACTAGGTAATTCTTCCTCACGATGTTGTTTACTAAATTTAGAGAAATTAAACTCATAAACCATATCATCCAAGCCAATAGTAACAACATTATTTTCGCAATCTATCCTAGCATTAACAGTGTTCAATAAGGGTCTACCAAATATAATGGGACAAAAGCTATCTTGCGGAGAAGTAAGAACAAGAAAATCAGCAGGATATTTAATTTTCCCACACAAGACTTCAACATCTCTAACAATTCGAATTGGTGAAATAGTATCTTCTAAGTCAGCAGGTGCAATTTCATTCTTAATTTCTTCGTATAAAATATGCGGTATAACACTCGCACTCGCACCCATATCACATAAGCCATGATAACAATGATCTCCTATTTTAACAGAAATAACAGGCACGCCTACCACAGGTCTATGTTTATCTTTAGCACAAGGTTTAGCAATTCTAGCAGTTTCACCTTCGAACTGAATAACATGCCCATCAATATTATCAGACAAGAGATCTTTAACAATAGCAATATTAGGTTCTACTTTAACTTGCTCAGGAGGTGTATCAAGTTCTACTATTGCTTTTATGAACAACAGTTGAAACTTTAGCATGATCCTTTACTCTAACATGAAAGGTAGCTTCTCAACATAAGTAGGAACAATAGGATCATTATAAGTGACAGTCTTTTCTTCAACTTTAATAGGTGCAGCTAATTTTACTTCTATGGGAGGATGATATTTAAACCACTTCTCCTTAGGGAGGTCAACATAAGTAGGAAAAGATTCACAGAAAGAAGCTACTATCTCAGAGTCAAGTCCATATTTTGTGCTAAATTTACGGAAAATATAGGTGTCCATAAAAGATTTAACACAATCAAACTTAGGTGTCATACCTGACTCCTTAGCTTCGTCGAGGTCCCAATCTTCAGAGTTGTGTTTAATTCTATCCAATAAATTCCATTTAAATTCAATAGTCTTCATCATAAAAGAGCCAGCACAAGAAGTATCGAGCATGGTGCGATTGTTTTTAGAAAGCCGAGCATAAAAACTTTGCATAATTATTTCTCTCGAGAGCTCATGATTGGGCATGAATATAACATTGATTTAAGCCTCACCAAGCTTGAGCGATGCTTTCTCCTTCGCGAGTCCTGAAATTATATATATAATTGCGATCACGATGAACAAGATGCATAGGGTAATACTTTTGATGAAATTCCAATTTCAATCTTTTATAGTTCCATGATCTCATATCATCACATAGCTATACCATATCAATGCGTATCCCTTCAAAGATAAAGGGAAGACCTTCTTCTTAACAACATCATCGGGTATACCTGCAAGCTTAAATAATCCACAAACTTCATCTACATATATTAAGTGCTCATCAGGATGCTTTGTTCCATCTCCTGTAAAAGGGTTAGCTAGCAGTTTTTCCATCATACCCGAAGGAAATTCAAAAGGAGTTTCATTTTCAATAGGTTCAGTAGGTTGAGGAGCAACTCTTTGCTCTACTGGACGAGGTGAAGATACCCCGAACAAGCCCCTCAGAGAATTACTTGCCATAGTAACAAGTGACAGTAAATTTGAGCACACTATATAAATTATTCCATAGCAAATTCCACCTACCAAAGGCGCTACACTCCCCACAATGGCGCCAGAAAAGAGTCTTGATGACCCACAAGTATAGGGGATCTGTCGTAGTCCTTTCGATAAGTAAGAGTGTCGAACCCAACGAGGAGCAGAAGTAAATGATAAGCGGTTTTCAGCAAGGTATTGTCGGAGTAATGGGCCACGGGTAGGCCAATCCGAGTCCCATAACCTTTCAAGACATCGGGGCAGGCTGCGCCCCTCAAGACCCCAGGGCGAAGAGCCGCCTCCTGAGGAGTCGATGGCAGGGCGGCCGACTGCCCGCTCACAGCCGAGTCCCAGGGACGACTTCCAGAGAAGACGGCTTTGGGGAGTCGTCCGACGACTCCAACAAACCCATGACCTCATCGAAGGGGATGGGGCAGGGGCGTGGCTACAGTGAAGCCCACTCCCGCCCCTTACTAAGGACAGGCATGGCCATAGCATGCCGTACTCGGGAAGATCTCCGTGCGGCATGGCACTGTTGCCCTGCCGGCCCTGACATCAGCGCCACAGTACCGAGTCCTGCGCCCACGACAGCTTGTTTGAACGGCTCGGAAGCAGCAGGTCCCACCAGTCAGTGTGACCCTAGGAGACGGCGAGAGGACCGCCAGTCGGATCCGTCAGGAGTCGGCCCGGGGAGTCGGCCGAGCCCTCCCCCGGGCCCCATGCACCATTAATCAAGATGTGATGTGGAGTGGCAATAGTGATCGCCCGCCAGGCGGCGGGACTGTTGCCATGACCCCATGACCAAGCCCGCGTCATCAGAAGCACGGCTATAGTAATCAGCAGCCGGCAAGACCCGCCCGCGGCGGACGCAGCCTGTCGGCTCCGTACCAGACCAGTCGGCGGGGCCCACCAATCGGCGGGCCCCACCAATCGGCGGGCCCCAGCAGTCGGCAGAGAAATCGGAGGCCAAAGGCACTGATGGCTGGGCCCGTGCCCAGACAAAGGCCTCTCCGATGAACCTGCATCCGACGCAGGCACGGGCGGCCCCGAGAACCTCCTCCCGGGCCTCCTCGATCAACTCCACGTTTCCGCCGGGCCTGCCGTAGACTTGGAGTCCGTAGGCTCCACCGACCCGATGCTGGTCGACTCCGACACCGCGTCGCTTGACGCGTTCCCCACCAACGTGGTGGTTTACGACGAACCTCTCCCCCATGCAGAGAGCGACGGAAGCACCATCACTGAGGTGCTAGTCATCAGTCATGACGAGTTCCCTGGCGGAGGAGCGCCCGACTCACTTGGCGCGGCGCTGCAAGACCTAACTGCGCCCATTCCAGAAGATGCTGACACAGGGATGTTAGAAGCGCGCCGCCTTCAGCTCGTTGAAGGCGTGAAGAAGCTGGCTAGCATGAGACGCTTGTCAGAAGCTTACCAGCGGGAGATGGATCGTGCCGTTGGCGGCTCGCCGGCCCCGGCAGGCCCCAGCCGCCTTGGCGCGGTCTAGCAGCGTGACGTAGCCAACGCCAGCCTGTTTGGGGCTAGCCGCCCCATGTACGCTACACCAGCGGAGAACATATGAGCCTCCCAGGCAGCGGCGCATGAGCTGGACAATTTCGAGGGCGAAGAATGCCGCCTCATGGTGGAGCGAGTCCAGCGGCTCCTTGACGCGGCCGTCACGCAGAATGAGGCCGGCTGCCGCACGGAGGCGCCGCAGCGGCCAAACGACGACCCGCACCGAGATCAAGGCGTGATGTCTCGGACGCCGAATGGCGGCGCCCGAGGTAGAAAGGACAAGGAGCCGGCTGTCAGCCATAGTCGGACTCGCATTACCATAGAGCGCGACCGAGATGGCCGCCCGAGAGCAGTGGAACGATGGGACGACGGTCCGCCTCCCCCTCCCCATAAGGAGAGGCGAGTCTCTCTGCCGCCTATTGACCATCGGACTCTCGGTGACCGCCTTGGCCGCTGAGAGGGAGTTGGAGAGAATGACGCCCGCCACTGGATCGACCGACTTCACCGGTCCCTGGCGCTGGAAGAAGAAGACAAGCTGGGTCCGCCTTGTTTCGGGCCCCGCATTCGGGACGAGCCCTTTCCCAGAGGGTTCATGCTCCCAAGAGACACGCCCAAGTATACCGGCTCTGTGAAACCGGAATACTGGCTAGTCGACTACTCCACGGCTGTCAGCATAGCAAATGGCAACAAGCGCGTCGCCGTAAAGTACATTCCGCTCATGCTCCAGGGCACGGCCCGGACATGGCTGAACAGCCTAAAGCCCCGCAGCATCAACAGTTGGGTCGACTTCACCGAAGCATTCGTCCACAACTTCACCAGCATGTACAAGTGTCCTCCCGAGCCTCGTCAGCTCTCCTTGTGCGTGCAAGGTCCTGACGAGTCGACTCGCAACTACCTCACGCGTTGGGCTGAGCTCCGGAACTTCTACGAGGGTGTGCACGAGGTGCAGGCCATCGAGTACTTCACAGCCGGGTGCCGAGAAGGCACCCTCCTCAAGCACAAGCTCCTCTGCGACGAGCCAGAAACCCTTGACGAGTTGCTGATCATAGCGGACAAGTACGCCACGGCCGACTCCTCCATGAAGGCGAAAATTCAAATCAGCACAACTGGCAAAGTGGCTCCTCAAGCTCCAAGAACTCCGGCGGCAGACGCCGGTCGGCGACAACAAGCGCAAGGCCCCGTAGCCGGCTTCCAGCAGCCGGCAGGTCGCGACCATGAAGGCGGAAATTCAAATCGCCTAGGCACCGACGCACTGAAGCCGGCACAGCATCCGGTGAGCCAGCCGGAGGCGAGCCTCGATGCTCAGGATGTGCTCGTCAAGAGTTCAGGGGGCATCGGCGGCGATCTCTGCGCCCTCCTCCCTCCGACTTTCACGGTCGGCCTTGATGGCTTGGATGGCGGCCTGCGACTGCCCTGGGAAGAAGTCTACAAAGACGCGAAGAAACGAGGAAGCTAGTCAAAAACCAGGAGTCGGCACGATTTAAATCGGCAGCTCAGAGAAAGAAAATAAAGAGACTCACCATCAATGATGTCTTCAATCTCGTGGAAGCCGGAGGACAGCGGCGCCTCCTTGTCAGACCAGGAGGAGCGCTCGCTCACGAACTCGCCCAAGAGGGCGGTTTCCGTCTCCTCCGCCTCCCTCTGCGACTTCACAAGTAGCTCCTTCTGCTCTGCCAACTGAGTGGCCAGCAGATCGCGCTCTGTGGCGAGCCTGCTGCACTCCTCCCCTTTGGCGCGCAGGGCGGAGTTGGCTTCGCTCAGCTGCTGTTGAAGAGCAGTGTTGGCTCCTGAAGAAAAGGAAGAAAGATAATAGTCGTCAATAAAGTAGGTCGCCGGGGAGATTCGGCCCAACTGCTCAGCAGTCAGCCCAAATCTTGGGGACTACAGCCCGCGGGTGCGCTAGCGCGCCCCCGCAGAGAAGAAAAAAGGACTTACTCTGGCTCTCCGCCAAGTCGGCGGTCCGCTTGCCCAGCTCTTCAACGTTACGGTTGAAGGCAGTGATGCGGAGGTTGTGGTAATCCCGCGACAAGCATTTCAGACAAAGTTAGTACCCAGAAGTTCATCAATTGGAGTTCTGGGCCGCCTGCTCAGCAGCCGGCCCGAAAGTCGGGGACTACACCCAGTGGGTGCGCTGGAGCGCCCCCACAGAGAGGAACAAGAAAACAAAGACCAAATGAAAAAAAAACATACCCAGACGGCTACCCGCGACGCTAGGAATGCCTTGGTGCAACTCTAGAGAGCGTCGCCCTCAGCACGGAGCTTCGCCTGGACGTCCAGGAGCGCCCGGTTCAGCGGCCCTGTGCCGCCTCCTCACACCCACCCAATAGGTGCGGTGCTCGTCGCTTCGGCGTCTAGGGCCACCGAGCTGGCGTTGCCGGCTTTTAGGGGGCAGGGTGCCGAAGTCGCCTTCTCCAGACGACGGCGCGTTGGCGAGCCGACTTGGAGGAGTAGCCTCGGCACGGCCTCGTCTTCGGTCGGCGGCACCGGAGGGTCCGGTGGCTGCTCGCCTTGCGCGCCTTCAGACGGCGGCGGAGGCGGCGGCGGAACATTCGCGTCCGGAGTAGAGGGGTCGCCGCCTTCCCTCTCCTCGACGGGGTTCTCCCCGCCGGCTTCTCCAGTTGGCCCCGTGAACTCTGGAGGCGGCGGCGCAGAGTTCAACGGGGTGACGAGCACTGCCGACTGGCGGCGTGCGGCTTCCTAAGCCCGCTGCTTCGCCGCGGCGGCGGCTTCGGCCTCCGCTAGTTTTTTCTTAGCGGAGGCCTCGGCCCTATCGGCCTCCGCCTTCTCCAGGCGGAGGGCCTCTTCTTCGTTGCGCTTCTCCTGCGCATTCCACTCCGTCGCCTCCCGGAGGTCAGCAGGGGGGTCAGTCCGCCGAGTGGTGGCAGACGTCTTCGCTGACCCCATGACGGAGGCGGCGGCGACCCGCTCAAGAGAGAGGGGAGCCCTGAAGCAAGAGGGGCAAGAAGAGACTCAGACAAATCACGAAGAAGGAATAAAAACTTTGAAGACAGAATACTTACGCGGAGACCAATGACGGCTTCTTCACTTCCTTACGGAAGCGGATGGCCTTCGCGGCTGCCTCGTCCCGCCAGGTCGCCGCAGCCGAGCCCTTGGGCTTCTTCGGCCGACTGCCGAACAAGGTCGGCATGGCCCTGCGCTTCTTCCAGCCGTCTAGAGCACCCGGCGGGGCAGAAGAGCCCGCGCTAGGCTGGCTGGCTCCTGGCCGATGGCGAGGGGGGACTTCTCCCTCGGCGTTGTCTTCAGGCCAGTCGACGAAGGTAGCCGAAGGCCTGAAGTCGCCTATTGTCCCTCCTCCTCCCTCGGCGTCGTCTTCCAGAGCCGCCACCCCCAGATCAGGGTCGTCGACGTCGCTCTCCGCCCGGTCGGCGAGGAACTCACGGGACGGCCCCGAGGTCCCGGCTGGTGGGTGAAGAAGGGGATTCTAACCAAAGCCGACTCGTCAAAACAAAACTCGGCAAGAAGAAGACAATCTAAAGAAATAAAAGAAAGGTGACTCACCACGGGCGGGGGGTTGGCGCGGGAGTATGGCTCCTTGCCGCCGAATCGCCAGTCCTCCAGGAGCCTGCTGTCCGAGAGGTAGTTCACCATGAAGGCCACCTCTTCGTGAGGCATGTCCTTGGTGCACATCCGACTCGGGTCGCGGTGCCCGCTCATCTGGCATATCAGGTGAGGGCGGCCTTGGAGTGGGAGAACTCGGCGCGAAATGAAGGCGGCCAGTAGGTCCGGACTAGTCAGACCCTTTGACTGCGTCAGCACTCGGAGTCGCGTGATGGCGCCAGCTCCCACAGGCGTCAGCGACCTGGCCCGGTACGACCAGTTGGGCAGTCTCCCAGCCGGCGGGCCGGCTTCGAAAGCCGGCAGGTTGACCCAGTCGCCCCTCGTGGCGACATTCCTGACATAGAAGTAGGATCTCTACCACATCTTCACCGACTTTATCAGTGAGATGGAGGGGAAGGGATTGTCGGCCCCCGACCTTCGCACGACGATGAAGGCGCCGCACTGAGCTGGCTCGCCCGCGGCCTGGGTGCCGAGCTTGGAGAAGAAGAACTCCCCCCAGAGCTCGAGGGTGGGGAGGACTCCGAGGAATCCTTCGCACAGAGCCACGAAGGCGGACAGTAGCACCACTGCGTTGGGGGTGAGGTGGTGCGGCTGGAGACCGTAGAACTCCAGGAAGGACCGGAAAAAACTGCTAGCCGGCAGCCCCAGCCCGCACAGGCAGTGCGAGTGGAAGATGACCCGCTCCCCCTCCTGCGGTGCGGGGGAAATCTCCCCCTCTGGCGCAAGACGCACCTGCACGCGATCCTCGCCGGGAAGCCGACGAGTTCGGCGGAGGAACTCAATGTGGTCTTCATGAACTTCGAAACCGTCCCAGGTGCCGGAGCGCACTGGGGGAGGCGCGGCAGCGGAGGAAGAACTCATCGCGAGCTGTCACCGCAGTGTTCGCCGGAGCTTGGGCGTGCGGCGGAGCGAAGACGAGAAGAGGAAGGAGGAGAGCGAGGAGCAGCAAGGAGGAAGAGAATGACGAGTAGTGGGAAGGAGGGGCGCGCGTGCCCCCCTCTTCCCCCTACTTATAGCCCCGTGGACTGCGAAGCCGAGGGGGCAGACATGGGGATTTACTGCGCCCACAATCCCACGACACCCACGATCCACGTAAAGTTACTGCGCGCAGTAACTCCACGGGAATCCCAACCGTCCACCGGGGCCGCAGCGGATCCGCTCGGGCGCCGAGGCATGGTAGTAGCGGGCCTCGCCTATGGGCCTGTCCCTTCGCACGCGTAGGCTGGTAGGACGGCCTGGCCACGTGCCGTCGCATGACAGGCCAAGAACGGGCGGCGGCCTGGAGGATTAGCTAGCACGCCATTTAAAATCCCGCCGCGACGTTCGAAATACTGAGCAAGTCGGGATTGAGTGAGTCCGAGTTGGGAAAGTCCGACTCCTTCTAGAGGGCCCGGCAGAAGTCAATCATAGACCATGTGTTGAGCACCCGGAAAGAGAAACTGCTGAGGCTTCTCGGCTGATCGCCCGCGGCGCCTCACCAGCTTCGGGGAGTACTGTCGGAGTAATGGGCCGTGGGTAGGCCAACCTGAGTCCCATAACCTTTCAACATATCGGGGCAGGCTGCGCCCCTCAAGACCCCAGGGTGAAGAGCCGCCTCCTGAGGAGTCGACGGCAGGGCGGCCGACTGCCCACTCACGGCCGAGTCCCAGGGATGACTTCCAGAGAAGCCGGCTTTGGGGAGTCGGCCGACGACTCCAACAAACCCATGAAATCATCGAAGGGGACGGGGCAGGGGCGTGGCTACAGTGAAGCCCACTACCGCCCCTTACCAAGGACAGGCATGGACACAGCACGCCGTACTCGGGATGATCTCTGTGCGGCGTGGCACTGTTGCCCTGCCGGCCCTGACAACAGCACCACAGTACGGAGTCCTGCGCCCATGATAGCTTGTCTAAACGGCCCGGAAGCATTAGGTCCCACCAGTCAGTGAAACCCTAGGAGACGGCGAGAGGACCGCCAGTCGGATCCGTCAGGAGTCGGCCCGGGGAGTCGGCCGAGCCCTCCCCCGGGCCCCATGCACCATTAATCAAGATGTGATGTGGAGTGGCAATAGTGATCGCCTGACAGGCGGCGGGACTGTTGCCATGACCCCATGACCAAGCCCGCGTCATCAGAAGCACGGCTATAGTAATCAGCAGCCGGCAAGACCCGCCCGCGGCGGACGCAGCCTGTTGGCTCCGTACCAGACCAGTCGGCGGGGCCCACCAATCGGCGGGCCCCACCAATCGGCGGGCCCCGGCAGTCGGCAGAGAAATCGGAGGCCAAAGGCACTGACGGTTGGGCCCGTGCCCAGACAAATTACCATTGTACCCCTGGGGGGCTAGGCCTATATAAACCCCCCAGCGCACCCATGCAAAGGGTTGGAACCCAGTAGCTCTAGACCATACCAGATAGAAGGAGAGACCTAGCCTTGCCCTCTCCTACCTCTAAGAAATAGCTCAAGGAGCAACCGTGTAAACACTTGGCCATAGTGATCATGCGGAGACCCCGCAGAGCAGCAGTAGGGGTATTATCTCCCCGGAGAGCCCTGAAGCTGGGTAAGATTCATCGGCGTGCATGTCTTCGCCTCATCCCGTTTCCAGGCACCGGCGACGTTCTACTCGCCCCCACCATGATAAGCCATCCGTTGGCATATGTCGCACCAAACCCTCGACAGGTATTCTCTGCAAGTACTGAAATAAGTGGTAACAGATAGTTTTGTGATAAGATAAATTGTAACGAGCAACAAGTAACAAAAGTAAATAATGTGCAGCAAGGTGGCCCAATCCTTTTTGTAGAAAAGGACAAGCCAGAACAAACTCTTATATAAGGAAAAGCGCTCCCGAGGACACATGGGAATATCGTCAAGCTAGTTTTCATCACGTTCATATGATTCGCGTTCGATACTTCGATAATTTGATATGTGGGTTGACCGGTGCTTGGGTGTTGTTCTTACTTGAACAAGAATCCCTGTTGGGGGTTGGGTGCGACATATGCCAAAGGATGGCTTATCATGGTGGGGGCGAGTAGAACGTCGCCGGTGCCTGGAAACGGGATAAGGCGAAGGCATGCACGCCGGCGAATGTTACCCAGCTTCGGGGCTCTCCGGGGAGATAATACCCCTACCGCTGCTCTGCGGGGTCTCCGCATGACCACCATGGCAAAGTGTTTACATGGTTGCTCCTCGAGCTATTTCCTGGAGGTAGGAGAAGGCAAGGCTAGCTCTCTCCTTCCTACATGACCTGGTCTAGTGCTAATGGATTCCAACCCTTTGCATGGATGCCCCGGGGGGTTTATACAGGCCTACCCCCGAGGGGTACAATGGTAATCCGGCTAGGCGCGGGCCCAGCCATCAGTCTCTTTGGCTGCCGTCTTATCCACTGACTCCTGGGGCCTGCCGTCTGGTGGGCCCCACCGACTGGATCGGTACGGAGCCGACAGGCCGCGTCCGCCGCGGGCGGGTCTTGCCGGCTGTAGATTACTGTAGCCGTGCCTCTAATGACGCGGGCTCGGTCATGAGGTCGTGGCGACAGCGCCGCCGTCTGGCGGGCGATCACTGTGGCCACTCCCTGTCGCGTCTGACTAATGGCGCGTGGGGTCCATGGGAGGGGCCGGCCGACTCCTGGGGACCGACTCCCATCCGGGCCGACTGGTGGCGCTCTCGCCGTCTTTCGTACGCCCGCCGACTGGTGGGACCCATCATCCCTGGGTCGTACCGGCAGGCCGTCATGGGCACAGGACTCCACCCTCTAGGGCTGACGTAAGGGCCGGCATGGCAATAGTGTCGCGCCATGCGGAGATCTCTACGGGTACGGCGTACTATAGCCACGGCTGCCCTTGGAAAAGGGGTGGGAGTGGACCTTACTATGGCCACTCCTCGTCTCGTCCCTCTTTATGACGGCATGGGGGTTGTTGACGTCGCGGGCCGACTCCCCAAGGCCGGCTTCTCTGGAAGTCGCGAGTCAGGAGTCGGCTTATCCTGAAGTCGTCCCTGGGACTCGACCGTGAGTGGGCAGTCGGCCGCCTCGCCGCCGACTCTCAGAAGGCGGCTCTTCATCCTGGGGTCTCGAGGGGCTCAGTCTGCCTCAATATCTTGAAAGGTTCTGGCCTGGGTTAGCCTACCCGTGGCCCATTACTCCGACAGTAGTCCCCGAAGCTGGTGAGGCACCAAGGGCGACATGTCGAGGAGCCTCAATAGTTTCTTCTTTCCGGCGGTTGGATCTGGGCCTCGCTAGTCGTCTCCTTGTCAAGCCAACTAGTTGGAGTCCGACTTGATTAAGGCCGACTTGCCCCTAAAAAAGTTTGAATGTCACGGCGGAGTCTAGGCGGCATGCCTTGTAAGCTTCCGGGTATGCTTTCTCCTTTGTCCCTGTTTTCTTGTTCCTCTCTGTGGGGGCGCGCCAGCGCACCCACTGGGTGTAGTCCCCGAGTTTCGGGCCAGCTGCTGAGCAGGCGGCCCAGAACTCCAATTGTTGAGTTTCGGGTACTAACTTTTGTCTGAAATACTTGTTGCAGGACTATCACAACCTCCGTGTCACCGCCTTCAACCGCAACTTTGAAGAGCTGGGCAAGTGGACCGCCAACTTGTCGGAGAGCCAGACTGAGTCCTTTTTCTTCTTTGCGGGGGCGCGCTGGCGCACCCACGGGAAGTAGTCCCTGAGATTCGGGCTGACAGCTGAGCAGTCGGGCCGGATTTCCCTGGTGACCTTCTTTGTTGATGACTTAACGCCTTCTTTCTTCTTTCTCTTCAGAGGCCAACGCCACTCTTCAGCAGCAGCTAAGTGAAGCCAACTCTGCGTTGCTGTAACACCCTCGATGTGACTATATCTCCCACGTGTCGAGGCACGACTTATAGGCATAATCACATTGAAGGCATAGGTGGCAAGTCAGGCAATCTTCACAACATCCCATGTAATATGATCAGAAATAAAAAATGATCAGAAAAACATGAAACCTTGCTTGATGTAATGTCATGCCACCAAGATGACATGGTAAAAATATTGGCCTATTTGACGAAAGTTTGGACACACACCCCTCACAAACCGGAGCAACTCACTCGAAGGCTCATGGTTCCGAGAGGGAACAATGCTTGTTTGATGACGAACGTGAGACAGCTTCCTCTTACGGCCTTCAAATATTTTTGTACATTTAACATGCACTAATACAATAGTCACGTGAAAATTTGGAAAATTTCGGGTGTCATTTGACATTTTAAAGACATTTAAGTGATTTTCTAACCATTTAATGACCGTAATTCAAATAAGAACTACATCTACATGCAATGGCTAACCATAACGGTTTGAAAAATAATATTTGTGTACTTGTGTATGAGTTAAATCCATGTGCAGTAAATTAGAAGGAATTTTCAAACATAATGGTCTCACGGCATGGACACATGCATGGAGTGCCACGACATTCTAATTCCAAAAAAATAAAAAATGATCAGAAAAACATGAAACCTTGCTTGATGTAATGTCATGCCACCAAGATGACATGGTAAAAAGATTGGCCTGTTTGACGAATGTTTGGACACACACCCCTCACAAACCGGAGCAACTCACTCGAAGGCTCATGGTTCCGAGAGGGAACAATGCTTGTTTGATGACGAACGGGAGATAGCTTCCTCTTACGGCCTTCAAATATTTTTGTACATTTAACATGCACTAATACAATAGTCACGTGAAAATTTGGAAAATTCCGGGGTCATTTGACATTTTAAAGACATTTAAGTGATTTTCTAACCATTTAATGACCGTAATTCAAATAGAACTACATCTACATGCAATGGCTAACCATAACGGTTTGAAAAATCATATTTGTGTACTTGTGTGTGAGTTATATCCATGTGCAGTAAATTAGAAGGAATTTTCAAACATAATGGTCTCACGGCATGGACACATGCATGGAGTGCCATGTCATTTTAATTCCAAAAAATTAAAAAGTGATCAGAAAAACACGAAATCATGCTTAATGTAATGTCATGCCACCAAGATGATGTGGTAAAAAATTGGCCTATTTGACGAAAGTTTGGACACAACCCCCTCACAAACCGAAGAAACTCACTACAAGGCTCGTGGTTTCGAGAGGGAACAATGCATGTTTGATGACGAACGGGAGATAGCTTCCTCTTATGGCCTTCAATTTTTTCTACATTTAATGTACACTAATACAACTGTCATGTGAAAATTTGGAAAATTTTAGGGGTCATTTCACCTTTTAAAGACATTTAAGTGATTTTCGGTTCCGAGAGGGAACAATGCTTATTTGATGACGAACGTGAGATAGCTTCCTCTTACGGCCTTCAAATATTTTTGTACATTTAACATGCACTAATACAATAGTCACGTGAAAATTTGGAAAATTTCGGGTGTCATTTGACATTTTAAAGACATTTAAGTGATTTTCTAACCATTTAATGACCGTAATTCAAATAAGAACTACATCTACATGCAATGGCTAACCATAACGGTTTGAAAAATCATATTTGTGTACTTGTGTGTGAGTTAAATCCATGTGCAGTAAATTAGAAGGAGTTTTCAAACATAATGGTCTCACGGCATGGACACATGCATGGAGTGCCATGTCATTTTAATTCCAAAAAATTAAAAAATGATCAGAAAAACACGAAATCGTGCTTAATGTAATGTCATGCCACCAAGATGATGTGGTAAAAAATTGGCCTGTTTGACGAAAGTTTGGACACACCCCCCTCACAAACCGAAGAAACTCACTACAAGGCTCGTGGTTCCGAGAGGGAACAATGCATGTTTGATGACGAACGGGAGATAGCTTCCTCTTATGGCCTTCAATTTTTTCCACATTTAATGTGCACTAATACAACTGTCATGTGAAAATTTGGAAACTTTTAGGGGTCATTTGACCTTTTAAAGACATTTAAGTGATTTTCTAGCCATTTAATGATCGTAATTCAAATTTGAACTACATCTACATGCAATGGCTAACCATAACGATTTGAAAATCATATTTGTGTACTTGTGTGCGAGATAATTTCATGTACAGTAAATTATAAGTAATTGTCAAACATATCGGTCTCACGGCATGGGCACATGCATGGAGTGCCATGGCATTCTAATTCCAAAAAATTAAAAAATGATCAGAAAAACATGAAACCTTGCTTGATGTAATGTCATGCCACCAAGATGACATGGTAAAAAGATTGGCCTGTTTGACGAAAGTTTGGACACACAGCCCTCACAAACCATAGCAACTCACTAGAAGGCTCATGGTTCCGAGAGCGAACAATGCATGTTTGATGACGAACAAGAGATAGCTTCCTCTTACGGCCTTCAATTTTTTTCTACATTTAACGTGCACTAATACAACTGTCATGTGAAAATTTGGAAAATTCTAGGGGTCATTTGACCTTTAAAAGATATTTAACTGATTTTCTAGCCATTTAATGATTGTAATTCAAATTTGTACTACATCTACATGAAACGGCTAACCATAACGGTTCGAAAAATCATATTTTGTGTACTTGTATGCAAGTTAAAAAATCATCAGACGATGTAAACATCTGGTGTTCAAAAAAGAAAATGTAAAGAACTGGCAAGAAAACCGGCCCCACACGATTGGCACTCTATTTTGCGGCTCGTGGTTTTGGTTGGTGAGTGGCGGGGGTCATTAATCAGACACGGTTCTGTATTGGAAACCGTCACCTATTATGTTCACACATGGATTTTGCTGAGGGAATCATGTGTAATTCAAACTACAGTACTCGTAAATTCCAGCGACCGGCGTGTGTATTATTGTCGGTGTCAAAATCGGTCGATCTCAGGTAGGGGGTCTTGAACTGTGCGTCTAAGAATCGAAGGTAACAGGAGACAAACGGGACATGATGTTTACCAAGGTTCGGGCCCTCTTAATGGAGGTAATACCCCATTTCCCGCTTGATTGATGTTGATGCTCTAGGGATTACAAGAGTTGATCTACCTCGAGATCGTATGTGACGCCCTGAGATCGACGCTCTAGAAGACTTCCAGCTATTCCGAGTTTCACCATGTGACTTATTAGTTTGTTCCATTCTTCATATTTTTTTGCATTGCATCATGTCATCATGCCATCATGTCATTTAATTTTTAAAACTCAACTAAATAAATTGCCTAGATCTTTTGATCTATTTAAATAGAGGGAACTCACATGGTGATTTCTCTTTATAACATATCCTCCAATAATTATGGAGCTATTATAAATATTCCATTAGTTTGGAATTAACCGGAACACACTTGCAAAATAATTCCCATGCCTATTCCACTTCGAGTTTGACCGTCAAATCTTGTCCACAATTCTTATCTCTTTTATCGAGGTTCCTCCCAAAAATCCATGTTTCCTCCTATTCTCGTGATGAAAGAATTTTTCATCTCTTCGTTGCTCTCAAGCAAGAAATTGATTCTATTAGTGGCAGAATTTCACCTCAGTTTTGAGATATTTTCCATGAGCCCACTACGAGCTTATTCGTTTCATTATTGCTTTTTCCAACAACTCCATTGTAACCTTCTTGGAAGGGTGCTCTCCTAGTTCATTGGTGGCAGAAGCTGTTTTTTTCTTCTCCATTCTATGATTCCAATGATATATCTTCTATTCTTCCTTCCGGAGGCATTGTGATGTTGCACGCTTCGACCCATCATCCCTTTTTTTCAAAGATCATGTTCTTTCTTTTTCTTATACATTCAACCGGAGTGTCATGTCCTCCATTTAAGTTCTCTCATCTTATCTAGTTTTGACTCCCTTCTCAACCGGAGTGCAGTCTGAAATCTTTCTTACCCCTCATGCCATTCTATCAATAGTTCCGGAGGCAGTGTGTTGTTGATTTCATTAAGCATCCTCTCATCTTTGTCAAGTTCATGATTCTAGTTCCTTCCAATTTCAGTCGAAGTGTTGTCCAAATTATATCATTCTTATTCCTTCTCTATCTTGTTTTAACTTGAGTGTTGTGTTTGTCATTCCTCTTATAACCGGAGTCTGATCCAAGTGCTTTCATTTTGCCAACTTCATATTCTATGCCATCCATTTCAAACCGGAGTGTTGTTGTAATTGATCTTTATCGTTCCTTGTACATCTCATTTCAACCGGAGTGCTTTCATGTACTTCTTATCCATTTTTCTCGTCATTCATAGCTTTGCAAACTCCAAGGTTCACATGGTGTTCCTTGTTTCTCTTTTCTACCAGTGGGCTTTCATATTCTTTTTGGTCCGTTAATCTCCTGTTTCATGCCCTTCAACATACAAGGTTCTTGCAATGTTCCTTGTTCCTCTTTTATAACGGAGTGTTTTCAACTTCTTGCATCTTTGTTGGATTCCTTCTTTCAATTTGTTTAACCTCTCAAGGTTCGTTGGTTTCACTCTTTTGTCAAAGAAGCAACTTGTTTCACCTCTTCCCCTTTCGTTTCGCTCCGGTGCCATCCTTAGATCTCGGGATGAGATCTCTTATAAGTGGAGGAGTGTTGTGACGCCCCGAGATCGACGTTCCAGAAGGCTTCCAGCTATTTTGAGTTTCACCGTGTGACTTGTTTGTTTGTTCCATTATTCATTTTTTTGCATTGCATCATGTCATCATGCCATCATGTCATTTAATTTTTAAAACTCAACTAAATAAATTGCATAGATCTTTTGATGTATTTAAACCGAGGGAACTCACATGGTGATTTCTCTTTATAACATATTTTCCAATTATTATGGTGCTATTATAAACACTCCATTACATTGGAAATAACCAGAACACACTTGCAAAATAATTCACATGCCTATTCCACTTCGAGTTTGACCCTCAAATCTTGTCCACAATTCTTATCACATTTATTGAGGTTCCTCCCAAAAATCCTTATCATTTTGGGGCTCCTCTAAATATTTTCCTAGTTCAAACCATTCGAATTTATATTCAAATGGATTTGAATTTAAATCTTTCAATCAGGCAACTTGTATTTTTCTTGGATCAAGCTCCTTTTTATGAGTCCAAGAAAATTGGTATACTGCTCTAATTCTTCTCGTATCTCTCTCTACATTTCTTACTTCTTTGTTTATTTATTAATCAGGGGGAATAGTCTAGGGGAAGAGAGAGAGAGAGTGTGTTTGTGTGTAGGGCCTCAGCCTAGCCGTGTAGCCCAGTTGCACCGAGGCCCAACCGCCCCAGCTATTCCTAACCCTAGGCCGATCGATCCCCTCCTCTCCATCTCGTTTTCCCCTCGCGGCGCTAGGAGACAGCGAGCGCTGCCTCGCTCGATCCCCTCGTCTTGCCCCTTGCCTCGTCCACTTCCGTGGCTGCACAAGCCTGCCGTGAGCTTGCCGCCGTGCTGCTACGCCGTCCATGGCCACCGCCTGCTCGCCATGGCCTAATGCCACGGAGCAGTCGCTGCCGGCGTCCACCTCCTTGCCCATGCCTCCCCACCGCTCTCCCGTGTGCCACCTCACACGCGACCCCCCCGCCAATGAGCCTCGCATTCATGCTCCTTCCATGGCCACGCCATATTCGCCGCCCCTCGAGCTCCAACCTCACCCGAACTTTGCTGACCTCCTGCGATGCCCTCGCCTCAACCGGCGCCACCAGCCTCACCAGAGCCCCGCGCCACCAGCCTCACCGGAGCCCCGCGCCTCTGCCTGTCCTCTGCTCCCGCCTCCACGCCTCCACCTTGCTGCGTCGCCAGAACTTCCCGCTTCTAGCACCACCGAACCCCTCCGTCTTGTGTCGTCCCCGCCGTCCACAAATAGCAGAAGCTCCAGCCTCCACACGGTCCTCCTCGAGCTACTCGGCTCCATCCACCGGAGCGACCAACTCTGGCTACCTCCTTTGCCTCTCACCTACTCGAGCAGCAATGCCGTGCCCTGCTTCACGTCTGCCCAGGGATGAGCGCGTGCGGGCGTTGACTGTGCTCGGGTCTGCCTCGACCCGTCCAGCGCGTGTCGCCGAGCTGCCCTGCCTCATTCGACCACCACAACGGCACCAAGTTCCACCACCGACGACCATTTTGGGATTCACCCAGTACCCCACTGGAAAGACCGATGCCTGAACGACTTCATACCGAAACAACAAGATCCTCTCCGATAAGTGTATGACTACACGGTGACGTGTCAAGTACCTCTAGCGCCTTCTCCGGCATCGCCAAGTACAGTGTAACACCAAGTACCTCTACCGACGACCCTAAACATCTACGAACATGTATGACTACCGTTGCCCAAAGAACCACGGGGCACACCCGTCGTGAACGACCACCGTCACCATAGAACTGACATGTTCGCGAGTACGACTACTTCCAACTACGACCCGTGAATGACTAGTTCCACTACGACCGCCCTGAGAACGTGTACTTCCTCTAAATTGCACCGAACCCGAACCGTCCTGTATGCACGCTTCGAAGGTATAACCGCCGAGACGGCCGTCCGTGAACGAAAGCTTATGTTGTATGAGATTCATGTTTAGATGTTGTATCCGCCCGTGTATGTTAATTGTTCCCTCGTTTGGCACCGTCTTCGACATGCGGGAACCCGGTATCCGGAAGCACCCCACCGTCTCTTGCGTGTTCCAGACATCCACACACTTCTCTTTTGCATTAGTATCTCAATCGATTTACTAGAACTGATATGTTGTCGTGGCATCATTTCTGGATTCGCGGCCATGGTACCCCTTTTTCATTCCGTGATGGCGATTAAATACTTCATCTCATGTTCACGTGAACTTTTAACAAAAATTACATAAAACTTGTATGTCATCCGCATCATGCTAACAACTTTAAAAATATTTAAATTGTTGTTTGCATTAAATTGCTAAATGCATATGGGGATTTACCGGAATTGTTATTCGTTGTTCCGGCCTCATTTAAACTTGCCCAAATGTGTAGTTTGCTTATGCTTCTCCTCTTGCCATGTTAAGAACATTTAATATTGTTGGGTACTTAAATTGGAGAGAACTAAATAAATGCATGTGGTGTTTCGTCGATATGCAACTCGTTGCATATTGAGCTGCACATAATTTGTAGTATTGTTTGTTGCGCTTTGCCATGCCATGCTATTTAATCAGACATGCATCATACTTGTTTGTGCATCATGACATGGTTATATTAGTGTGTTTACCATGTTGCTTGCTTATTTCTGGTTTGCTTCTCTCGTTAGCTTTGGTTTCGTTCTGGAGTTGTGAGGATTCATTCGACTACGTCTGTTTATCCTATAATGCCAAGTCAAGCCTTTAACCCACCTTCCTAGCAAAGCATTGTTTGGCTATGTTACCGCTTTGCTCAGCCCCTCTTATAGCATTGCTAGTTGCAGGTGCCATGTAGGTTGTTCCCTGTAGGAACATGGATATGTTGGGATATCACATTATCTCTTATTTAATTAATGCATGTATACACTTGGCAAAGGGTGGAAGGCTCGACCTTATGCCTGGTGTTTTGTTCCGCTCTTGCCGCCCTAGTTTCCGTCATACCGGTGTTATGTTCCTTGATTCTCTGTTCCTAACGTGGTTGGGATTATGGGACCTATCGTGGTTCTGAGTCTGACAGTAGAATGGGGAGGGTAGGGATGTAGAGGAAAGATCCTAGCTATGGAGGAGTTGTACACGCGAGTTTTACGAGTTCAGGCCCTTCTCAAAGGAAGTAATAGCCCTATGTCTCGGAGCCCGGAGGTGGTCGACTGGATTATACGCGTGTGTGTTGCAGGGGGTGCGAACCTTTGTCCCTGAGGAGGGGGTGGCTTATATAGAGTTTGCCAGACCCCTCTCCCCTTAGTTACAAAGGGTTTAAGGTACATAAAGATGGAGACGTTACTAGTAACGCCTGTATTTAGGTGCTATAAATGACAATTAAGACTACAAGTAAATGCTCGACTGTTATTTGTACAGAGTAACTTTAGCTATTCTGCCCATCCAGTGACTTTTGCGACGGTCGAGTGACATTGATTCTTCCGAGTGGAACGTCTATGGTCGAGTGGATGATGGTACTCTTTGAATGATCCTAACTTTAGGGTGCTATCCTAGGGGAGGATGTCTAGGTTAGGCCCATGACCCTACCCTAGGTACATATCTTCATCATTAGCCCCTAAATGGTTCAGGGTTCGAGTGGAGGAGTTGATAACCCCTCCGATTCAGCTTTTGTGCTTTGAGAATATCTCGCCCAGGGGTCGAATCAAACTTCACGATGGCTTCAACTACTTGTTTAGTTGCCTTAATCCATTCTTGGTTTTGTCGAGTGAACTTTCGTTGTTATGTTTTGAGTGTTGATATGGAACAAATCTTCCGTCTGGCGGGTTGTTCTGTCGTCTACGGATTTCACGGGATTCAAATTTTGGGAAGCGCGCCGGGCGGGGGAGGCCGAGGTAATCGTGACGGATTAGGCAGGTCGCCTCGATCCCCGGGACACCTTTTTTTGCCACGTATCGCGCACGCGACTGTTGCAGGATTTGATAACATCGTCCGAGCCTACAAGTCAGTCACTCGGAAGTGTCCTTATATAAGGCATCAGACCGGGGCTTTTGAACAGTGCACCCTCATTCCCCTTCCTCTTCCTCAGATTTCTCCGCTGCACCTGCTTCTGCTCTCGGCACCGTAGCTCTGCTCGGACTTGATTCGCTGCCATGGGGAAGGAGAAGACAGTGGCGTTGGAGCGTGCGCAGAAGGCGACGGTGAAGGCGAAAGGGAAGAGGACCAGCCGGGGTGGATCTTCGTCGAGGTCCAGCCTGTCGCCTGGCTGGATCTAGGGCGAATGGATCCGCTCGACGATCAGCCAGGATGACATTGATGATCTGGTTGAGGGGGGACTGATCCCCCACGAATCGGCGCGGCTCCTGGGGAACGAGAATGAGCCACGGCCGCAGGAGGGTGAGTGCGTTATCCTCGCCACTCATGTTGACTGCGGGTTTTCTTTGCCTCCCCACCCTTTCTTTCATGGTTTCTTGAACTTCTTCGGGGCTCAACTCCACCACTTAACTCCAAACACCATCATGTACCTTGCTGCTTTCGTGTCCATGTGCGAGAATTTCTTGGGCTGCCGACCGCACTAGGGTCTCTTCAAGCACATATTCACATGTCACTCCTAGACGGTCAAGAAGGCCAACCCGAGTGACGAGAGGACGCATGTGATACATATGTGCGGGTTCTTGGAATCCAAATGAGGAACAAGAGCACCTTCCCAGCTATGATCCTACCCGACTCGGTCCGGGGCTGGCAGTCGACCTGGTTTTACTATAAGGACCAGCCGACCCCGGGTCAGTCGACTGGACTTCCTCCCTTTTCCATGGCTCGAGTGGAGAAGCCCTCCTCCTAGAGAGTGATTCCAAAAGAGAAAGCTCAGGTGAAGGTGTTGGTCGAGCGAGTCATCCAACTTGTCCGCGATGGAGTGACTGGTATGGACTTGCTGGAGGTCTTCCTCAGTCGACGCATCCAACCACTCTAAGCTCATGACCATCCGATGTGGATGTACTCGGGACTTGAGGATTCCACTCGGATCCACCCAGAGGATGTTAGTGAGGACACAATGGAGAAGTGGTTGGGGGGTATTACCGGCAACAAGGATAACCCTCGGGGGTCCAGGAGGGTGGTTCCATTCGACCATTCGCGCCAGCCGGAACAGGTACAATTCTGCATTGTCGAGTGTCTTCTTGATTTATTATGTAACATATTGTTGATGGTCGACTGTATTTCTTTTGTTCATTGTCTTTTCAGGCTCTTACTGATATGTACTCGATGCCCAATGGAGTGCAGGAGCAAAATGTCGAGGAAGGGGCGAGCGGGGGCGAGAGTGGTGAGTGGCACTCGGATGTAGGGAGGACGAGGAGAGCGACGACCCGAGTGACGAAGAAGAGGTCGACTCGCTTCCTCGCAGGGAAAGGAGGTCCAAGCACGCTCACGACCCGCAAACACCCCTGACCTGGTGGCCACACCGACTGGGCAGTCTTCAAAGCACCCTCGGACGTTTTCTTCGGTGCCTACTGAGAAGGGACCGAAACAGCTCAAGACTGCGCCGCCTCCTGCGCCGAAACTATTGAAGGCCACTTCCTCCAAACCCATTGTCGAGTGAGCACCCTGCACCGTCGATTGTACCAGTGTTTCCTTCAGCCGCCCAACCCCATGCCTTGGAGCTCCAAGCTGCCGCATCTGGGCCGTCTGCCCCTTTCTTCACCAACTATCACGTTCCGGAAAGCTAGTCGGACGCCGCCACGGAGGCTATCCGCCAGGCTAACGTGATGATGGAGCGGATGAAGACGGTGCACGAGCACAACCAGGCTGCTTACGATGCCAGCGCGGCTCTTTGGGCCAATGCCCAGGTAAGTTGGCTTTCGACTGACCTTGTTCTAGGATATGCTACCTGAAATATTTTCTTTCATACAATATCTTATTGTTTGCGTCGAAACTGTCCACCCACTGGGTGTTTTGTTGTTTTTAGTATTTGCGCTCTGTCACTCGGCTTGGGAGAGTGAGATCTGAACCGGTGTGGGCACGCTAAGTGCACCCACTAGCTGTAGTCCCCGAGACTACAGTAGACTACGGGCAGTCGACTAGTGTTTGAGTACTTTTCACTTTCCTTTCTTCCGCTTGACCCAGTGGGATCTGAACTAGTGGGGGCACGTCAAGTGCACCCACTGGGTGTAGTCCCCGAGATCGCGGTCGACTGCTGGCAGTCGGCCGGGGTCTAAATAGTTCTTCTCTCTTTTTTTACTCGACCCGGGCGGACCAGTCGAGTGGGGTCTGAATCAATGGGGGCACGCCAAGTGCACCCGCTGGGTGTAGTCCCCGAGACCGCGGTCGAGTACGGGCAGTCGGTTGGGGTCTGAGCAAACTTTTAAGTTTTCTTCACTAGGAAGTAAATAATCTTTGATCTTGTCAATTGACATGTCTTTTACCTTCTGTAGAAATCTTCTACTCTCATTTCTAAGTTCACCGAATTTGAGGAGAAGCAGAGGCAACTTAACCTTGACTTGCAGCTGGCCCAACAAAAGTTGAACAAAGCTCAAGATGAAGCTGCTGGTATGGAAGGTAACTGCCTGTCGACTGTTCATGTCGATCGTCCTTTTTAAAATATTTCCTCGATCTCTTGTTTGATCTGAATGCTTATCTTGTAGAGAAAATGAGGTTGGCTTTGGAAAAGAAGGACTTGGACCTTGCGGCTGCGTAGAAGGAGGCTCAAGATAGGACTGCTCTTGCAGACCAGAAGCTGGCTTCGGTTAGAGTGCTGGAAGAAGAAGTAAGCAAGCTGAAGTCCTCTCTCACTGAATCCAACCGAGAGGTAACTCGTCTGAAGAAGGATAAGATGGCTCTCAATGAGAAGCTGGAATCCATGACTCACAAGAGAAATGACGTGGAAGCTTATCTGAGAACTCTTACCAAGAAGCTCTATCTTATGCTGGAAGGTACTCCTTTTAATCCGACTGTTTTACTGCTTGCGAGTTAATCATGTCCAGTCGACTCACTAACTCTTTGACTGCAGAATTCTGCCAAAACATTGACGTGGAAACTGGACGGGTCGAGACGGGTTTAGACCCTATCATTTCTCTAGTCGGCGACGAGGCTGTCATGAATGTGCTTCAACTGGAATCCTGTGTCGCCAGCATCACAAGTTACCTCGCTCGTCTGATGGTGGCAGTTTCATGGATCGACTCCTCACTCTGGCCAAGGGCGACGCTTCAAAATGACCTCGAATCTCTGATGACTCGTCTCAACGAGGTTCCTGGTCGAGTGCAAGAGTGGAAGAAGTCCTCTGCCCGGTGTGGTGCTGATGTGGCATTGTCCTTGGTAAGAGTCCACTTCAAAGAAGCTCGCGAAGACAAGCGGGCGGCAATCAAGGTCGCCAACACCAAAAGGCACGATTTCCAGTCCTTTATGGAGACTTTCATAGCTGCCGCCACTCGGATTGCAGACGGAATCGACTTGGACGAATTCGTTGAACCTGCCAGCCCTACTCCGGCCGAATGAACAAACATTGAGATTTAAACTTGCCTTAAATTTGCCTCGGGATGCCGAGTGGTTGCTGTAACCATTAAACTCCTTCGAGCTTGATGCTCGAATACTTTTGATCCGTCGCCTGGAATTTTTTGGATCTATCTGAACTTGGTTTATTTCTGAATATGTTTGTATTTGCCTTCGCATGGAATTTGTTCTTTGGGATGTTCCCCTAAAGTGGAGAGTTCAATCGACTTGTGCCTAGTCGTCCCTGCGGGTAGGGACAGGGCGCACGTTGTATTTGTGGCATAGCTCGGTGAAGATGGCCGCAGTCAACCCGCACCTCGTCGTCCTTGTGGATGGGGATGGAGCGTACATTGTACTTGTGGCGTAGCTCGGAGTAGAAGGCCGTGGTCCACCTGCACCTCGTCGTCCTTGCGGATGGGGATGGAGCGCTCGTTGTACCTGTGGCGTAGCTAGGATTTTACAAACTTAGGCGAGTACTGGACTGCAGCTAAGCCCCCGAGCGGAAGGGGTGCTCAACACTCGGTAGGATTTTTTTAAAACTTAGGCGAGTACTGGACTACATCTAAGCCCCCGAGTGAGAGGGTTGCTCACCACTCGGTAGAATTTTTTTAAAACTTAGGAGAGTACTGGACTGTAGCTAAGCCCGTGAGCGAGAGGGTTGCTCACCACTCGGTAGGATTTTTTAAACATAGCCGGGTACTGGACTGCATCTAACCCCCAAGCGGGAGGGTTGCTC
>NC_041384.1:294827992-294900425 GCF_002162155.2 Triticum dicoccoides
GGTTTCTCACCACTCGGTAGGATTTTAAACTTAGGCGAGTACTATACTGCAGCTAAGCCCCCGAGTGGGAGGGTTTCTCACCACTCGGTAGGATTTTACAAACTTAGGCGAGTACTCAACTGCAGCTAAGCCCCCGAGTGAGAGGGTTGCTCACCACTCGGTAGGATTTTTTTTTAAACTTAGGCGAGTACTGGACTGCAGCTAAGCCTCTGAGTGGGAGGGTTGCTCACCACTCGATAGGATTTTTTAAACTTAGGAGAGTAATGGACTGCAGCTAAGCCTCTGAGTGGGAGGGTTTCTCACCACTCGGTAGGATTTTTTAAACTTAGGCGAAACGGATTCGCAGCTAAGCCCCTGAGTGAGAGGCTTGCTCACCACTCGGTAGAACAGCTTCAGCCGCATAGACCAACAAGAATGGAGTTCGACCAGTCGACCGATTGGGAGTTGTCCTCAATCCCCAGAGAACTAATGGAAGTTCATCAACCCAGGCACCTTTGAGAATCAGGCCGTTTGCTCTTTCCGCTTGTCCATTCGACTTGGGATGGGCGACTAATGCATAGTCGACTCGTGTGCCTTGTGAGGCTCAGAAGGTTCTGAACTCATCAGAATCGAAGTTCGATCTGTTGTCAGTGATGATGCTATGCGGAACTCCATATCTGAATATCAACTCTCTAATGAAGCTGACATCAGTATTAGATTCAAGATTCTAATAGGCTTGGCTTCGATCCATTTGGTAAACTTGTCGACTGCTACAAGCACGTGAGTGAAGCCACTCCTACTAGTCCTTAGTGGACCAACCATGTCCAATCCCCAAACAATAAAGGGCCAGACGAGTGGAATGGTCTTCAGGGCTGATGCAGGTTTGTGCGACATATTGGAGTAGAACTGGCAACCTTCACATCTGTGGACTATATCTTTCGCCATTTCATTTGCTCGTGGCCAATAAAATCCAGCTCAGTATGCTTTAGCCACAATGGTCCGAGAGGACGCATGGTGACCACAGGTCCCCGAATGGATGTCGTGGAGGAATACTCGGCCTTCTTCTGGTGTTATGCATTTCTGGCTGACTCAAGTTGCACTTTCTCTGAATAGTTGTCCTCTTATTACAGTAAAGGCTTTGGATCAACGGACGATCTGTCGAGCCTCTTCTTCATCCTCTGGGAGCTCTTTCCTAAGGATATATGCAATGTATGGCACTGTCCAGTCAGGAGTGATGACCAACACCTCCATGATCAAGTCGGCCATGGCTGCGACCTCGACCTCAGTCGGATCTGTGGCACTCTTAGGCTGTGGGGGCTCTTCAGCGAAGGGATCTTCTTGAACTGAAGGTGCATGAATATGCTCCAGGAACACATCACCGGGAATAGCTTCTCTCTTGGAGCCTATCTTTGCTAAATCATCTGCTGCTTGATTTTTCAGTCGGGGTACATGATGGAGCTCTAACCCCTCAAACTTCTTTTCCAACTTCCTCACCGCGTTGCAGTAACCAGTCATGCCTAGGCTTATGACGTCCCACTCCTTCATCACTTCATTGACTACCAAATCTGAGTCGCCATAGACCATGAGGCGACGGACGCCGAGTGAGATGGCCATACGCAACCCATACAAGAGTGCTTCATATTCTGCTTCGTTATTGGAGGAATAAAAGTGAATCTGGAGGACATATCTGAGCTTGTCTCCTCGGGGGGATACCAGTACCACCCCAGCACCGGAACCATTCAGCATCTTGGAACCATCAAAGAACATGGTCCAGTGCTCGAGTGAACTTGGGTCGACAGTTGTTGTTCAATCCACTCGGCGAGGAAATCCGCTATTGCTTGGGACTTGATAGCTTTCTTTGTCTCGAACTTGATATCTAAGGGAAGGAGTTCAATTGCCCACTTTGCCACTCGACCACTTGCATCTCTGTTGTTCAGAATCTCTGATAATGGAGCGTCGCTGACGACTGTAATGGACTGATCAGAGAAGTAATGTGCAACCTTCTTTGTGGTCATATAAATCCCATAAACAAGCTTCTGATAATGAGGATATCTTTGCTTCGATGGAGTCAAAACTTCAGACACATAGTATACTGGGCGCTGAACTTTGTAGGCTTTTCCTTCTTCTTCCCGCTCGACCATAAGTACTGTACTGACGACTTGTCCAGTGGCTGCAATGTAAAGAAGTAAAGGTTCTTTGCTGATTTGCAGCAAGCACCGGCTGGGTGGAAAGCAGGGCTTTGAGCTCTGCAAATGTTGCATCAGCTTCAGGAGTCCACTCGAACTTATCTGACTTCTTCATCAGTCGGTAAAGAGGTAGTGCCTTTTCACCGAGGCGAGAAATGAATCGACTTAGGGTGGCCAAACAACCAGTAAGCTTCTGGACATCATGCACACGCACAGGGCGTTTCATCTGGAGTATGGCACCCACTTTCTCTGGGTTAGCGTCGATCCCTCGTTCGGAAACGAGAAAAGCGAGTAATTTTCCGCCTGGAACTCCAAACATGCACTTTGATGGATTGAGCTTGATATCATACCTTCTGAGGTTGGCAAAGGTTTCAGCAAGGTCAGCCAGTAGGTCGGAACCTTTACGTGACTTGACCACAATGTCATCCATGTATGCTTCCACATTCCGACTGATCTGATTGAGCAAGCACTTCTGAATCATCCGCGTGAATGTGGCTCCGGTGTTCTTCAAACCGAATGGCATAGTGACGGAATAGAAGCACCCAAATGGGGTGATGAAAGCTGTTTTTATCTCATCGGGTCCATATAGAAGAATCTGATGATACCCGGAATAAGCATCCAAGACGGACAAACACTCACACCCCGCAGTCGAGTTGACTATTTGGTCGATGCGAGGGAGAGGAAAGTGATCTTTCGGGAAGCATGATTGATATGTTTGAAGTCGATGCACATGCGAAGTGAGTCGTCCTTCTTTGGGACCATGACAACATCAGCTAGCCACTCGGAGTGGTAAATCTCTCGGATAAACTCAGCTGCCAGAAGCTGAGCCACTTCTTCACCGATTGCCTTCCTCTTCTGTACAGCGGACCATCGAAGATGTTCTTTGACTGGTTTCACTTTTGGGTCAACTCGCAAACGATGCTCAGCCAGTCCCCTGGGAACACCTGGCATGTCAGAAGGTTTCCATCCAAAGATGTCCCAGTTCTCTCGGAGGAACTGGATGATCGCTTCTTCCTATTTGGAGTCGAGTGTTGTTGAAATGTGAGTCGGAGCAGCATTGGGATCCGTTGGATGAATATGAATCGGCTTCGTTTCACCAGACGACTGGAATGTTGAATCTGTGGCAGGCTTCTTAGCTCACAACAAATCACTCGGATCTGCATTTTTTTGATACTCCTGCCACTCCACTACTGCCATGTATGCATCGGCGATCTTTGAGCCCTTCTGGAAGCACTCTTCTGCCTTCTTTCAACTGCCAGTGATAGTGATCACCCATTTAGGACTAGGAATCTTCAATTTGAGGTACACGTAACATGGTCAAGCCATAAAACGTGCATAAGCTGGCCTGCCTAGAATAGCATGATAAGCACTCTAGAAATCCACAACTTCAAATGTCAACTTTTCTTTGCGGTAATTCTTGGAATCACCGAAAACTACATCAAGGGCGATCTGACCGAGTGATGCAGCCTTCTTGCCAGGAATGACTCCATGGAAACTCATATTACTTTCGCTGAGTCTGGACATCGGAGTGCCCATTCCTTTCAACGTCTCTGCATATAGTATATTCAGACCACTCCCACCATCCATCAGAACCTTAGTCAATCGAGTGCCTTCGACTACTGGGTCAACCACCAACGCTTGCCTCCCAGGGGTGGCTATGTTCGCTCGATGATCGGACTGGTCGAATGTAATGGCAGTCTGAGACCACTTCAAATAACTGGGTGTCACCGGAGCGACCATGTCCACTTCTCTGTTGATGACTTTTAGTCGACTCTTACTCTCAACGTCAGCGAAAATCATCAGAGTGGAATTGACGTGGGGGTAACCATCATCGTCGTCCTCCTCCTCAACTTTGTCTGCTTCCTTCTCCTTTTCCTTGGGCTGTTTCTCTTGGAATTGTTGGATTAGGAGTTGACACTGTCGAGTGGTATGCTTCGGGTAAATGAAATTACCCTCTTCATCTTTTTTGGTGTGAATGTGGCATGGTAAATCTAGCACATCATTTCCATCTTGATCTTTTACTTTCTTGGGGTTCCACGGCCCTTTGGGCTTCCCTTTGAACTTTCCTTGAGTCACAGCTAAGGCTTCACCAGGAGCGGCTGGCTCGGCTTTGCGCTTCTGCTTCCGACTGGAGTTTCCTCCTCCGATTTCGTGGGCGACTGTTTTGTGCTTGCCACTCCGGAGTCGGTCTTCTTCTTCAACATTTGCGTACTTGCTGGCAACCTCCATCATCTGAGTCAGAGTCATATCTCCTGTCCGACCGAATTTCAGATTGAACTCCCGATACTTGACGCCTTCTTTGAAGGCACGAATTGCCTGGTGATCAGACACATTCTCTACTATGTGGTGCAATGTGATCCATCTCTGGATATAATCCCTCGAAGTTTCATTCGGTTTCTGAATGCAACACTGTAATTCTGTCAGCCCTGCCGGACGTTTGCAAGTACCTTCAAATGTTCTGACAAATACTCGGGCAAGATCTTCCCAAGTATAAATATTACCAGGCGCTAACTGATTCAGCCACGCTCTGGCTGAGCCCTCCAACATCAAAGGAAGGTTCTTCATGGCCACTTCATCATTTCCACCACCAATCTGTACAGCCACTCGATAATCCTCAAGCCAAGTATCAGGCTTGGACTCGCCAGTGAACTTACTGACTCCAGTCGCCAACCTGAAGTTGGGAGGAATCACCGCAGCCCTGAAGGCTCTGCTGAAGCACTCTAGACCTGAGACATCTACCCTGCTGCTGGTTGCGAAATCTCTGTCATGACCCTCACTGTGAGCTCTGTTTCTGTCGACCAGAACCTGAACGAGAATAGATCTCGCATCAAACCCCAGCTCCCTGGGGTCGACTGGAATCCTTCGCCCACCACTGTGAGGACGTCTGTCATCATGCTGCCAAGGCACGTATGACCCACTCCTTGGGGGAGGCGTGGACACTCGACGACGATCATCGTGATCGAGTCGGTGATCACACTGCTCACGGTTTCTGTACTGATCTTGCCGGTCTTCATGTCATTCACGCCTCGGGGGCGATCTCGGGCTGTGAGCCGACTGGACTGTGTCTGCAACCACGGATCTACTATGGATCCTATTCCGCAACTGAGATACTGCTGTATTCTGCTCTCCCGCCACACGGAGCAAAGCCCGGATCTGCACCAGACCTCGACCAGCTTCTAACTGGGAAGGTTGCATTGACTCCGCAATCTGGGCCGCAGTTGCGAGTTTCTGGATTGGAGTTCGGTATACCTCAGTCGGAGGCGGAAAAAGCTGACGTCGACTGGACTCGGGGATACGCTGCCGAGCACGCTCGTCGAGTGCGCGCTGGAGGTTCTCTAGTCGAGTGCGCTCAGTCAATTTGGCCAGGCACACCTCCTCCAAGGCCTGGGCCTCAGGGGTTTCTCCAATGATAGGAGTGTGAAGTGCATCCATCTTCCGGCGGCGAAGTTCTTCCCTTCGCTGCGAAGAGAGGGGTTCGGGGCGGTACTCTTCGTGAACACGCGACGGATCGCCGCCCCCGTCGCCTCCCTCTTCACGAGTGAAGCCAGGAGGACTGCATGGTCCATTGACCATCAAAACTTCTGCCGCGGGGTCGCTACTGTCGCACTCGGATGCAGTCTCTACGGAGCCAGTCGAACAGGCCGTAGAGAGTTTCGTCAGGCTCGATTGCCGCGAATTGGGGGGTGGCCAACTAGCGAGCCACCGCATGCTTCACCCACCTCTGAAGCCTCGATCGATCGGAACGCTTGCTCCAACGGGCGGCGGGGAGGGAGGTCAGCACATGAGCCAATCGATACTGAGTCGACGGCTGTCGTAGGAGGACGCCACGGATGCACGCGCGAAAGTGCGTTGCCCCGCGGAAGGGGAGTGCCTCAACATGAAGTGGCGCTTCTTGGAGCCAAGCGGAGTCGTCGGCGATGAATACGAGCGCACCGAGACGGATCTCTCGGCCCTCGGCCAAACCTCTACCCAAAACCATGTTGATGGGGATCGGAAAAATCGCAACTTCACCAACAAGTCGCTAAGACACCTGCCCCAAGGTGGGCGCCAACTGTCGTGGTTCTGAGTCCGACAGTAGAATGGGGGGTAGGGATGTAGAGGCAAGATCCTAGCTATGCAGGAATTGTATACGCGAGTTTTACAAGGTCAGGCCCTGCTTAGAGGGAGTAACAACCCTACATCTCGGAGCCCGGAGGCGGTCGACAGGATTATATGCGTGTGTGTTACAGGGGGTGTGAACCTTTGTCCCTGAGGAGGGGGGTAGCTTATATAGAGTTCGCCAGACCCCTCTCCCCTCATTTACAAAGGGTTTAAGGTACATACTGATGGAGACGTTACTGGTAACGCCTGTATTTACATGCTATAAATGACAATTAAGCCTACAAGTAAATGCTCGACCATTGTTCGTATAGAGTGACTTTGGCTATTCTGCCCGTCGAGTGACTTTTGCGACGGTCGAGTGACATTGATTCTTCCGAGTGGAACGTCTATGGTTGAGTGGATGATGGTACTCTTTGAATGATCCTGACTTTAGGGTGCTGTCCTAGAGGAGGATGTCTAGGTCAGGTCCATGACCCTACCCTAGGTACATAGCTTCATCAGGACCCGCTTGACAGTTCGCCTTGAATAAAACTCCTCCAGCAAGGCCCAACCTTGGTTTTACATTTTCCTAACAACCTATAACCTTTATCTTGGGAGTAATTAACCCGAGGGTCATCTTTATTTTAGACCCCCCCGGGCCAGTGCTCCTCTGAGTGTTGGTCCAACCTGGGCGATGTCCGGCGCCCCTGGGCAATTAGGGTCTATGCTAACCCAACGTCTTTCCCATCCGGTGTGCCCTGAGAACGAGATACGTGCGACTCCTACCAGAATTTATCGGCACATCCGGTGGTCTTGCTGGTCTTGTTTTACCGTTGTCGAAATGTCTTGTAACCGGGAGTCCTAGTCTGATAGGGTTGTTCTGGGAGAAGGAATATCCTTTGTTGATCGTGAGACCTTGTGATGGGCTAAGTTGGGACACCCCTGCAAGTTTTAAACTTTCGAGAGCCATGCCCACGGTTATGTGGCAGATGGGAGTTTGTTAATATCCGGTTGTAGAGAACTTGACACCTGACTTAACAAAAATGAATCAACCACATGTGTAGCCGTGATGGTCTCTTTTCAGCGCAGTCCGGGAAGTGAACACGGTTTTGGGTTATGTTTGGTCTGGGAAGTGAACACGGTTTTGGGTTATTTTGTTTGTAAGTAGTTTCAGGATCACTTCTAGCTTCACGACCGTTGTGTAGCTTCTCACCTTACTTTTATTTGCGTAAGTTAGCAACCATATTTTCTTAGCTCTTGCTGCAGCACCGCCTCATTACCTTATCCTACCCATAAGCTTAAATAGACTTGATCTCGCGGGTGTGAGATTGCTGAGTCCTCATGACTCACCGATACTTCCAAACAGTTGCAGGTGCCAATGATACCAGTGCAGGTGACGCAACCGAGCTCAAGTGGGAGCTAGATGAAGATCTTGGTTGTTACTATGTTTTGTTTCCTTATGATCAGTAGTGGAGCCCAGTTGGGACGATCGGGGATCTAGCATTTTGGGTTGTCTTCTTTCATTTTGGTTCCGTAGTCGGACCTTGATTGTACTCTGGATGATGTATGTTTACTTGTTATTTGTGTGAAGTGGCGATTGTAAGCCAACTCACTATCCCTTTCTTATTCATTATATGGGATTGTGTGAATATTATCCCTCTTGCAACAAAACCACCATGCGGTTATGCCTCTAAGTCGTGCCTCGACATGTGGGAGATATACCCGCATCGTGGGCGGTACATCCTGATGGCTAAACCCTAGATGTCTAGCCTATATGAATTCTCATAGCCTCTATGGACTAAACCCTCCAGTTTATATAGACACTGGAGGGGCCTATGGTTGTATAGGGTCGGTTTACAGAGAAAGGAAAGCACACATCCGGATGCCAATCGTGCCATCCACACAAAGGAGAGTCCTATATGGACATGGGGGAAGGCCTTCTACCTTGTATCTTCAGGGCCCATCTGTCTGGCCCATGTCACACAGCCGGGACACTCGAGGACCCCATAATCCAGGACTCCCTCAGTAGCTCGTGAACCAGTCTTTCGATGATGATGTGTTCGGCACACAAATTGTCTTCGGCATTGCAAGGCGGGTTCCTCCTCCGAATACTTCAAAGCGATCTTATAAATAAGAGATCTGTATCCGGCTCTGCATAACAACCACAACCCTCAACCACAAAGGCAATATACTTAATCAAAAGAAGGCTTGTCAACTGACAACTTTTTCGGCAAAACGTTACGCCTGGCCTCTTTATCATTTCGAACCATTTTTAGCCTCCCGCTTCACGTTTCAAGGCGCAGCCTCTATTGACATGTCTTGTCAAAGCAGAGATCGTGTCCCCTTATTGCGGGATTCTCATCAATACGGGTTTGGGTAATCCGACCGTGTCATTCGCACGACCCATTGGAAATAGGCAAGTCTTATGGCTTGTGTGTGTGGGGGGGGGGCTTGATATTCACCACCTATATAATCGGATAAAGACCCATCTTTTTACCCCATGCCTTCTTCCTTCCTCTGCCTTCCCATCTTTTGAGCTCCAGCGCCCAAGCTTCAATCTTTCCCACCGCCATCAACCTCTCCAACTATGTCCGGATCCGGCTTACAAGGGAAGTGGATGGCCTCCTCCGTCATGGAGAAGGACGTCAAGGAGCTCTGGGAGGCGAGGTACTTGACCGCGGAAATTGTACACCGGCTCCCTGCCAAAGAGCAAGTCATCCCCACTCCAGAGCCCGGCGAGAGGGTTGTGTTCATCCATCACTTTCTCCGCAGGTTAGGGTTTCCCCTCCGCCCCTTTGTCCGCATCTTGATTTTCTACTACGGGCTAGATCTCCATGATCTAGCACTGAATTAATTCCTCCACATCTTGGCATTCATCGTCATATGCGAGGCGCTACTTCGCATCCCCCACACTTCAACCTCTGGCTAAAAGTATTCAATGCAAAGCGAAGGTGGTCGACGGGTAGCATGCGGACTACGGCAGCGCCATGGCGAGAAAGCTCCCCTACACCACCTGGCCCAAAGGGTCCTTCGTGGAGAACGTGAAGGTATGGCAGCAAGAGTAGTTCTACATCACCGGACCCCGCGGTAACAAATGGGCGGCCGCTCCTGAGTTCAGATCCGGACCTCCTACGTGGCTCGTGTCCTGGACCAACAAGGGCCCAGATTGGGGGTCGACCGACGAAGTGATGATCCTACAAAAGCGCATCAAGTGTATGATAAACAAGCACACCAGTATCACCGACGTGATTCAGGTGATGCTCTTCCGCCAGATCCTCCCATGCCAACACTGGCCTCTCCGTATGTGGGAGTTTAATCCGGAGGCCCCCGGACCCTGCAGCGCTTCTTCGACACAACACACGAAGAGATATAGAAACTGCTTTTCAAGGCCCAGAAGACGTGGCCGGAGAAGACCAAAGACATCGGTCTCGACAGCGCGAATCCGGCTACTACGGTAAGCATTTGACTTCCGAACACAATTTTGTTCCATAAGTCAAAGGGTATACTGAGATGTTCATTCCACAATCAGGGGTGGATACCGAAGGCGGAGCGGATCAGGTGTCCGGCGCTGCTACCCGAAAACCTAGCCACTCCTCTCCTAACGACGATGTTGGTCCCGGCGCCTTATCAGGCGCCAGAGAAGAAGGCCAAGAAGAAGAGCAAGGATGCCAAGGGTGGCCTCCGCCATAAAGGTACTTCAGACGTAATGTTTGGAGAGACCAAAACTCCCTCCTCTCACGAGGGAGATGAAGACGAAGAGGAGGCATAAAGCAATTCTCCCCATAAGGGGAGGAAGTAGAAAAGGGTGGCCTCCATAGATCCGAAGGTGGAGGCGTCCAAGAGAGGGAAGATATCCCTCTCGGATGGTTCGGACACGGATGCTGAACAATCCCCCACGTGGCGCCCTAGGGAAAAGCCCCTGGCCTTGTCGTAAGTGCCAAAGGATACTCCAACATTTATCCAGTTTTTTATGATTGTAATTATAACACATCATGTTACTTGTTGCAGTCCGCCTGTGGCCTCCCCCAAAAATCATCATTTGAGGGGAATTCTTTGGCATCGGAGATGGTGGAGAGTGAGTCGCCTCTGTGAGCCTGTCCGCCTACCACCACGGGTGACACTGAGGTATTGTCCCAGTGGACCTCTTTGGGCCACGGAGAGGTGAGGGAGGTCGCTCAGATGGCGGGAGAGGGTAATGCCTCGGTTGCCGAGAATATGGGGGGTCTGACCCCCATGGAGACTGATGACAGGGGCCCTAACCAGTTGGGCCCCTAGCAGAACACCATTCCAGAGTCCCATGTGGCTCCGGAATGAAGCGAACAACCCCCTTCAAAGGAAGGGGGAGCGCCCATTTCGACGGTGACCTCATCTAGTCCGGAGGCGCCGAACACTCTGGTGGAAGCATTGCAATGTGCTTCCATCATGGAGGAGCATCGTACACTAATGTGTATGATGGTTGAGAGGGTTCAGTCCACCAAGAGCGGGTTGAACGAAGCATTCACCAGCTTGCTAACAGGTTTCGAGGTATGTGATGTAATATTCTTAGCCGTTTTTCATAAGAAAAATATGCCTGTGTATAGATAGTAGCCCCTAAGACTCTATTCGGTATTGAAAATCCACCGAATAGAGGATCAAATAATAACTGCAGGAGCTAACATATTGTTCTATTGGTAAACATGCCTCCCTGTTAGCAGTGACCGTCCAGACCGATGAGGATCTCATCTGCATTAACAAGCGGTTCGATGAGGCGCAAGGTATGTTTGAAAAAATTATTCACACGCCTGAAGTGATATGCCAATGCGGAGTTTAAGCTCATTCATTTCCTTGATCATTATTGCAAGTAGTGTGGCATAGGTCAAGACCCTAAAGAGTGCCCATGCCCAAGCCGAGGAACAGGC
Organism: Triticum dicoccoides; assembly: GCF_002162155.2. Classification (NCBI taxonomy): domain Eukaryota; kingdom Viridiplantae; phylum Streptophyta; class Magnoliopsida; order Poales; family Poaceae; genus Triticum; species Triticum dicoccoides. Next base: position 294,839,136 of record NC_041384.1, read on the forward strand.
ACGAGTGAGCAAAGCGGCCGCTGATAAAGCGGCTACGGAATTAAAGGCCAAGCAAGGCGCCCGTCGCCAGTATGAGGAGCAGGTGACTGATGTGGAGCAAGAGCTCAAAGACGCTGCCGGCAAGTGCGAGTCTTTGGAGGAGAAGAATAATGCACAAGCATTCGATCTTGTTAAGGCTCTCCAGGAGTACAAGAAAGCACGGACTGAGTCCCGGGTGGCTCGCGAGGAGATGAAGCAGGCCGAAGAGATAGCGGCTGGTAAGCCCTTTCTTTTGCAGAGTAAATTTGGCAGTCAAAAATATGCCTTGCTTAGTCGACTATGGAGTTCTCCAAATGCCTTTGTGGACCTTCCGAAGAGCAGTGCCGATGCCACACAGTATTTCCCTGCCCAAGATGGGAACACGATGGGGAAGCTCTTCTGGTCACAGTACCTAGCGTCGGAGTGTCCGGCGCTATTGACCAACTAGATGATGCAACTGGCGGAGCTGCATAGGATGTCCGGCTTGGCCACGAAGGACATTATAGTCCGGCTGTGGCTACCCGAACCCATTCCTAGCAGCTACTTCGGCCTGTTCAAGCGGATTGGCAACGCCCTGCCCCGAGTTGAAGCTGTGAAGCGCCCGACGTGCATAGAGGGTGCACATATGGCCTTTGCCTATGTCAAGATGCACTGGGTGACGATGAAGGCCACCATCGTGGTGGTTGAGGGTCCACAGGAAGGCAAAGACCACCGCAAGCTAGAGCAGTATTTTGAGGACGTCCTAGAGGGTGCCCGTTTAATAGAGGGTCAATGCTCGAAGAATATCATATTTGAGTGAATGTATCTGGGCTGCCCAGACGTTCTTTTATGAACCAAGGCTGTGTAATATATGTGTGCCTTTTATCTAAAATTACTTTCCTCATGTATGGCCGTTTATTAACATTGAAAGTTTCCTGTCGTCGGCTTCAGCCCTCATGTAGATGCTACGGGGGTTTTCGGTATAGCGTACGGCCACACTTGACCCAATGTCTTGGTCCGTAAAGGAGCTGTCTGGGCATCGAACTAGGCAATCGGACTATGCGGCTTTATCATTCTCACTTAGCCATAGGAGTTTGACAATGGTACTAGGAACTAGCCCATGGTGCATGTGCGGATATCCAAACTTGGATTCCCTAGCCGTGTGATTGGAGGAAGGCCAGTCCTTCGTATAGTATGGAAGAAATTGCAAGAGATTTATGGTGAGTCACCGAATCACTGACCAGCTCTCGTCGTATCATGACAGTTAGTTTTCGGCTTTCTCTACTGAGGTGCTTGACCGGACGAGCCAGAAACACAATATAGTAGTTCTGCCTTTACCACCTTAGCAGAACAAGCGGAACGTAAGGTAGAAATAACAGGAGCCGGGCAACCCAACTATTGACCAAAGACATGATTTAGCTGATGCATATAATGCAATGTTCGGGACGCCGAAGTGTACTTCTAAAAGTATTTAGACTTTTTTTTGAGCCCCTAGTATTGAAGCTGTACCAGAATGTATATGTGGCAATTTTAGCAAAAACGAGGAATGCAGTGTCAGGACCCCGATCCTAAGTCACACCGATCTAGCATGTAACACATAATATCACTTTGTGGCCTCATGCACGGTATTCCCACGGGTGCCACCTTACGTAGCCCAGGATCTTTTGCGCCTATTGGCTCATGTATATGATAGTGTCACTAGCATCCATATGACAGATAACCCGGGCCGACATGACTAGTCGTAAACCCAAAATGGCACTAACTTATAGGGACATGCATACATAATGTAACGCCCTCGATGCGGCTATATCTCCCACGTGTCGAAGCACGACTTAGAGGCATAACCGCATAGAAAGCAATGTCGCAAGTGAGGTAATATTCACACAACCCATGTAATACAATAGGGGGAAAAGATACATAGTTGGCTTACAATCGCCACTTCACACAATTACATGAATAAAGCATTACATCATCCAAATACAATCAAGGTCCGACTACGGAACCAAAATAAAAGAAGGCTACCCCAAATGCTACATGGAACCCCGATCATCCCGACTGGGCTCCACTACTGATCAACTAGATCAAAACAAAACAAAGGACAAGATCTTCATCGAGCTCCTCCTTGAGCTTGGTTGCGTCATCTGCACGGTATCCTCGGCACCTCCAAGCTAGTTTTGGAATTATCTATGAGTCACGGGGACTCAGCAATCTCACACCCTCGCGATCTAGACTATTTAAGCTTATAGGTAGGGTAAAAGGTATGAGGTGGAGCTGTAGCAAGCGACTAGCATATATGGTGGCTAACATACACAAATGAGAGCAAGAAGAGAGAGCAAAGGCACGGTCGAACAATTATGATCAAGAAGTAAACCTAGAACAACCTACGTCAAACATTACTCCAACACCGTGTTCACTTCCCGGACTCCGCCGAGAACAGACCATCACGGCAACACGCGGTTGATGTATTTTAATTAAGGTCAACTTCAGGTTTTCTACAACCGGACGTTAACAAATTCCCATCTGCCCATAACCGCGGGCACGACTTTCGAAAGTTCAAATCCCTGCAGGGGTGTCCCAACTTTGCCCATCACAAGCTCTCACAGTCAACGAAGGATATTCCTTCTAGCGGGAAGACCCGATCAGACTCGGAATCCCGGTTACAAGACATTTCGACAATGGTAAAACAAGACCAGCAAAACCGACCGAATGTGCCGACAAATCCCGGTAGGAGCTGCACATATCTCATTCTCAGGGCACACTCAGATGAGCTCTCCATACAACTAAAACCAAACCTCGAGTTTCCCCGAGGGGGCGCTGCACAGGGCTCTAGTTTCGACCAACACTCAGAGGAGCACTGGCCCGGGAGGGGGGGGTTAAAAATAATGATGACCCTTGAGTCTGCAGAACCCAAGGGAAAGAAAAGGCTAGGTGGCAAATGGTAAAACCAATGTTGGGCATTGCTGGAGGAGTTTTATTCAAGGCGAACTGTCAAGGGGTTCCCATTATAACCCAAGCGCGTAAGGAACGCAAAATCCGAGAACATAACACCGATATGACGGAAACTAGGGCAGCAAGAGTGGAACAAAACACCAGGCATAAGGCTGAGCCTTCCACCCTTTAACAAGTATATAGATGCATTAATTAGATAAGATATACTGTGATATCCCAAAAAGTAAACATGTTCCAACAAGGAACAACATCTCCATGCTCCAACAAGGAACAAACTTAAATCTTCACCTGCAACTAACAACGCTATAAGAGGGGCTGAGCAAAGCGGTAACATAGCCAAACAACGGTTTGCTAGGACAAGGTGGGTTAGAGGCTTGGTTCAACAATATGGGAGGCATGATAAGCAAGTGGTAGGTATCGCAGCATAGGGATAGCAAAATAGCGAGCATCTAGCAAGCAAAGATAGAAGTGATTTCGAGGGTATGGTCATCTTGCCTGAAATACAGCAAGGAAGAAGAACGAGTCCACGAAGAATGCAAACGGATGTAGTCGAACGGGTCCTCACAAATGTGACGTTATCAAAACCAACCCGAAGAAGCAACACCGGAAAGAAGCACACAACATAGTAAACAACCAACACATGAATATGGTATGATATGCGGGATGCTGTATGCGGTGCGTATGCATGATTTGGAAATGAATGATTGAATCTGGCCTCAAATTGGAAATCCAAGAGTTGCACTGGAAAGGAGAGGTGATTTCGGTTGAAATCGATATTTAGATCACCGGAATCGGATGCACGGTTTGGAAATGGCAAGCAAAACAAATATGGCACCGGTCTGCGATTAACAGCAAGTAGCCATCTAAATGCATCGAGATAAATAAGCTACATGAATCAAACATGGCAAAAAAATACATGGCAGGGATCCACTCATGAAGCTAGACAAAATATTAACACTAAGCTACGGCTAGTTCATGCATTAACAGGTTCAAACAAGCATGGCAATAGTGCAAATGATAACAGGTTTCAGACAGTGAAATTAACACAAGTCTGGAATTTAACATCAGGAAGCACACTTTAGAGCATGAAAACTACATGATACAAGAACTTAACATGGCAAAGCAAGGCATGGAATGAAGCTACTCAAAGCACTTAACAAAAGTCCCTTAGTGACCTTGAGCCAAAAGGGATCAGAAAATACAATTGCAACCATGAGAAAATGGCAAAAAAACATAAACAGATCTCACACTTAGTGAAAAACTGGAGCATGCAAATCAGTAACCTCGATGCACTCACTACAGAGCACGGCATGACAAACTAAGCGTACACCCATCAAGAATACATGGCATAGGAGCTAGACATGGCAAGAACAACAACATAGCATGCACAGATCAATAGCAACATCCTCGGCAAAATCGCTAATCATGTCAACAATCTGCCAGGATTCACAAAATAGCAAAAGTAGAGCTCGATTGACTCAATCTAGGGTGCTCCATAAATGCAAACAAAGACATGGATGGATAGATCACCACAATGTTAACAAAACATCCTTACTGGTCATCTTCAAAAGAGGCACGGATCACTCGGAAACAACACGAACATATAGCATAATGACAAAAACAGGAGTAGGACTTGGTGAAATTCCAAGTCCCTGAAATCAGCATTAACGATTACGCTAATTTGCAAGCTTGTGCTAGTCACCACAAGGATCACAAAAATACATGGCAAGCACCTCTGTAAAGATGGCATGGCATATAACAAAACACACGTAGAGCTCAGGGTCATAGCATGCACACATTAATCATGGCAAAAATTACAAAATGCCATTTGCTGAAACAGATCTGACAAATTCCTCAAGTAGCCCTCTTCCAACAGCATTTCGGGCATCAAGATGAGCTCAAATGAAAATGATGCAATGAGATGAAATGATTTACTCGTCGAGACGAACATTTTGATATGCTACACGCACGAATCGGATCTAAGGATGCAGAATTATGTCATGAAGAAGTAGGCATAAAAATATAGCAGATCTGGGACTTAGAGATATTTCGACCTCAGAGAGGGTGGACATGTCCGGTCCAGGGCGGACACGTTCGACGTGGCCGGGTTGTCTTCCACCTCCAGGAGGTCAATGGCTGTGTCGGCGAAGAAGGAGCCGTTGTTCCGACGTCATTGGGGCGCGGGAGGAGCCGAAGAAGACCGGGGACGGGCAGATCCAGCCGCGGGGCATCCATTCCCGGCCGGATCTGGCCGGAGTTGGTGAGGATCGGTGGAGCTTGGGCGCGGCCGGCGGCATCCATGGCTGCAGGGCTCCTGCGGGCGAGGGAGAGAGCGGTGAGGCAGACAGGACGAGGGGAAGGAGAGGGCGCGACGGGGCCGGCGAGAAACTGGCCTGGAGTTCGCTGGCGGGCAACTCCGGCGAAGTCTGGCAACGGGCGCAGCGGCGGCACGCAGTTCCGGCGAGGGAGGCGATGGCGGCGGAGCAACGGCGAAGTCCTGCGGCGGTGCCGGCGAGGATCATGATCCGATGGCACCGATCAAAGTGGAGGGCTAGGTGGGCTGTGCTAGAGAGATAGACTGAGAAGAGAGGAGAGAGAGAGACCCGGCGACTATTTTCGGAGGCCGAAAATGTCCGACGATAGATCGACTATACTACCGCTATAGTTTAACGGTTGGGCTATCAAACGAACTCTGAATGCGATGAAAGTTGACAGGCGGTCTATCTACACTATAATAAGACCGCATGCCAACTTTCAACCCATTCCGAGAACATTTTTCGGCCACTTATAAAATACTATTTCGGACATGCCGCGGGCGCGTGCAAGTGTATCTGGACTTGGAATGGACAACAGAGAGAACTGGGGAACCCGGACGGATGCATGTTTTGAAAACATTATGATGCAATGCACATGATGACATGGTAAGATGCAACACGAAAGTGAATGACAAGGCAACAACATCAAATAACTGGACGACACCTGGCGCAACAGTCTCGGGGCGTCACAACACTCCACCACTACGAGAGGATCTCATCCCGAGATCTAGGATGGCACCGGAGGGGAAAACGGAAGAGAAAGAGAAGAGGTAAAACTAAGTTGCTTCTTTGACAAACAAGTGAAACCAAAGAACCTTGAGAGGTTGAACAAATTGAAAGAAAAGAATACAATGAAGATGAATGAAGTGAAAAACAATCTATTAGGAAAGAAGAACAAGGAACATTGCAAAAAACCTTGAGGTTGAAGGGCAAGATATATATTGAAACCACTCCGGTTTAAACCAGATAGAGAAGGATTTAGAATGAAATAATTTGGATAGCACTCCGGAATCAAACAAGAACTTGACAAGATGAGAGTATGCTTGATGAAATCAACAGCACACTGCCTCCGGAACTATTGAAACAATGGCACAAAGGGTAAGAACAATTTCAGACGACACTCCGGTTGAGAAGGGAGCCAAAACATGACAGAATGGGAAGAACTTGAAAAGAGGGCATGGCACTCCAGTTAAATGGATAAGCACGAAAAGAACACGATCCTAACAAAACAAGAAGATGTGTTGAAAAGAGCAACATCACAAAGCCTCCGGAAGAAAAGAGAGAATGGAATGGAATGAACGGGGGAGAAAAACAAGATCTTGAGAGAGCATGCTTTCACCAAAAAACTGGGATGGAGTTGTTGGAAAACCAACAACGAAAAGCATAAACTTGATATGGTCTTATGGAATACATCTCAAAATTATGAGGTGACAACCTGCCACTCACAGAAAAAAGATTGGACTGATAAGAACAAGGGAACGAGAAACTATTTCACCGGAAGGATAAAAGAAGAACTTGGGTCAATTATAAACACCATGATAGCAACAATCCTTAGGGAAGGCTTTAGGTGGAATATAATCCCAGGTAGCTGCAATGAAGAGATTGATGGATTTAAAATATCTCATTCTTAACAACATGTGAATCATGGAACATGAACGGAAATTATCAAGAATGACATAATACCACCTCCAATGATACAGAAGAAAGAATTGCACTCCAGATTGCACGAAGAAGAATACTTAAGCCCCTAAGAAAAGAATCTTGATGAACGCTTCGAGAAGGAAATAAATCCTTGATGAACCATCATGTATAGCCTCCAAGAAGAAACTCCAGTAACAAAAGAATAAAAAGAAAGAGAAATTGAAAACACAAGGTGAATCCTTGCAATGATTTAGATGGATCTTCGTGATAATTAGATCTTGGAACTCCGGGAAAGAAAAGATAAAGCATCTCGAACTGAGAATATGATATGATGAACCACTCCGGAAAAAGGAATTAATCACTTGGATGGAACAAGAATAAGAATTACATTATGCTTATCATTCATCAATTAAATTGATGACAATCAACGGATTTGACATATTACTTATTCTCGAAGAAAAGATTAAGATAGATATTGCGCAACCTTGGAAAGGTCTTTGACGGTCCACCGGAAGGGTTGAAACAATGAATGAATAGATATGATAACGAAAGAAAAGGAATCTTAAACAAACCATCGTAAGAATTAAAATGACCGAAAGGAAGATAAAGGAACACCGGTTAGAATTGTGAAATGAATGAGGATACTTGAGAGAATTTATATACGAGTGAATGAAGGGATCACGAACTGATTAGAGAATATTGAATGATGCACCGGTAAGATTTAGAGAAAGAGAGCTGAAAGCTGAGAATGAAGAAAAAAACCTGAAATGATGGACTCCGGATAATCAAACTGAGAAGACTCTTTAATTTCTCCGGATAGGTGAAAAGAATTCCCACAATCGCAAATAATTATGAGAGGATGGCAACAAGCTAGAATCATGAATCTTGAAGAGAATGGAGCAAGATTTAAGAGAAACTCTTCTTCGGTCTTCAAAATCTGAGAATGATGACGAGAAACACCACCAATAATTATTGAGGCACTCCGGAATGAAGAATGGAAAAGTTGAGCCAACGATGAAAAGAATTTGGAAGATCTTGGAGAAAAACATAAGACTGATGATAATTCATTCTTACGTCAAACTTCGAAAAGAATTTGAGAGTAACGCCGGGAAAATAAGAAGAGTCAGGTAAGATCCTGGGAAAAGACCTGTGGGTTAGGGCCCACTCAAAAGATACACCGTTGAGTGATTTAAAAGAGAGTAAGCACCGGTTGAATTAAATGGCTTGAATGAGATAACATCCTCAAAATAGCTTGAACGGATTAAGAGTGGAAACACGAATCTTCGAGATATCTTGAGCACTCCGGAACAATAGAATAGCGAGCTTGGAATGATTATGAGGTGCACCGGCATGAGAGGGTATTTGAAACGAGGAAAAGGATATGATCCACAAAGCTTGAATTGGTCCCATCGGAGAATAAAGAGAATGAATAATGATGAACTTGAGGTTCCGTTAGGATCTTCATGAGAATCACCGGATAGGAATATTGACGAAAAAGAATGGAGAGACTTCACATGAATAAAATGGATACTTGATTCAAAAATCTGAGTTCTTGAAGGAAAAGGGTGGGCGGGAAAAACAAAGGCAACTTGGAGACGGATGAAACAAACACCGTTCAGAAGAAACTGATACTTCATCTCGCGGATGTTGAAATGATTGGATCCACTTGAAGAGAAGCACGCCGGTTAAAAAGGATTGACATGACAGTCTCGATGACCGAGAAGGATTAGTGTTCACATCGGGGTATGAGAACACCGCTTAAGAAAAAGGTATGGAATCAACATTTGACTTCGAAGCAACTCGAATACCACAGTCAAAACAAAACAAAGGATTGGCTTGCAGAATAAGCCGGAACAAACATATGATAGAGATTTCGTCCGAAGTTTTCGTGGTGGGGCCTACACGGGCTCGATCGTACAACACCATCATGTACAAGGCAGTGCACATGACATACGAAGCGTCCCCAAGACGGCATAGCCAAGGACTCTTTAAGACACAACGAGACCACTGTAAAACCAACCGTGGATAGGCGGACCACTAGACATTGAACCCCAATTTCATATCATACATCTGTCGAAAAGATATCCTAAGAGCTACTTTAATTCCCACTTATAGACTTCCGAAACTTTCTGGTTATGCAATCAGGTGTTGGGGATACATGGGAAGCATAATATCTCACCCAAAACTAACAAATCCTCCATCCAGCTGTATCCATCGTTCAACACATAACCAAGAAACCTTCGGAGATCGTCTACCTCAACCTTCGAAAAGCATCCGTTATACGAGTTAGGGCAATACTCCCGAACTCCCGCCCCAGTACTGGGTGGTGTCGAGGTTATCTCACCAACAACTGCATAAAAGAGATTTTCGATGTCGGCGAACTAAACTCAGGTATTCTAGAACTGCAACGATAAAATTGTGACGACAACACCTCGGAGCTCAACTCCCCGGGACACTGCCACAACCCCTAAATGACAGGAGGCACCAAGAACAATGTTCTCGTCACAAATCCACCGGAACGATTCCAAGATACCCGCGTGATCCTAAATTTTTTTTGTGAAATTTGAGAAGATAAGAGTCAAAACTCTACGTCAGGATGCCTTACCAGAGCGATGAAGGGACTGGGGAGTAAAAAGAATTCCTAAACTCTCCGATATATAATTCCTAAATGACTCAAAACATTTTTTTCTAGACTCAACTCGTAAGCTAATTCGATCAAGCAGTGGGGGCTCCTAAGGTTAGGGAAGGCTCTGATTACCAACTTGTAACGCCCTCGATGCGGCTATATCTCCCACGTGTCGAAGCACGACTTAGAGGCATAACCGCATTGAAAGCAATGTCGCAAGTGAGGTAATCTTCACATAACCCATGTAATACATAAGGGAAAGAGATACATAATTGGCTTACAATCGCCACTTCACACAAATACATGAATAAAGCATTACATCAAACAGATACAATCAAGGTCCGACAACGGAACCAAAATAAAAGAAGACAACCCCAAATGCTACACAGATCCCCGATCAACCCCAACTGGGCTCCACTACTGATCCACTAGAACGAAACTACACAAAGGACAAGATCTTCATCGAGCTCCTCCTTGAGCTTGGTTGCGTCTCTTTCTCGGTAACATCGGCACCTGCAAACTGGTTTGGAAGTATCTATGAGTCACGGGGACTCAGCAATCTCGCACCCTCGTGATCAAGACTATTTAAGCTTATAGGTAGGGTAAAAGGTATGAGGTGGAGCTGCAACAAGTGACTAGCATATATGGTGGATAACATACGCAAATGAGAGCGAGAAGAGAGAGCAAAGGCACGGTCGAACAATTATGATCAAGAAGTGAACCTAGAACAACCTACGTCAAACATTACTCCAACACCGTGTTCACTTCCCGGACTCCGCCGAGAAGAGATCATCACGGCAACACACGCGGTTGATGTATTTTAATTATGGTCAACTTCAGGTTTTCTACAACCGGACATTAAAAAATTCCCATCTGCCCATAACCGTGGGCACAGTTTTCAAAAGTTCAAATCCCTGCAGGGGTGTCCCAACTTTGCCCATCACAAGCTCTCATGGTCAACGAAGGATATTCCTTCTAGCGGGAAGACCCGATCAGACTCGGAATCCCGGTTACAAGACATTTCGACAATGGTAAAACAAGACCAGCAACACCGCCCGAATGTGCCGACAAATCCCGATAGGAGCTGCACATACCTCGTTCTCAGGGCACACTCAGATGAGCTCTCTATACAACTAAAACCAAACCTCGAGTTTCCCCAAGGGGGCGCTGCACAGGGCTCTAGTTTGGACCAACACTCAGAGGAGCACTGGCCCGGGGGGGGGTTAAAAATAATGATGACCCTTGAGTCCGCAGAACCCAAGGGAAAGAAAAGGCTAGGTGAAAAATGGTAAAACCAATGTTGGGCATTGCCGAAGGAGTTTTATTCAAGGCGAACTATCAAGGGGTTCCCATTATATCCCAACCGCGTAAGGAACGCAAAGTCCGGGAACATAACACCGATATGACAGAAACTAGGGCGGCAAGAGTGGAACAAAACACCAGGCATAAGGCCGAGCCTTCCACCCTTTACCAAGTATATAGATGCATTAATTAGATACGAGATATTGTGATATCCCAACAAGGAACAACATCTCCATGTTCCAACAAGGAACAAACTTCAATCTTCACCTACAACTAACAACGCTATAAGAGGGGCTGAGTAGAGCGGTAACATAGCCAAACAACGGTTTGCTAGGACAAGGTGGGTTAGAGGCTTGGTTCAACAATATGGGAGGCATGATAAGCAAGTGGTAGGTATCGTAGCATAGGCATAGCAAAAGAGCGAGCATCTAGCAAGCAAAGATAGAAGTGATTTCGAGGGTATGGTCATCTTGCCTGAAATCCCGCAAGGAAGAAGAACGAGTCCACGAAGAAGATAAACGTACGTAGTCGAACGGGTCCTCACAAACGCGACGTTATCGGAACCAACCCGAAGAAGCAACACCGGAAAGAAGCACACAACATAGTAAACAACCAACACATGAACATGGTGTGATATGCGGGATGCGGTATGCGGTGCATATGCATGATTTGGAAAGGAATGATTGAACCTGGCATCAACTTGGAAATCCAAGAGTGCCACTGGAAAGGTGAGGTGATTTCGGTTGAAATCGATATAAAGATCACCGGAATTGGATGCACGGTTTGGAAATGGCAAGAAAAACAAATATGGCACCGGTCTGCGATTAACAGGAAGTAGCCTTCTAAATGCATTGAGATAAATAAGCTACAACACTCAAACATGGCAACAAAATACATGGCAGGGATCCACTCATGAATCTTGACAAAAGATGAACACTGAGCTACGACTAGTTCATCCATTAACAGGTTCTAATAAGCATGGCAGAAGTGCAAATGATAACAGGTTTCAGACTTGGTAAAATTGTCTGGAATTTAACAGCAGGAAGCACACTTTAGAGCATGAAAACTACATGCTACACGAACTTAACATGGCAAATCAAGGCATGGCATGAAGCTACTGAAAGCACTTAACAAAATTCCCTGAGTGACCTGGAGCATGCATGAGAACATACAAATTGCAAGCATGAGAACATGGCAAAAAAACATAAACAGATCTCAGACTTAGTGAAAAACTGGAGCATGCAAATCAGTTAACGAGTAGGCATGTTTACGAGCTCGATGCACTCACTACAGAGCATGGCATGACAAACTAAGCATAGACCCATCAAGAATACATGGCATAGGAGCTAGACATGGCAAGACCAACAACATAGCATGGACGGAACAATAGCAACATCCTCGGGAAAATCGCTAATCATGTCAACAATCTTCCAGGATTCACGAAATAGCAAAAGTAGACCTCCATAAATTCAAACAAAGACATGGATGGATAGAGCACCACAATGTTAACAAAACATCCTTACTGATCATCCTCAAAATAGGCACGGATCACTAGGAAACAACATGAACATATGGCATAATGACAAAAACAGGACAAGGACTTACTGAAATTCTAAGTCCCTGAAATCAGCATTACCGATTACGCTACTTTGCAAGCTTGTGCTAGTCAACACAAGGATCACAAAAATACATGGCAAGCACCTCTGTAAGATGGCATGTCATATAACAAAACACATGTAGAGCTCAGGGTCATAGCATGCACACATTAATAATGGCAAAAATGACAAAATGCCATTTGCTGAAACAGAACTGACAAATTCCTCAAATAGCCCTATTCCAACAGCATTTCGGGCATCAAGACGAGATCAAATGAAAATGATGCAATGAGATGAAATGATTTACTCATCAAGACGAACATTTTGGTATGCTACACGCACGAATCGGAGGTACGGATGCAAAATTATGTCATGAAGAATGAGGCATAAAAATATAGCAGATCTAGGACTTAGAGATATTTCGACCTCAAAGAGGGTGGACATGTCCGGTGCAGGGCGGACACGTCCGACGTGGCCGGGTCGTCTTCCACCTCCAGGAGGTCAATGGCGGGGTCGGCGAAGAAGGAGCCGTCGTTCCGGCGTCGTCCGGGCGCGGGAGGAGCCGGAGAAGACCGGGGACGGGCAGATCCGGCCGCGGGGCATCCATTCCCGGCCGGATCTGGCCGGAGTTGGTGAGGATCGGTGGAGCTTGGGTGCGGCCGGCGGCGTCCATGGCTGCAGGGCTCCTGCGGGCGAGGGAGAGAGCGGTGAGGCAGACAGGACGAGGGGAAGGAGAGGGCGCGACGGGGTCGGCGAGAAACTGGCCTGGAGTTCGCCGACGGGCAACTCCGGCGAAGTCCGGCAACGGGCGCAGCGGCGGCACGCAGTTCCGGCGAGGGAGGCGCATGGCAGCGGAGAAACGGCGAAGTCCTGCGGCGGTGCCGACGAGGACTGCGAAGGGCACGGCGAGCTCGCGCGGGAGGCACTGCAGGGCACGGACGGCGGCGCGGGACGCCGGGCCGGGAGGGCCGAGCGCGGGCCGCGGCGGGCCACGGCAGCGCGTGTGAGAGGAGAGAGAGAGGCAGCGCCACATGGCGTGCCGTGAGTGGATGCGGGCGGAGCAGCGGCTGATGTGAGGTGGCCGGCCGAGTGGACAGTACCGGACGGTGAGGGATTTGTCCGGCGGCGCGCAGAGGAGCGGATCTAGGGTTTGTACCGCGGAATTTTCGGGGGGATGCCACATATTTATAGGTAGAGGGAGCTAGGAGAGTCCAAATGAGGTGCGGTTTTCGGCCATGCGATCGTGATCGAACGACCGAGATGATGGATGAGGTTTAGGTGGGTTTTGGGCCACTTCGGAGAGGTGTTGGGCTGCAACAAACACGAGGCCTTTTCGGTCCCTCGGATAACCGTTGTAGTATCAACCGAAGTCCAAATGGCACAAAACTTGACAGGCGGTCTACCGGTAGTAAAACAAGGCCGCATGACAAATCTCGGTCCAATCCGAAAACGTTTAACACCCGCACACGAAAAAGAGGTAGAAAGGGACATCGGGTGACATAGGAGCACCGGATTGCAAAACAGACAACGGGGAAAATGCTCGGATGCATGAGACGAACATGTATGCAAATGAAATGCACATGATGACATGATATGCAATGCATGACACACAAGCAATGACAAGGCAACAACAGCGAATAACAGGAGAACACCTGGCACATCGATCTCACAGCGTCATACATAACCCAGCAACGAACATGTCGGTCATCAGCGAGTGAATTTGGGATGTAGCAACTGGGTTAGCAGGATTCCGAAAGATACCGCGTGACATTTCCCCAAAGGGACAGACACATGATCGAAGAAGGACACATGCCGGCCAGCCTAAGTGTTCCGGAGCAGTAGCAAGCTACCATGGCTCAGTGGAAGTACTAGGAGACATTTCCCGATAAGAGAGGCTACCAAGGATAAACAACTAGATAGTCAGATACCACAGATACCAAGCACTTCAATAACATACACACAATATGCTCGAGATGTTCAAATACAACGTGGCATCACAACATGACTCTACAACTCAAGTATTTTATTCAATAGGCTCCGAGGAGAGAGATATTACAAACATGGGTCTCATGACCCAACATTCAGAGCATACAAGTCAAAGTACATGCGGAAGCTTAACATGTCTGAGTACAGACAACTACAAATGAAAAAGGCTGAGAAGCCTCACTATCTACAAAACCATCCCAAGGGTACAAGATCATAGCAGAGGTAACAAGCTAAATGTCGAAGCCCGTGCAGAACTACTAGCGAGACTGAAGTCTCTCTACAAAAACATAAATTTAGCAAACGTGAGTACAAATGTACCCAACAAGACTTACATCAGAGCTAACTACATATGCATCGGTATCAACAAAGGGGTGGTGGATTTTAACTTCAGCAAGTCAGCTTTGACTCGGTGGCTATCCTAAACTACGACTGCAAGTAACTTTCTTGAGCTGGCGTACATGAGTCCACATATTCACCATATCAATACACCATTATGGATCCACTCCCGTCTCCCTACGAGGACGTCATCCATAGCACTCACGCTTATCTTGCACATTTTAGATTATCCACTTTCACTTGTCTAGGAACAGTACAGGTAACCCAAAAGTCATTTACCGCGGACGCGGCTATTCGAATAGATCATTTATAATCCTACAGGGGTGTACTTCTTCATACACGCTCTTGCCACTTACCACCATGCACACGCCGTGTATCTTGGCAACCTTCAAGCGGAAGCCTGGCGAGGGAGTCGACCATGACCTGACTAACCACGCAAGTCTCTAGTCCAGGTTTATCACCTATTCGGGTTCCATCCGCAATGAGATCCGGCCGTAGTGTCGCTCACGGCCCCAAACGATGAGAGCAGGGTTCCCGGGGCAACAAACAGGCATCCTGGTACACCGTGCCTCGTGTCTCTACCGCATCATAGCCCACCCCTAGTGTCAATGCTACGCACGACCCCCAACACATATCCTACAAACACCAAAAACTACTTGCAACTCCTGGACAGAGATCGAGGCGATTGATAAGTCGAGAGGGGTCGAGTTACTAGAATCCAATGTGTGGTAGTAACTGTTCATGGATCACAAACATAGAACTCAGTTCCTAAGGACAGTTTCAATGAGACAACCCACCATGTACTCCTACATGGCCTCTCACCGCCAGCTTTACCAAATCGTATTCACACACTTAGCTCTCAACATTAAGACATATTCACCACATTCCAATTCATCCCCGATGAATCATCCCTGACTCAACTCTAAGCAGTAGCAAGCATGACAACAAGCATGAATGAGTAGGCACATCAGGGCTCAAACAACTCCTACTCATGCTAGTGGGTTTCATCTATTTATTGTGGCAATGACAGGTCATGCAGAGGAAAGGGGTTCAACTACCGCAACATGTAACAGTTGAATCGATGTTGTCCTAATGCAGTAAAAGAGAGTAGGAGCGAGAGAGTAGGATTGTATCGGAATGAACAAGGGGGTTTTGCTTGACTGGCACTTCTGAATATAGTATAGCTCTTCATCGGTGTCATCAAAGTCATCGCCGAAACATCGTCTACTCAAAGGGGACAATTACCGGCAAACAAGGAAGAACACAATCAATGCAATGCTCAATATGATGTATGATTAGGACATGGCAAAATGAGTGTGTTGGGCAAATGCAACTAGTACCAGATGGGTTTGAGTCATTTTGAACCAAAGGTTCAATCCCAAACTCAACTTACGAATTTAAATAGTGCCTGATCATGTTTTGCACTAAACTGCAAGCTTAAGTTGCTTAATCATGCATGAAACCAATAGAGATGGAAAGATTGGATTTTTCTAATCATTTTTCATATATAAATTATCTCATTTGGAGTTACATTTCATTTTATATGATTTTTAGAAGTTTATAACTTTTTATGAAATAAATAAACCATTTCTGATTTATTTTAAATACCAGAAAACATTTACAGCGTCAGCATGACGTCACTGTGATGTCAGCAGGTCAACGGGGCTGGTCCAGGTCAAACCTGACATGTGGGGTCCACACGTCAGTGACACAGGAATTAATCCCTGTCAAACTCTATGCTGATTGGGGTTTGACCAGGGGTAGGGTCCGCTGTCAGTGGCTATTAGGGGTGTTTAGTTGGCAGGGTTAGCGCTAATGATAGCCACGTCAGCACGCTGGAGTTTAGCCGGCGGTGACCATCCACTGCGGGGGAGGCTGCTCGGGATTGAGCTACAGGCGTCGGCTTGGAGCGTGCATTGCAGCTATGGGACGCTGGGGGACTCGCGCATCCAACGGTGGCAGCAGCTCGCGCCGGAGTGGATTAAATCAACGGCGGCGGTAACTTTTGTGGCGGCCGGAGTTCGTGCAAGCACGGGCTAGACACGGGGACGCATTTCCGGATGTGCTAGTGGGTGCGGCAGGCTCATGGGAGCACGCGGAGTGCAGTGGTGTAACACCCCGGATGTAACTCACCATATTTGTACTCTGACTTTTGCCATTTTCGGCTCTATGTTAGGAGATTTCCCCGTGGTTGGGTTTTGTCTTCGTTTTTCATTTTGTTCATGTCATCATGTGCATCGTATTTGCATACGTGTTCGTCTCCTGCATCCGAGCATTTTCCCCGTTGTCAGTTTTGCATTTCGACACTCCTACGTACCCCGGCGCCCCCTTTTGCCTTTTTTCGTGTGTGTGTGTTAAGCTTTCTCGGAATGGACCGAGATTTGCCAAGCGGCCTTGGTACACCACCAGTAGACCGCCTGTCAAGTTTCGTGCTGTTTGGAGTCCATTTGATACTCCAACGGTTAACTCAGGAACCGTAAAGGCCTCATGTGTGTTGTAGCCCAAGACCTCTCCAAAGTGGCCCAATAACCCATCCAAACCCCCTGCATCCTCTCGGCCGTTCGATCACGACCGCGTGGCTGAAAACCGCTCTCCATTTGGACTCTCCTAGCTCCCCTACCTATAAATATGTGCCCCTTCCGAAATTTTCGCACAGTCCAACCCTAACCTAGTCCCTCTCCGCCGCCGGACATGTCCGGGCGCAGCCGGACGCATCCGCCACCACCGCCCGGCCAACCAGGGGCTGCCACGTGTCCACCGCACCGCCCCCGTGCCGCCGGCCCGCCCGAGCCCGAGTCGGGCCCCTGAGGCCCGGTCGCCTCCACCGCTGCCCGCCCGTGCATCGCGTGCCTGCACCGCCGCCGCACTACCTCGCCGCGCCTCCCGCCGGCCATCAGAGCTCGCCGGAGCCAAGCTCCTCCGTTCGGCGTCGCAGTGCCTCCCTGCTTCCTCCGCGCCCAGCGACCAGCGCCGCCCGGCGACCAGCTCCGCCGCACCGGCGCCGCTGCGGTCTCCGGCCACCGCCACCGCCACCGCCGCCTCCTGTTCCGGCGAACTCCTTCTCCGGTGAACATCGTAAACCACGCCGCCCGGATCTGGATCTGAGAAACCCTAGGGTTGACCTCTATTTTTCCTCTAAGACATTTTCTGCAGTATTTTGAGCCCCTGTTCATCGCATCATAACTCTATCATCGTAGCTCCGTTTCTTGCGCATAATATATCAAATTGTTCATCTGGATGTGCTCTTCATTTTGTTCCATTGTGCCATGCTTGTTTGTGTCCATCTTGACGCCCAAATTGCTGATGCAACAGTGCTATAATATGTTAGTTCCTGTTACTTAACAGATCTTGAGCTTTTGTCATTTTTGCCATGATTATTGTGTGCTACATATGGGCACGATCTCTACATGTGTTTTGGGCTATGCCATGCCATGTTTACAGGGGTGTATGACATGTATTTGTGTGATCAATGTGGTGCCTAGCACAAGCATGCAAAGTAGCTCTCATAATATTGCTGATTTCAGGGACTTAGAATTTCACTAAGTCATTTCCTGCTGTTATTTTTATACCATGTATTCATGTTGCTACAGAGAGATCCATGCTTATTTAGAGTATGTTCAGTAAGGATGATTTGGACATATGGTTGTGCTCTATCCATCCATGCCCTTGTTTGCATTTATGGAGTGCCCTAGCATGACTCAATCGTGCTCTACTTTTGCTATAAAATGTTCCTGGCAGATTGTTTACATGTTAATCAATTTTGCCAAGGTTGTTCTAGTTGATCCATGCGTGCTATGAGTTTGTTATTGATTTGGTTAGTTTCATGAACATTTCTTCTTGCTGGTAGTATGCTTATCTTGTCATGCAATGCCTTGTGTTGAGTGAATCAAGCTCGCAAAGATGCCTTCATAATTCTGTTTATGCCATGTCCAGTTTTCTGCTAAGTCTAAATCTGTTAACGAAACTCGCTATGTTTACATGGGTGCCATCATATCTTCCGATCCTTTTTGGCTTATGGTCAGTTAGGGACTTTTGTTCTATGCTTTGAGTAGATTCATGCCATGCCTTGTATTGCCATGATCTGTCCCTGTAGCATGTTATTGGCTTTCTCTAAACATTGCTTCCTGATGTTACTTCCTGACATGTTAATTTTTTCACTAAGTCTGTGATGCTAATATCTTTTGCACTTTTGCCATGCTTGTTAGAACCTGCTATTGTGTGATTTAGCCGTAGCTCAGTGTTCATTTTTTTTGAAGCATCTTGAGTATATCACTGCCATGTGCTTTGTTGCTATGTTGGAGTGCAGTAGCTTAATTTCTTGTTGCATTCTTGATGGCATCGTGCTGTTAATCGCAGAACTGTGCCATTTTTGTTTTGCTTGCCATTTGCAAACCGTGCATCCGATTCCGGTGATCTTTATATCGATTTTGATCGAAATCAACTCATCTTTCCATCGGTACACTTGGTTTGCCAAGTTGAGGCATGGTTCAATCTTTTCCTTCCAAAAGCACGCATATGCATTGCATATCACATCCCACATATCATGCCATGTTTTGCATCATTTTGCTTGCGCATTGCACCGTGGTTGATTGTGGTTTCCTTTGCTTGTGTTCTTGCCTTGGGTAGAGCCGGGAGACGAGTTCGTGATCGAGGAACCCGTTGAGTACGCTTACGAGGATCAAGCTTACGTCAACTCGGAGAACTTTGCACGCAAGATGACCATACCTTCGAAATCACTTCTATCTTTGCTTGCTAGTTGCTTGCTCTATTGCTATGCCACGATACCTACCACTTGCTATATGATGCCTCCATATAGCCATGTCAAGCCTCTAACCCACCTTTTCCTAGCAAACCGTTGTTTGGCTATGTTACCACTTTGCTCAGCCCCTCTTATAGCGTTGCTAGTTGTAGGTGATGATGGAGTTTGTTCTTTGTTGGAACATGATTATTGTTGGGATATCATTATCATATCTTTTTTACTTTAATGCAACTATATACTTGGTAAAGGGTGGAAGGCTCGGCCTTATGCCTGGTGTTTGTTCCACTCTTGTCGCCCTAGTTTCCGTCATACTGGTGTTATGTTCCTTGATTTTTGCGTTCCTTACGCGGTTGGCTTATAATGGGAACCCCTTGAAAGTTTGCCTTGAATAAAACCCCTCCAGCAAGGCCCGACCTTGGTTTTACCATTTGCCACCTAAGCCTTTCTCCCTTGGGTTTCGTGGACTCAAGGGTCATCTCTATTTTAACCCCCGGGCCAGCGCTTCTCTAAGTGTTGATCCAAACTGGGCACTGTCTGGCGCCCCCTGGGCAACCAGGGTCTATGCCAACCCGATGTCTTGCTCATCCGATGTGCCCTGAGAGCGAGATATGTGCAGCTCCTATCAGGATTTGTCGGCACATTCGGGCGGCTTTGCTGGTCTTGTTTTACCATTGTCGAAATGTCTTGTAACCGGGATTCCGAGTCTGATCGGTTCGTCCTGGGAGAAGGAATATCCTCCGTTGACCGTGAGAGCTTGTGATGGGCTAAGTTGGGACACCCTACAGGGTTTTGAACTTTTGTAAGCCGTCCCCGCGGTTATGGGCAGATGGGAATTTGTTAATGTCCCGTTGTAGAAAACATGTCACTTAACTTAATTAAAATGTATGAACCGCGTGTGTAGCCGTGATGGTCTCTTTTCGGCGGAGTCCGGGAAGAGAATACGGTCTCGTGTTATGCTTGAACGTAAGTAGTTTCAGGATCCCTTCTTGATCTTATATCTTCTCGACCGTGCCTTGCTTCTCTTCTCGCTCTCATTTGCGTAAGTTAGCCACCATATATGCTAGTGCTTGCTGCAGCTCCACGTCACTACCTTTTCCTATCCATAAGCTTAAATAGTCTTGATCGCGAGGGTGTGAGATTGCTGAGTCCCCGCGACTCACAGATTACTTCCAAAACCAGATGCAGGTGCCGATGATGCCAGTGCAAGGGACGCGACAGAACTCAGGTGGGAGTTCGACAAGGATTCAGGACGTTATTATGTGTCTTTTTCGGACGATCAGTAGAGGAGCCCAGTTGGGGCGATCGGGGATCTATGCATTTGGGGTGGTCTTTCTTTATTTGGTTTCGTAGTCAAACCTTGATTGTATAATGGATGATGTAATGCTATATTTATGTATTGTGTGAACTGGCGATTGTAAGCCAACTCTCTATCTCTTTCTTATTCAGTACATGGGATGTGTAAAGATTACCCCTCTTGCGACATGCCTACTATGAGGTTATGCCTCTAAGTCGTGGTCCCACACGTGGGAGCTATAGAAGCATCGTGGGTGTTAAAACTGGTGTGCTCTACTACAAGCTGCAGCGGCTATAGCCATGGCGGCGATGAGGCATGACGCTGGCGAGCTTCGGAGCTCATGGGACGGTGGCTACAGGATGAAATCGACGACATGGTTAGGGGGAAATGTACCGGGGCATCATAGTGAGCATGCTGGGCGGGTCGGTGTGCTCGGGGAAGCAATGGAGCAGGCGGAGCGGCGAGGAAGATCTCCAATGGCTGACGGTGCAGATGACGACGAGGCCGATGCTATGTTGCTCACGGGCTCGTGTGAATCAAACAGAGGAGGCAGCAAGGTACAACAGAGCTCCTGGATGTGCTGGGTAGGCGGAGCGGTGGCTATGGCTACGGCGACGATGAGCGGCGGAGACGACAGCGCTCGGGTAAGCTGCGGGGAGAGAGCAGAGGAGGGGAGAGGAGGAGTGGGTATAACAGACGGTTTGGGGGGTTGCGTGGCGTCTCCAGCCAACCAACAACGTTAGTAGAAGCAGGAGGTGGCTCGGCTCATGCTGGCATGCGGCGACCACGCGCGCGGCATCCTACTGGCACGGGGAGGAAGACGCCCCTGCCCCTGGTGGGCTTGGCAGCTAGCTGGGCCGGCTACAGGTAAGGCCCAGGTGGGTTTCTCTCTCTGGTTTCTATTTTAATTGTTATTTTCTATTTCTTTTGATCTGTTTTGAATTAGTAAAAATACTAACTCATTTTTTAAAATGCTGACAAAAATTGTGGGCACTATTTGAATTATTTCCAACAGCCCCCAATTGTTTTCAGAAGTGTTGAAGCATTTAAAATATTTATAGGCATTAAATGCTCCAATTCAAATACAATATGATTTAACTCAAAAATCCATAAATGTCCAAGAAATATGCTCATCATTTTTGGCAGAGGTTTTCACCTTTATCAGAAATCATGAACATTTGCAATGACATTTTGGGTTCTTTGAAAAAGAGTTTATTTGAACCTATTTGAATTCTTTCTGGTGCTAGGGTTTGATCAATCCCCATTTCAGCTTTACATAAAATTTAAACATGATGCAATACACAAGTGCTAGCCTAGTGCAAGGTAAAGCTAGGAATGTCACAACTCACCCCCACTAAACAAGAATCTCGTCCCGAGATTCAAGATGTGAGGTAAGAGAACAAAGGGAACACAAGGCTAACACGATCTTCATGATCCAATTGCCATTCTCGAATATGTTGATCCATTGCTTAAAATTGATCTTGACGCCTTTGTTTTCTAGATCTTCATCCAACACGATGACGACATACAGAAACTCTACTGGAAACTATCTCCTTGAAGATCAAGCACTCAGGATCAACTCATGGAGTCAGACGTTGAATCATCTCTTTTGCTGAGACACAAACACACTTCAAGAGGGAAGGAAACAACCAGATGACGAATGTTCAAATTGGTAGGCAACAATTCCACGCTTAGCTAGGATGGTGCTTGGTTTCAAGATTTCAATGAAATAATTGCCATGATTCCATAACGGGGCACCTTAGCGGAGGTGACTCGTAGAATTATTCCCTTAAGTGGCAAAAATAATTACTTTTAATGCAAAGGTCATTGAAGCTCTCTATACTAGCCTAAGGAAAATCACAACTGACCGTTTCAAAGAGTTCGAATAAATGACATGCTCAGACTAGAATGGATGATGTGGACTACCTTGTTGAAGACAACACAATGAGTGATTTTGCATATCATCAGAAATGGATGGGACCCATGGTAATTCCACTTTTGAAGATGATCTTGGACATCAACTGCTAAGAAGCGCAGCCCATGGGAAATTGGCACAATGGTGGTGCAAGCTGGGAACAAAATGCCAATGTTGGGAATGTTGCAACCATCATATCTACCTGATATTCAGATCCGATTGGTGATAGGATACTTCAGACTCAGCATGTCTGAAAAGAAAGTTTGCAACACAAACCGACGAGATGACGTTGTGAGATTCTCCGGAGATGAACTACGATAGCAAGCCCGAAAACACGAGTTGGTTCTGCTACATACATGTGAGCATGTTGTCCAAGACAAGAATGACCACATAGTAGTCTTATAATAAAACACTATCGAGTTCAGGTTAGGATCCATCATCAAGGATTTCGACGTCTTTACGCGCGCTAGACTTCTTTTCCTTGAACAAGTCAATCAGTGGCTTGGTGTGCAAAGAATACATAGAGAATGAAGGTTGCAAGTCTCCAGACCACAAAATACTTCGCACATATGCATGACTGACTTGGGATGATTCCAGGGGAAGCAAAACAAGCTTTCTCAAATTTACGGCGGCAACTTGCACCAAATGCACGTGAGTTAGAGGAAGTCACTTCTTTCATCCAAACATATACCTCATGAACAGAACACGAAGGCATTGTTCACAAAGTTTCCAACACTAGCTTAATGTCCAACAAGGTCATGAAGAGGATAGGGATGTTGTCAATGGGCTCAACAACAATTCATCCAGGTTTCCATATAAATGCAATTCCACCATTATTTGAACAAGGTGATAGCATTGGTCAGACCAAAAAAAATGTAATGGTGTATGCTCGAGGGATCAACCACGAGCAAGACAACATTACGAACATCGTTGGTTCTGATTTGATTTGAGGATATAGCCCACACTCAAATCAAAGTTTGGACAAGACAATAGATCCAATAACTAATCATGAGGACCAATTGATGATGATATCATCTTTCTTCAACACAAACATTCAAAAAGATATCCCTTTAGAATGATGTAAGTAAGGCAAAGCTTTATCTTCCAAATTTCCAAGTTGTTGTTTAGCTTCACGAACTAGCTCAGGGATATCCAACACAGATTCTTGGAGAAGGGGTGGTTTGTAAGAAAACCAACTTAATCGTGAGCTCAACATAAAGGCCAGGGGACAACCTGGTGATACTTCTGAGAGGATATTCAGAAAATCACGAACCACCGATATGTTATTAAGCTCGGGAGCAATCTTGCTTTCGAAACAAGATGATATGATTAAAATAGCAAGGGGTTCAATCCCAACTCAAAGATCAAGGAGTGCACCAGAAATAAGGACAAGGTAGCAAGATCAATCCTATAATAGTGATTCGATAACCAATACACTAAGAATGATAGTAATGTCCATTATCTACCACGCAACACGGTTGCTAGGAGTACTGATTTCACACATCATGGTTCACTTGTCGGCATTCTGGTTGCGACAACACAAGGACCGAGGAATGAATGATGATGGTGAGAAGTATCACTACATCAAGAATTCATAAGAGATGGTGCAATTCCTATGATATTCTTGACATAAATAGGGTAATACTCCTAGGTAGAATAGAACAAAAGCGCGTTTGGCATTTGATCTGCGGAATACAACTATTTTGACCAGTCCAAGAAATGGATGAGGTGCTGGAGTTTGTTTCTCGTAGTCATTCCGGAATAGAATGGCTTGACGGACAACAAGAATAATAGGCATCGATAACACGAATGCACAACTAGTCTTGACTATCAATTGATAGACATAGGTCAGAATAAAACTAAAGAGGGACAACTCAAAGGAACATATGGTTTTCTGAGTTGTGGATGCATAGATTTAGTAAGTCAAACAAGTTCAACATATTTCTTCCAGATAATCCATGCAGAAAGGTAGGACTGGCAGATTCACAATGCAGAATGGAGAACTCATCAAGAGCACTCTTATTGTGATGTTTTGGTTCAACAAGGAACTTCTGTCATAAGTAGTTCATGGTATTAGAAGAAGGATTTACCATGGACCTTGAGGACTATCGGAAAGGTTACTATTATCCTAAAGGAACTAGAAAACACAATCAACATGAAGTAAGTAGGGTGAATTTTGGGCTCAAAAACCTAGGAGTAGAATACCAATTAACTAAATGGCATCACGAGATGCTTTCAAGAATAATGGCCAGAATCATCACACTGGGGATGCAAATCATTGCTAGATTACTAAGTGGTCCTCTAAGATGCCTAGGGTCATAATACTAGCTCCAACATATATGTCAAGGCAATGGAGTACCTCAACAGACCGTTTAGTGCGCTTATTCTGGCCCAAAAGAACATCGGGAACTGGGAGGAAGGATTGCAAATGCACCGGACTATTTAGAAACCTGGGATGACTCGGACAACATAATGGCTGTAAATGCTGAAAAAGGTTTGAGACATCCTGAAAATGGTGGCATAACCACTTAACATCACAATATCAAGGTTTCGAGACAAAACTATCATCATAAGAAAGTAGTAAGAACTAAATTGAGGCTTGAAACCATCAACCCTATAAGTCTACAGATTGGTAACACGTGATCCTGGTAGAAAGACGAGAAGCCTAGTTCTTAATCCCCGTAGAAAACAAGAGGTTAACTCAGATCAGAAGGGCATAAGGTAAAGGAGTAAAAAGAGCCTTATGTTCCCTTCCACAGTCAATTCCCTTATATAACTAAAGCATTTCTAGACTCGACTTCGACCAGTTTGGCTTGGTAATCCTACAACCAGTCAGGCTCTGATACCAAAGCTATCAGGACCCCCATCCTAAGTCACACCGATCTAGCATGTAACACATCATATCACTTTGCGGCGTCACGCACGGTATTCCCATGGGAGCCACCTTACCAGGCCTGGGACCGTTTGTGCCTTTTGGCTCACGTATATGATAGTGTTGCTAGCATCCATATGACAGAGAACCCGGGCCGACATGACTAGTCGTAACCCCAAAGTGGCACTAACTTACAGGGACGGGCATACATCACCCAACAATGAATGTGTCGGCCATCAACGAGTGAATTCGGGTTGTAGCAACTGGGCTAGCAGGACTCTGAAAGACACATCATGACATTTCCCTAAAGGGACAGACACAAGACTGAAGAAGGACACATGCCGGCCAGCCTAAGTGTTCTGGAGCAGTAGCAAGCTACCATGGCTCAGTGGAAGCACTAGGATACATTTCCCGGTAAGAGAGGCTACCAAGGATAAACAACTAAATAGTCAGATCCCACACATACCAAGCATTTCAATAACATACCCACAATATGCTCAATATGTGCAAACACAACGTGGAATCACAACATGACTCTACAACTCAAGTATTTTATTCAATAGGCTCCGAGGAGTGAGATATTACAAACATGGGTCTCATGACCCAACATTCAGAGCATACAAGTTAAAGTACATGCGAAAGCTTAACATGTCTGAGTGCAGACAACTACAAATGAAAAAGGTTGGGAAGCCTCACTATCTACAAGACCCTCCCAAGGGTACAAGATCATAGCTAAGATAACAAGCTAAACATCGAATCCCACGTGGAACTACTAGCGAGACTGAAGTCTCTTTGCAAAAACATAAATTAAGCAAACGTGAGTACAAATGTACCCAGCAAGAGTTATATTAGAGCTAACTACGTATGCATTTGTATCAACAAAGGGGGTGGTGTATTTTAACTGCAACAAGCCAGCTTTGACTCGGTGGCTATCCTAAACTACGACTGCAAGTAACTTTCTTGACGTGGCGCACACGAGTCCACATATTCACCATATCAATACACCACTATGGATCCGCTCCCGTCTCCCTATGAGGACGCCATCATAGCACTCACGCTTATCTTGCGCATTTTAGAGTATCCACTTTCACTTGTCTATGAACTGTACAGGCAACCCAGAATTCCTTTACCGTGGACGCGGCTATTCTAATAGATCATTTATAACCCTGCAGGGGTGTACTTCTTCACACACGCTCTCGCCACTTACCACCATGTACACCTCGTGTATCTCGGCAACCTTCAAGTCGAAGCCTGGCGAGGCAGTCGGCCACGACCTGACTAACCACATAAGTCTCTAGTCCAGGTTTATTGCCTATTCAGGTTCCATCTGCAAGGACATCTATCCAGGGTGTCGTTCATGGCCCCAAACGATGAGTGCAGTGTTCCAGGGGCACCAAACGGGCGTCCCGATACACAGTGCCTCGTGTCTCTACCGCATCATAGCCCACCCCTAGGGTCAGTGCTACGCACGGCCGCCAACACATATCCTACAAACACCAGAAACTAGTTTCAACTCCTAGACAGAGATCGAGGCGATTAATAAGTCGAGAGGGGTCGAGTTACCGGAACCTAATGTGTGGTAGTAACTGTTCATGGATCACAAACATAGAACTCAGTTCCTAAGGACGGTTTCAATGAGACAACCCACCATGTACTCCTACATGGCCTCTCGTCGCTACCTTTACCAAATCGGGTTCACACACTTAGCTCTCAATAGTAAGACAT
The DNA here is from genome assembly GCF_002162155.2 of Triticum dicoccoides. Classification (NCBI taxonomy): domain Eukaryota; kingdom Viridiplantae; phylum Streptophyta; class Magnoliopsida; order Poales; family Poaceae; genus Triticum; species Triticum dicoccoides. The sequence continues at coordinate 294,866,448 of NC_041384.1, forward strand.
GTTCACCACATTCCAATTCATCCCTGATGAATCATACCTGACTCATCTCTAGCAGTAGCAAGCATGACAACAAGCATGAATAAGTAGACACATCAGGGCTCAAACAACTCCTACTCATGCTAGTGGGTCTCATCTATTTACTGTGGCAATGACAGGTCATGCAGAGGAAAGGGGTTCAACTACCGCAGCATGTAACAGTTGAATCGATGTTGTCCTAATGTTGTAAAAGAGGGTAGGAGCGAGAGAGTGGGATTGTATCGGAATGAACAAGGGGGTTTTGCTTGCCTGGCACTTCTGAAAATAGTATAGCTCTGCATCAATGTCATCGAACTCATCGTCGGAACATCGTCTACTCAGAGGGGACAATTACCGACAAACAAGGAAGAACACAATCAATGCAATGCTCAATATGATGCATGATCAGGACATGGCAAAATGAGTGTGTTGGGCTAATGCAACTACAACCAGTTGGGTTTGAGTCATTTCGAACCAAAGGTTCAATCCCAAACTCAACTTATGAATTTAAATAGTGCCTTATCATGTTTTGCACAAAACAACCAGGTTAAGTTGCTTAAACATGCATGAAAACTGTTCATATGGAAGGATTGGATTTTTCTAATCATTTTTCATATGTAAATTGTCTCATTTGGATTTACAGTTGATTTTATATGATTTTTAGAAGTCTATAACATTTTCTAAAATAAATTAACCATTTCTTATTTATTTGAAGTACTAGAAAATATTTACAGCGTCAGCATGACGACACTTTGATGTCAGCGGGTCAACGGGGCCGGTCCAGGTCAAACCTGACATGTGGGGTCCACACGTCTGTGACACAGGAATTAATCTCAGTAAAACTCTATGCTGACTGGGGTTTGACCAGGGGTAGGGCCCGCTATCAGTGGCTATGAGGGGTGTTTAGTTGGCAGGGTTAGCGCTAACGACGGCCATGTCAGCACGCCGGAGTTTGGCCAGCGGTGACCATCCAGAGAGGCGGAGGCTGTTCAGGATTGAGCTACAGGCATCGGCTTGGAGCGTGGATTGCAGCTACAGGACGCTGGGCGACTCACGCATCCAACGGCGGCAGCAGCTCGTGCTGGATTGGACTGAATTGATGGCGGCGACAACTTTTGTGGCGGCTGGAGTTCATGCAAGCACGGACTAGACACGGGGACGCGTTTCCGGATGAGCTAGTGGGTGCGGTAGGCTCGTGCGAGCAGGCGTAGTGCAGTGGTGTGCCCTGCTGCAAGCTGCAGCGGCTGTAGCCATGGCGGCGATGAGGCACGATGCCCACGAGCTCCGGAGCTTATGGGATGGCGGCTACAAGATGAAATCGATGACGTGGTTAGGGGGAAAGGTACCGGGGCCTCACAGTGAGCACGCTGGGCGGGTCGGTGAGCTCGGGGAAGCACTGGAGCAAGCGGAGCGGCGAGGAAGAAATCCGACGGCTGACGGTGAAGATGATGACGAGGCCGACGCTGTGTTGCTCCCGGGCTAGTGTGAATCGAACAAAGGAGGCAGTGAGGTACAACGGAGCTCCTAGACGTGCTGGGGAAGTGGGGCGGTGGTTGTGGCTACGGCAACGACGAGCGGCGGAGACGGCAGCGCTCGGGTAAGCTGCGGGGAGAAAGCAGAGGAGGGAAGAGGAGGAGTGGGTAGACCAGAAGGGTTGGGGGGTTGCGTGGCGTCTCCAGTCAGCCAACAGCGTCGGCGGAAGCAGGAGGTGGCTCAGCGCGTGCCGGCGTGCGGCGACGACGCGCGCGGTGTCCTACTAGCGCGGGAAGGAAGACACCCCTGCCCCTGGTGGGCTTGGCGGCTAGCTGGGCCCGCTACACGTAAGGCCCGGGTGGGTTTCTCTCTCTGGTTTCTATTTTAGTTGTTATTTTCTATTTCTTTTGATCTGTTTTGAATTAGTAAAAATACTAACTGATTTTTTAAAATCCTGACAAAAATTATGGGTACTATTTGAATTATTTCCAACAGCCCCCAATTGTTTTCAGAAGTGTTGAAGCATTTAAAATATTTATAGGAATTAAATGCTCCAATTCGAATACAATACGATTTAGCTCAAAAATCCATAAATGGCCAAGAAATATGCTCATCATTTTTGGCAGAGGTTTTCACCTTTATCAGAAATCATGAACATTTTCAATGACATTTTGGGTTCTTTGAAAAAGATTTTATTTGAACCTATTTAATTCTTTCTAGTCCTAGGGTTTGATCAATCCCCATTTTAGCTTTACATAAAATTTAAACATGATGCAACACACAAGTGCTAGCCTAGTGCAAGGTAAAGCTAGGGATGTGACATGCAGATGATGAAACAAACCAAGACCGAATGAGGGTTAGTGAAAACCTGTTTTCATTGTAATCTGTTTGATATGTCAAGAAGTGCTATTACAAATAGTTCCAACGCTATTTACATGCCAAAGTTTGTACACAAGGGAATGCTATATACAGGGCCTAAAAAATATGGTCTTGAAGATCTCATTGATAACCTGCCGCACGTCTGCGTCCCTTTTGTCCTTGTGGAAAAGATTCCTTGAGAGGAATGGTCCATGGTCGTTTATATGAAAACAGGCCCGGAAAGAGTCCCTGCACGACCGTGAAGTAGCTAGGTTTTAATGCACCTGTGGTATTTGAAAATAAGGATCAAAGAAAAAAGGGTCAAGGTCACATAGGGTCGAGACGCACTATGGACCGTATTGTGCCTCTGTCATTGCAAAGGGTATTTTGAGTGCGTAATTATGCACACGCGGTACATATGCCGTGGATGTGTGTGGCGTCCGACGGAGGCCAAACTGCTAGTCTAGCTCTAGAGTCACCGAGCTATCATCATGTATAGTAGACCGGATGCATTTAATAGTCTCCGGGGGCTTGACGGCTGATGAGGTGTGCGGCCTAGGGAGGCCGCTCTGCACTTCACCCGTGAGGGCCGTGGTGTGCTCCTCAGAGGGAACGCTCCGTGTTTCCATTAACTGTGATAATGCCATGGGGTCTGGGCATTTTGCGCTTTAAGTAAGCATAATGCGGGACCGCATTCAAGCGGGCGAAGGCGGATCGTCCGAGCAGTGCATGAGAACCACTTTGGAAGGGGATGACGTCGAAGATCAAGTGTTCGCTTCGGAAGTTATCCGGCGAACTGAAGACTAGTTCCAATGTTATTGAGCCCGTGCAGCGGGCTTCTACGCCGGGTGTTATTCCTTTAAAGGTGGTGTTGGTAGGCGAATACACATTTTTGCGGACCGTGTCTTGATAAATCAAGTTAAGGCTACTGCCACCGTCCATGAGGACTCTAGTGAGATGATATCCGTCAATGATTAGGTCGAGGTCCAGAGCTGCCGAACCTCCATGATGGATACTGGTCGGGTGGTCCCTACGATCGAAGTTGATAGGACAAGCCGACCATGGGTAGAATTTAGGGGCGACGGGCTCTACGGCGTAGACGTCCCTTAGTGCGCGTTTGAGCTCCCTCTTGGGGATATGCGTGATGTAGATCATGTTCATTGTTTTCACCTCAGGCGGAAATTTATTTTGCCCCCTTGTGTTCGGTGAGCAGGGCTGTTCGTCATCCTCGATTGGCGGTCCTTTCCCCTTATGTTTGGTGTTTGACTTACTGGCCTGTTTAAAGACCCAACAATTTCTGTTGTTGTGGTTGGCAAGCTAATCAGGGGTGCCATGAATCTGGCAAGGCTGATCGAGTATTTTGTCCAAATAGGATGGATCATCTTTTTTTCCATTGAATGGCTTCTTCCGCTGATCGGATTTAGCACCACTGAATCCGGCATTGACCGCCTTGTTTTCGGTATCTTCATTGTTGCTTCGACGCTTGTGTTTGTTACTCGTGGCCTGCCATTGCCATCTCTGGCCTCAGAGGTGCCGGGATCATTGGTAATATTGCTTATATGAGTTAACTAGCTGTCTTCTCCCGCGCAAAAGTGGGTCATGAGTGCGGTAAGGGCTGCCATGGTCTTCGGTTTTTCTTGGTCAAGGTGTCGGCTGCTACCTCTTGAGCACTGCATTGGTTTTCCCTTGAAGAGGAAAGGGTGGTGCAGTAAAGCAGCGTAAGTATTTCCCTCAGTTTTTGAAAACCAAGGTATCAATCTAGTAGGATTCCATGCGCGTGTCACCTCGTACCTACACAAACAAATAAGAACCTTGCAACCAACGCAATAAACGGGTTGTCAATCCCTTCACGACCACTTGCAAGAGTGAGATCTGATAAAGATGATAATAATAAGATAAGTACTTTTGGTATTTTTATGATATAGATTGAAAGTAAAGATTGCATATAATTTTGAGAATATCTAGGCATGATCATGTATATAGGCATCACGTCCGTGACAAGTAGACCGACTCCTGCCTTCATCTACTACTATTAGTCCACACATCGACCGCTATCCGGCATGCACCTAGAGTATTAAGTTTATAAGAACAGAGTAACACCTTAAGCAAGATGACATTATGTAGAGGGATAAACTCATGCAATATGATATAAACCCCATCTTTTTCTCCTCGATGGCAACAATACAATATGTGTCGTTTCCCTTTCTGTCACTGAGATCGAACACCGCAAGATTGAACCCAAACCTAAGCACTTCTCCCATTGCAAGAAAGATCAATCTAGTAGGCCAAGCCAAACTAATAATTTGACGAGAATTGCAAAGATAAACCAATCATACATAAAAGAACTCAAAGAAGATTCAAATATTGTTCATAGATAATCTGGATCATAAACCCACAATTCACCGGATCTCGAAAAACACACTGCAAAAATAAGAGTTACATCGAATAGATCTCCAAGAGAATCAAGGAGAACTTTGTATTGAGATCCAAAGAGAGATAATAAGCCATCTAGCTACTAGCTATGGACCCGAAGGTCTGAAGTAAACTACTCACAAATCATCGGAGGGGCCATGGAGTTCATGTAGAGGCCCTCCATGATCAATGCCCCTCCGGCGGAGCTCCGGAAAAGGCCCCACATGGGATCTCTTAGGTACAGAATGTTGCGGCGATGGAAATAGGATTTCTTGGTGCTCCTGGATGTTTGGGGGTACATGGATATATATAGGAGGAAGAAGTACGTCGGTGGAGCAACGAGGGGCCAACGAGGATGGAGGGCGCACCCAGGGGGGTGAGTGCGCCCCCTGCCTTGTGGCTGCCTCGTTGATTGCTTGACGTCCACTCCAATTCTCCTGGACCATGTTTGTTCCAAAAATAACGCTCCCAACTGTTTCATTCCGTTTGGACTCCGTTTGATATTCCTTTCGGCGAAACCCTAAAATAGGAATAAAATACAACAATTTGGGCTAGGCCTCCTCTTAATAGGTTAGTCCCAAAAATATAATAAAAGTGTAAAAATAAGCCTAATAACATCCAAAATAGATAATATAATAGCATGGAGCAATCAAAAATTATAGATACGTTGGAGACGTATCAAGTATCCCCAAGCTTAATTCCTGCTCATCCTCAAGTAGGTAAATGATAAAAATAGAATTTTAGATGTGGAATGCTTCCTAACATATTTCCCAATGTAATTTTTCTTTATTGTGGCATGAATGTTCAGATCCAAAAGATTCAAGATAAAAGTTTAATGTTGACATAGAAATAATAATACTTCAAGCATACTAACTAAGCAATCATGTCTTCTCAAAATAACATGGCCAAAGGAAGTTATCCCTACAAAATCATATAGTCTGGCTATGCTCTATCTTCATCGCACAAAATATTAAATCATGCACAACCCCGATGACAAGCCAAGAAATTGTTTCATACTTTTGATGTTCTCAAACTTTTTCAATCTTCACGCAATATATGAGCGTGAGCCATAGATATAACACTATGGTGGAATAGAATGGTGGTTGTGGAGAAGACAAAAAAGGAGAAAACAGTCTTACATCAGCTAGCCGTAACAACGGGCTATGGAGATGCCCATCAGTAGATATCAATGTGAGTGAGTAGGGATTGCCATGCAACGGATGCACTAGAGCTATAAGTGCATGAAAACTCAACAAAAGAAACTAAGTGGGTGTGCATCCAACTTGCTTGCTCACAAAAACCTAGGGCAATTTGAGGAAGCCCATCATTGGAATATACAAGACAAGTTTTATAATGTAAAATCCCCACTAGTTTATTGAAAGTTACAACATAGGATACTCTCTATCATGAAGATCATGGTGCTACTTTGAAGCACATGTGTGGAAAAAGGATAGTAACATTGTCCCTTCTCTCATTTTCTCTCATATTTATATTTGGGCCTTCCTTTTTTTTCCGCCTCTTTTCTCCTTTATTTTATTTTATTTTATTTTTCATCCCGAGTCTCATCCCAACTTGTGGGGGAAACATAGTCTCCATCATCCTTTCCTCACTGTGACAATGTTCTAATAATGATGATCATCACACTTCTTTTTACTTACAACTCAAGAATTACAACTCAATAGTTAGAACAAAGTATGACTCTATGTGAATGCCTCTGGTGGTGTACCGAGATATGCAATGAATCAAGAGTGACATGTATGTAAGAATTATGAACAGTGGCTTTGCCACAAATATTGCAATGATGAAGCGTGTAATAACAAACGGAACGGTGGAAAGTTGCATGGCAATATATCTCAGAATGGCTATGGAAATGCCATAATAGGTAGGTATGGTGGCTGTTTTGAGGATGGTATATGGTGGGTTTATGGTACCGGCGAAAGTTGCGTGGTACTAGAGAGGCTAGCAAATGGTGGAAGGGTGAGGGTGCGTATAATCCATGGACTCAACATTAGTCATAAAGAACTCACATATTTATTGCAAAAATCTATTAGTTATTGAAGCAAAGTACTACGTGCATGCTCCTAGGGGGATAGATTGGTAAGAAAACACCATCGCTCGTCCCCGACCGCCACTCATAAGGAAGGAAATCAATAAATAAATCATGCTCAGACTTCATCACATAACGGTTCACCATACATGCATGCTACGAGAATCACAAACTTCAACACAAGTATTTCTCAAATTCACAACTACTCACCTAGCATGACTCTAATATCACCATCTCCATATCTCAAAACAATCATCAAGTATCAAACTTCTCTTAGTATCCAATGCACTTATATGAAAGTTTTTATTATTCCCATGTTTTTCTAAAGGACTCTCAAAATAATATAAGTGAAGCATGAGAGATCAATTATTTCTATAAAATAAAACCACCACTGTGCTCTAAAAGATATAAGTGAAGCACTAGAGCAAAAACTATATAACTCGAAAGATATAAGTGAAGCACATAGAGTATTCTAATAAATTCCAATTCATGTGTCTCTCTCTCAAAATGTCTGTACATCAAGGATGATTGTGTTAAACTAAAAAGCAAAGACTCAAATCATACAAGATGATCCAAGCAAAACACATATCATGTGGCGAATAAAAATATAGCTCCAAGTAAAGTTACCGATAGACGAAGACGAAAGAGGGGATGCCTTATGGGGCATCCCCAAGCTTAGGCTTTTTGGTGTCCTTGTATTTTACATTGGGGTGCCATGGTGTAACGCCCCGTATGTAACTTGAGATATTTGTATTCCAACTCTTCCCATTTTCGGCACTAAGTTATGATATTCCCTCGTGGTTGGGTTTTGTCTTCATTTTGCATTTTGTCCTTGTCATGCATGTCATATCATGTCATCATGTGCATCACTTTTTCATACATGTTCATCTCACGCATCCGAGCATTTTCCCCGTTGTCCGTTTTGCATTCCGGCACTCCTACGTCCTTCGGCATCCCCTTTTGCTTGTTTTCGTGTGCAGGTGTTAAACATTCTCGGATTGGACCGAGACTTGCCAAGCAGCCTTGGTACACCACCGGTAGGCCGCCTGTCAAGTTTCGTGCCATTTGGAGTCCTTTCGATACTCCAATGGTTAACCGAGGAACCGTAAAGGCCTCGTGTGTTTTGCAGCCCAAAACCTCTCCAAAGTGGCCCAAAACCCTCCTAAACCCCTTCATCCTCTCAGTCGTTTGATCACAATCGCGTGGCCAAAAACTGCACCTCATTTGGACTCTCCTAGCTCCCTCTACCTATAAATATATGCCCCCCTCCAAAAATCCTGGGTCCAAACCATAGCCCCGCTCCTCCCGCGCCGCCGGACACGTCCGCGTCCGCCGGATGCATCCGCTCACCGCCGCCCGGCCAACCGCAGGCTGCCACGTGGCACTCCACGTCGCCCGCCGCCGTCGGCCCGCTCGGGCCCAAGGCTGGCCCACCGGCCCACACATCGCCGCCGCCCGTCCCGCGCGCGCGCGCCGCCTGACCCCGCCACCTGCTCGCCGGCGCCGCCCCGCTCCTCCCGCGCCCGCTGCCGCACGCCCTCGTCGCTGGCCTCCCGCGCCCCGCCACCTCGACGTCCGCGTCACGCGCACCCACTTTGCTGGTCGCCACCCGCGCCGCGCGAGCCGCGCCTCCTCGCTGCCCTCGCCGTCCGGTGCCAGATCCGGCTGCCCCGACGCCCCTCTCCGCCACCTCAAGCTCCGGCCGCCGTCCCCATCGTCTCTGGCGAGACACTGGGTCAACCTCGGGAACCGTGCATGCTGGATCTGTATCTGAGAAGAAACCTTGGGGTTGACCTCGTTTTCCCCCTAAGTCTGCATTATTTTCTAGCACATTTCATCATGCCATATCTCATCATCCGTAGCTCCATTTTGCGCGTATGATATATCATATTGTTCATCTGGATGTGCTCTTCATTTCTTTCCATTGCACCATGCTTGTTTGAGTCCATCTTGATGCCCTAAATGTTGTTGCAAGAGTGCTATATAATGTTAATTTCTGTTTCTTAACAGATTATGGACATTTTTCATTTTGGCCATGTTTAATGTGTGCCTCCTATGAACTTGAGCCCTACATGTGTTTTGGGCTATGCCATGCCATCTTTACAGGGGTGTATGCCATTTATTTTTGTGATCAATGTGGTGACTAGCACAAGCATGCGAAGTAGCTCTCGTGATGTTGCTGATTTCAGGGACTTAGAATTCTTCTAAGTCATTTCCCTGATGTTATTTTTATGCCATGTATGCATGTTGCTACAAAGTGATCCATGCCTCTTTTGAGCATGTTAAGTAAGTATGATTTTGATATATTGTTGTGTTCTATCCATCAGTGTCTTTGTTTGCAATTATGGAGTACCCTAGCATGACTCAATTTTGTTCTACTTTTTCTATAAAATGTTCCTAGCAGATTGTTTACGTGTTAATCAATTTTGCCAAGGTTGTTGTAGTTGATCCATGCATGCTATGAGATTGTTCTTGCCATGGTTAGCTTATTGATCATGTCTTCTTGCTGGATGTATGCTTAGTTTGTCATTCAGTGCCTTGTGGTGAGTGCATCGAGCTCGCAAACATGCCTACGTAAATCTGTTTTTGGCATGTCCAGTTTTTCTGCTAAGTCTGAATCTCTTAACAAAACTTGCTATGTTTACATGGTTGCCATCATATCTTCTGATCCTTTTGTGCTTATGGTCAGTAAGGGACGTTTGTAATATGCTTCGATTAGTTCCATGCCATGCCTTGCTTCGCCATGATATGTTCCGGTAGCATGTTGTTATCTTGCTCTAAACATTGCTTCCTGATGTTAATTCCTGACATGTTGTTATTTTCACTAAGTCTGTGAACCTGATATCTTTTGTACTTTTGCCATGCTTGTTTGAACCAGCTATTATGTGATTTAGCCGTAGCTCAGTGTTCATCTTTTGTCAAGCATCTTGAGTGGATCACTGTCATGTGCTTTGTTGTTATGTTAGAGTGCAGTAGCTTATTTTCTTGTTGCACTTTAGATGGCATCGTGTTGTTAATCGTAGAATAGTGTCATTATTGTTTTGCTTGCCATTTGCAAACCGTGCATCCGATTCCGGTGATCTTTATATCAATTTCGACCGAAATCAACTTATCTTTCCAGCGGCACTCTTGGTTTTCCAAGTTGAGTCATGATTCAATCTTTTCCTTCCAGAGCATGCATATGCATTGGATATCACATCCCGCATATCATGCCATGTTTTGCATCATGTTGCTTGCGCATTGCACCATGGTTGATTGTTGTTTATTTTGCTTGTGTTCTTGCTTTGGGTAGAGGCAGGAGACGAGTACGTGATCGAGGAACCCGTTGAGTACGCTTACGAGGATCAAGCTTACGTTAACTCGGAGAACTTTGCAGGCAAGATGACCATACCCTCAAAATCACTTCTATCTTTGCTTGCTAGTTGCTCGCTCTATTGCTATGCCTATGCCGCGATACCTACCACATGCTATATCATGCCTCTCATATTGCCATGTCAAACCTCTAACCCACCTTGTCCTAGCAAACCGTTGTTTGGCTATGTTACCGCTTTGCTCAACCCTCTTGTAGCGTTCCTAGTTGCAGGTGAAGATTGGAGTTTGTTCCTTGTTGGAGCATGTTTATTGTTGGGATATCATTTTTATATATTGTTTACTTTAATGCACCTATATACTTGGTAAAGGGTGGAAGGCTCGGCCTTATGCCTGGTGGTTTGTTCCACTCTTGCCGCCTTAGTTTCCGTCATACCGGTGTTATGTTCCTTGATTTTGCGTTCCTTACACGGTTGGGTTATAATGGGAACCCCTTGACAGTTCGCCTTGAATAAAACTCCTTCAGCAAGGCCCAACCTTGATTTTACCATTTGCCACCTAGCCTTTTTCCCTTGGGTTCCACGGACTCAAGGGTCATCTTTATTTTAAACCCCCCCAGGCCAGTGCTCCTCTGAGTGTTGGTCCGAACCACCGAGCTGCCTGCAGGGCCACCTTGGGGAAACTTGAGGGTTGGTTTTACTCGTAGCTAGTCTCATCCAGTGTTGCCTTGAGAACGAGATACGTGCGACTCCTATCGAGATTTGTCGGCACATCGAGTGGCTTTGCTGGTCTTGTTTTACCATTGTCGAGATGTGTTGTAACTGAGATTCCGAGTCTGATCGGGCCCTCCTGGGAGAAGGAATATCCTTCGTTGACCGTGAGAGCTTGTGATGGGCTAAGTTGGGACACCCCTGCAGGGATTTGAACTTTCGAAAGCCGTGCCCGCGGTTATGGGCAGATGGGAATTTGTTAATGTCCGGTTGAAGAAAACCTGAAACTAAACTTAATTAAAATGAATCAACAGCATGTGTAGCCGTGATGGTCTCTTTTCGGTGGAGTCCAGGAAGAGAACACGGTCTCGTGTTATGCTTGAACGTAAGTAGTTCTAGGATCACTTCTTGATCATAGATTCTCGACCGTGCTTTGGCCTTCTCTTCTCGCTCTCTTTTGCATAAGTTAGCGACCATATATGCTAGTGCTTGCTGCAGCTCCACCTCACTACTTTTCCCTACCCATAAGCTTAAATAGTCTTGATCGTGAGGGTGTGAGATTGCTGAGTCCCCGTGACTCACAGATTACTTCCAAAACTAGATGTAGGTGTCGATGATGCCATTCCAGGAGATGCGACAAAACTCAAGTGGGAGTTCGATGAGGACTCAGGACGTTAGTACGTTTGCTTTCCAGATGATCAGTAGTGGAGCCCAGTTGGGGCGATCAGGGATCTTATGCATTTGGGGTTGTCTTTATTTTGGTTCCGTAGTCGGACCTTGATTCTATCTAGATGATGTAATGCTATATTTATGTATTGTGTGAAGTGGCGATTGTAAGCCAACCTTGTACCCCTTTCTTATTCAGTACATGGGATGTGTAAAGATTACCCCTCTTGCGACATGCCTACAATGTGGTTATGCCTCTAAGTCGTGCTCTGACACGTGGGAGATATAGCCGCATCGTGGGTGTTACACTTGGGCATCCCCAAGCTTAGGATCTTTCCACTCCTTGTTTCATAATCCATCAAATCTTATCCCAAAACATGAGACCTTCACAAAACAAAACTTAACAGAAAAATCTTTTGACCTCCGTTAGCGAAAGAAAATAAGACACCACTTCAAGGTACTGTAATGAACTCATTCTTGATTTATATTGGTTTTAAAACTACTGTATTCCAACTTTTGTATGGTTCATAAACTCTTTTACTAGCCATAGATTCATCAAAATAAGAAAACAACACACGGAAAACAAAATCTGTCAAAAACACAATAGTCTGTAGTAATCTGTAAGTAACTCAAACTTTTGGAACACCAAAAATTCTAAACTAAATTGCTGGACGTGGGGAATTTATCTATTAATCATCTGTTAAAAGAATTAACTAAATATCACTCTCCAATAAAAAATGGAAGCAATTCTCGTGAGCGCTAAAGTTTCTGTTTTTTACAGCAAGATCAAAAAGACTTTCCCCAAGTATTCCCAACGGTTCTACTTGGCACAAACACTAATTAAACACAAAAAACACAATCAAAACAGAGGCTAGATAAATTATTTATTACTAAACAGGAGAAAAAAGCAAATAATAAAAATAAAATTGGGCTGCCTCCCAACAAGCGCTATTGTTTAACGCCCTTAGCTAGGCATAGAAGGAAGGATAGATCTAGGTATTGCCATCTTTGGTAGGTAATTCTTCAATAAGACACCTATAACCCCTAGTAGTCTCTTTATTTTTATTAATTATCCAACTTCTAGGCACAAAATCAAGAAAATCATTGTAGGAAAAGGTTCCTTAAGGATAGCAAGAAAGTTGGGGTGAACACTTACGGATTTGAGATTCGCATTTCCCTTACTAGAGGTTTCACCCTTAATTTTAGGAACACACATCAATTTGGAAATATTAGCATTAGAAGGAGTGTTTTTCACAGAAGAAAAGGCAGATCCTAGGTTGGTAATAATATCCTCAATTTTATCAATTCTAGTGGAATCTTGATGTATCTTTTCATTAACCATAGGTTCCTTTTATTTAAAAAATTTAAGAGCCACTCCTACCTTAGATCCATCTTGGGTAACTTGGTTGTGGATATTTCTATCCAAAATTTCAATCAACTCTATGGTAGGAACTATATTTTCAATAATTTCAAGCCTTTGCATCACATGTTCCAAAGTTAAAGTAGTTCCATTAACCAAAAGAAGTGGTGGGTCAAAGAAATCGGTCATAGCATTATAAGAATCAAAAGTATGGCTACCCAAGAAATTTCCTCTGGTAATGGTATCAAGAATATATCTATTCCAAGGCGTGATGCCTACATAAAAATTGCAAAGAGGGACGGAAGTAGATTGCTTCCTAGTAGATCTATTTTGCGCATTGCAAATTCTGTACCAAGCATCTTTTGGATTTTCTCCCTCCCTTTGTTTAAAATTAAGAACTTCATTCTCGGGAGACAAGGGAGTAGATAAAGGAATAGCCATAACGACGAGGCAAGCGAAAAGAGGCGAATGGAACAGAGAGGGCGAATAAAACGGCAACGGTGAAGTGGGGGAGAGAAAAACGAGAGGCAAATCGCTAATAATGTAATGTGAAGGATAAGAGTTCTGATGGATACTTGGTATGTCTTGACTTCGCGTAGATCTCCCCGGCAACGGCGCCAAAAATCCTTCTTGCTACCTCTTGAGCATTGCGTTGGTTTTCCCTTGAAGAGGAAAGGGTGGTGCAGTAAGGCAGCGTAAGTATTTCCCTCAGTTTTTGCGAACCAAGGTATTAATCCAGTAGGAGACCACGCGCGAGTCACCTTGTACCTAGACAGACAAATAAGAACCTCGCAACCAACACGATAAAGGGGTTGTCAATCCCTTCACGGTCACTTGCAAGAGTGAGATCTGATAGAGATGATAATAATAAGATAAGTATTTTTGGTATTTTTATGATATAGATTAAAATTAAAGATTGCAAAATAAAATAGATTGGAAACTTGTATGATTGAGAATAGACCCGGGGCCATAGGTTTCACTAGTGGCTTCTCTCAAGATAGCATAAGTATTACGGTGGGTGAACAAATTACTGTCGAGCAATTGATAGAAAAGCGAATAATTTTGAGAATATCTAGGCATGATCATGTATATAGGCAACAGATCCCCGACAAGTAGACCGACTCCTGCCTGCATCTACTACTATTAGTCCACACATCGACCGCTATCCAGCATGCATCTAGAGTATTAAGTTCATAAGAACACAGTAACACCTTAAGCAAGATGACATGATGTAGAGGGATAAAATCATGCAATATGACATAAAACCCCATCTTTTATCCTCGATGGCAACAATACAATATGTGTCGTTTCCCTTTCTGTCACTGGGATCGAGCACCGTAAGAATGAACCCAAAGCTAAGCACTTCTCCCATTGCAAGAAAGATCAATCTAGTAGGGCAAACCAAACTGATAATTCGAAGATACTTGCAAAGGTAAACCAATCATACATAAAAGAATTTAGAGAATATTGAAATATTGTTCATAGATAATCTAGATCATAAACCCACAATTCATCGGATCTCGACAAACACACCGCAAAAAGGAGAGTTACATCGAATAGATCTCCAAGAGAATCGAGGAGAACTTTGTATTGATATCCTAAGAGAGAGAAGAAGCCATCTAGCTACTTGATATGGACCCGAAGGTCTGAAATAAACTACTCACACATCATCGGAGGAGCCATGGAGTTGATGTAGAGGCGCTCCGTGATCAATGCCCCCTCCGGCGGAGCTCCCAAAACGGCCCCAAGATGGGATCTCTTGGGTACAGAAGGTTGCGGCGGTGGAAATAGGGTCTCGTGGTGCTCCTGGATGTTTGGGGGGTATATGGATATATATAGGAGGAAGAAGTATGTCGGTGGAGCAACGAGGGGCCCACGAGGGTGGAGGGCGGTCCCAGGGGGTGGGTGCGCCCCCTGCCTCGTGGACGCCTCGTTGATTTCTTGACATCCACTCCGAGTCTGCTGGAACATGTTTGTTCCAAAAATAACACTCCCGAAGGTTTCATTCCGTTTGGACTCCGTTTGATATTCCTTTTTGACGAAACTCTAAAATAGACAAAAAACAGCAATTTGGGCTGGGCCTCCGGTTAATAGGCTAGTCCCAAAAATATGATAAACGTGTAAAAATAATCCCAATAATGTCTAAAATAGATAACATAATAGCATGGAGCAATCAAAAATTATAGATACATTGGAGACATATGAAGCATCCCCAAGCCTAATTCTTGCTCGTCCTCGAGTAGGTAAATGATAAAAACAAAATTTTTGATGTGGAATGCTTGCTAACATATTTCTCAATGTAATTTTTCTTTATTGTGGCATGAATGTTCAGATCCAAAAGATTTAAGATAAAAGTTTAATATTGACATAGAAATAATAATACTTCCAGCATACTAACTAAGCAATCATGTCTTCTCAAAATAACATGGCCAAAGAAAGTTATCCCTACAAAATCATATAGTCTAGCTATGCTCAATCTTCATCACACAAAATATTAAATCATGCTCAACCTTGATTACAAGCCAAGCAATTGTTACATACTTTTGATGTTCTCAAACTTTTTCAATCTTCACGCAATATATGAGCGTGAACCATGGATATAGCACTATGGTGGAATAGAATGGTGGTTGTGGAGAAGGCAAAAAAGGAGAAGATAGTGTCACATCAACTAGGCATATCAACGGGCCATGGAGATGCCCATCAATAGATATCAATGTGACTGAGTAGGGATTGCCATGCAACGGATCCACTAGAGTTATAAGTGTATGAAAGCTCAACAAAAGAAACTAAGTGGGTGTGCATTCAACTTGCTTGCTCACGAAGACCTAGTGAAATTTGAGGAAGCCCATCATTGGAATATAGAAGCCAAGTTCTATAATGTAAAATTCCCACTAGTTTATGAAAGTGACAACATAGGAGACTCTCTATCATGAAGATCATGCTACTACTTTGAAGCACAAGTGTGTAAAAAGGATAGTAACATTGTCCCTTCTCTCTTTTTCTCTTATTTTTTATTTGGGCCCTCTTTTTTTTTTCTTTTTTTCGGCCTCTTTTCTCCTTATTTTATTTTTCATACCGACTTGTGGGGGAATCATAGTCTCCATCATCCTTTCCTCACTGGGAGAATGTTCTAATAGTGATGATCATCACACTTCTTTTTACTTACAACTCAAGAATTACAACTCAATCCTTATAACAAAGTATGACTCTATGTGAATGCCTCCGGCGGTGTACCGGGATATGCAATGAATTAAGAGTGACATGTATGAAAGAATTATGAATGGTGGCTTTGCCACAAATACGATGTCAACTACATGATCATGCAAAGCAATACGATAATGATGAAGCGTGTCATAACAAATGGAATGGTGGAAAGTTGCATGGCAATATATCTCGGAATGTCTATGGAAATGCCATAATACGTAGGTATGGTGGTTGTTTTGAGGAAGGTATATGGTGGGTTTATGGTACCGACGAAAGTTGCGCGGTACTAGAGAGGCTAGCAAATGGTGGCAGGGTGAGGGTGCATATAATCCATGGACTCAACATTGGTCATAAAGAACTCACATACTTATTGCAAAAATCTATTAGTTATCGAAACAAAGTACTACATGCATGCTCCTAGGGGGTAGATTGGTAGAAAAGACCATCGCTCGTCCCCGACCGCCACTCATAAGGAAGGCAATCAATAAATAAATCATGCTCCAACTTCATCACATAACGGTTCACCATACGTGCATGCTACGGGAATCACAAACTTCAACACAAGTATTTCTCAAATTCACAACTACTCAACTAGCATGACTCTAATATCACCATCTCCATATCTCAAAACAATCATCAACTATCAAACTTCTCTTAGTATTCAATGCACTTATATGAAAGTTTTAATTATTTACATGTTGTTCTAAACGACTCTCAAAATAATATAAGTGAAGCATGAGAGATTAATTATTTCTATAAATAAAACCACCATCGTGCTCTAAAACATATAAGTGAAGCACTAGAGCAAAAACTATAACTCAAAAGATATAAGTGAAGCACATAGAGTATTCTAATAAATTCCAATTCATGTGTGTCTCTCTCAAAAGGTGTGTACATCAAGGATGATTGTGGTAAACTAAAATCAAAGACTTAAATCATACAAGACGCTCCATGAAAAACACATATCATGTGGCGAATAAAAATATAGCTCTAAGTAAAGTTACCGATAGACGAAGACAAAAGAGGGGATGCCTTCTAGGGTATCCCCAAGCATAGGCTTTTTGGTGTCCTTGTATTTTACCTTGGGGTGCCATGGGCATCCCCATGCTTAGGCTCTTGCTACTCACTGTTTCATAATCAATCAAATCTTTAACCAAAACATGATAACTTCACAACACAAAACTTAACAGAAAAATCTTGTGAGCTCCGTTAGCGGAAGAAAACAAAACACCACTTCAAGGTACTGTAATTAACTCATTCTTGATTTATATTGGTGTTAAACCTATTGTATTCCAACTTTTCGATGGTTCCTAAACTCTTTTACTAGCCATAGATTCATCAAAATAAGCAAACAACGCACGAAAAACAGAATCTGTCAAAAATAGAACAGTCTGTAGTAATCTGTAACTAACGCAAACTTATGGAACCCCAAAAATTCTAAAATAAATAGCTGGAAGTGAGGAATTTATCTATTAACATATTAAAAAATAATTAACTGAATAGCACACTCCAATAAAAAATGGCAGCAATTCTCGTGATCGCTAGAGTTTCTGTTTTTTACAGCAAGATCAAAAAGACTTTCCCCAAGTCTTCCCAACGGTTCTACTTGGCACAAAAACTAATTAAACACAAAAAACACAACCAAAAAAGAGGCTATATAAATTATTTATTACTAACCAGGAGCAAAAATCAAGGAATAAAAATAAAATTGGGTTGCCTCCCAAAGAGCGCTATCGTTTAACGCCATTAGCTAGGCATAAAAGCAGGGATAGATCTAGGTATTGCCATCTTTGGTAAGAAATTCTTCAATAATATACCTATAAACCCTAGGAGTCTATTTATTTTTATTAATTATAAAACTTCTAGGCACAAAATCAAGAAAATCGTTGTGGCAAAAGGTTCCTTAAGGATAGCAAGAAAGTTGGGGTGAACACTTATGGATTTGAGGTCCGCATTTCCCTTACTAGAAGTTTCACCCTTAATTTTAGGAACATACATCAATTTGCCAATATTAGCATTAGAAGGAGTGTTTTTCACAGAAGAAAAGGCAGATCCTAGGTTGGTAATAATATCCTCAATTTCATCAATTCTAGTGGAATCTTGATCTATCTTTTCATTAACCATAGGTTCCTTTTCTTTAAAAAATTTAAGAGCCACTCCTACCTTAGATACGTATTGGGTAACTTGGTTGTGGATCCTTCTATCCAAATTTTCAATCAACTCTACGGTAGCAACTTTATTTTCAATAATTTCAAGCCTTTGCATCACATGTTCCAAAGTTAAAATAGTTCCATAAACCAAAAGAGTTGGTGGGCCAAACAAATCTATCATAGCATTATAAGAATCAAAAGTATGGCTGCCCAAGAAATTTCCTCCGGTAATGGTATCAAGAATATATCTATTCCAAGGCGTGATGCCTACATAAAAACTGCAAAGAAGAATGGAAGTAGATTGCTTCCTAGTAGATCTATTTTGTGCATTGCAAATTATGTACCAAGCATGTTTTAGATTTTCTCCCTCCCTTTGTTAAAAATTAAGAACTTCATTCTTGGGAGACAAGGTAGTAGATAAAGGACAAGCCATAACGACAAGGCAAGCGAAAAAGAGGTGAACGGAAAAGAGAGGGCGAATAAAACAGCAAGGGTGAAGTGGGGGAGAGGAAAACGAGAGGCAAATGGCAAATAATGTAATGCGAAGGATAAGAGTTGTGATGGGTACTTAGTATGTCTTGACTTGGCGTAGATCTCCCCGGCAACGGCGCCAGAAATCCTTCTTGCTACCTATTGAGCACTTCGTTGGTTTTCCCTTGAAGAGGAAAGGGTGGTTTAGTAAAGCAGCGTAAGTATTTCCCTCAGTTTTTGAGAACTAAGGTATCAATCGAGTAGGAGACCACGCGCGAGTCACCTCGTACTTACACAAACAAATAAGAACCTCGCAACCAACGCGATAAAGGGGTTGTCAATCCCTTCACGGCCACTTGCAAGAGTGAGATCTGATAGAGATGATAATGATAAGATAAGTATTTTTCGTATTTTTATGATATAGATTGAAAGTAAAGATTGCAAAATAAAATAGATTGGAAACTTGTATGATGGAGAATAGACCTGGGGGCCATAGGTTTCACTAGTGGCTTCTCTCAAGATAGCATAAGTATTATAGTGAGTGAACAAATTACTGTCGAGCAATTGATAGAAAAGCGAATAATTATGAGAATATCTAGGCATGATCACATATATAGGCATCACGTCCGTGACAAGTAGACAAACTCCTGCCTGCATCTACTATTATTACTCCACACATCGACCGCTATCCAGCATGAATCTAGAGTATTAAGTTCATAAGAACAGAGTAACGCCTTAAGCAAGATGACATGATGTAGAGGGATAAACTCATGCAATATGATATAAGCCCCATATTTTTATCCTCGATGGAAAGAATACAATACTTGTCGTTTCCCTTTCTGCCACTGGGATCGAGCACCGCAAGATTGAACCCATAGCTAAGCACTTCTCCCATTGCAAGAAAGATCAATCTAGTAGGCCAAACCAAACTGATAATTCAAAGAGACTTGCAAAGATAAACCAATCATACATAAAAGAATTTAGAGAAGATTGAGATATTGTTCATAGATAATATGGATCATAAACCCACAATTCATCGGATCTCGTCAAACTCACCGCAAAAAGAAGAATTACATTGTATAGATCTCCAAGAGAATTGAGGAGAACTTTGTATTGAGATCCCAAGAGAGAGAAGAAGCCATCTAGCTACTAGCTATGGACCCAAATGTCTGAAGTAAACTACTCAGACATCATCTGAGGGGCCATGGAGTTGATATAGAGGCCCTCCGTGATCAATGCCCCCTCCAGCGGAGCTCCAGAAAAGGCCCCATGATGGGATCTCTTGGGTATAGAAGGTTGCGGCATGGAAATAGGGTTTCGTGGTGCTCCTGGTTGTTTGGGGGTATATGGATATATATATATATATATATATATATATATATATATATATATGGAAGAAGTACGTCAGTGGAGGAACGAGGGGCCCACGAGGGTGGAGGGCGTGCCCAGGGGGGTGTGCGTGCCCCCCTGCCTCGTGGCCGCCTCGTTGATTGCCTGATGTCCACTCCAAGTCTCCTGGATCATGTTTGTTCCAAAATTAACACTCCCGAAGGTTTCATTCCATTTGGACTCCATTTGGTATTCCTTTTCGGCGAAACTCTAAAATAGGCAAAAAAAACAACAATTTGGGCTGGGCCTCCAGTTAATACGTTAGTCCCAAAAATATAATAAAAGTGTAAAAATAAGCCCAATAACATCCAAAATAGATAATATATTAGCATGGAGCAATCAAAAATTATATATACATTGGAGATATATCATCGGTTGAGCTATTTCTCACGGATGCTATGTTTAAAGGCTGGAACGGCTTCAGCATCCAGGCAATCGACGATCTAGTTCTTTTTAATTAAGAACCTAGTCCAGAGTTTTTGGGCTGACTCTCTAGGTTGCTGGACTATATGACTAAGGTCATCGGCATCTGGAGGCTGGACATAGGTGCCTTGGAAGTTGTCTCTAAAGGCATCTTACAAATCTCCCCAACTACCAATGGAGTTCTCTGGGAGGTTGTTTAACCAGTGTCGAGATGGTCCTCTCAGCTTTAAGGGGAGCTATTTGATGGCATGGAGATCATCGCCGCGAGCCATGTGAATATGGAGGAGAAAGTCTTCAATCCATACCGCGGGATCCATCGTTCCATCGTATGCTTCAATGTTTACGGGTTTAAACCCTTCTGGGAACTGGTGCTGCATTACCTCAATAGTGAAGCATAAGGGGTGTGCGGCGCCTCTGTAACGGGCAACGTCGCGACGGAGTTCAGATGACATCCATATTCGGTTTTCGGCCCAGGTGAGGTTGTGCCTATCGCGCCAGGCTTGATGGCCGTCGTCTCGCATTGGGGCGCACCCCATTGATCCATAGATTGATCTGGCCTGACTGAATCTGTTGTCCAGGTCCTGGCGTAAGTCATAGGTATAGCCCGAAGCTACTACCTCCTTGCCTCGACGGCGAGGTGGCAAGGGCTGGTGTTCGGCATAAGTAGCCACTTTATTTCACCCACTGTCTGTGTCGAAACCGGCGGATCTCGGATAGGGGGTCCCGAACTGTGCGTGTAAGGTCGATGGTAACAGGAGACGAGGGACATGATGTTTACCCAGGTTCGGGCCCTCTCTATGGAGGTAATACCCTACGTCCTGCTTGATTGATATTGATGAATATGAGTGTTACAAGAGTTGATCTACCTCGAGATCGTAATGGCTAAACCCTAGAGGTCTAGCTTCTATGGCTATGATAATGATTGTCCTATCCGGACTAAGTCCTCCGGTTTATATAGACACCGGGAGGATCTAGGGTTACACAAGGTCGGTTACAAGGAAGGGAATCACATATCCGTTCGTCAAGCTTGCCTTCCATGCCAAGGAGAGTCCCATCCGGACTCGGGTGCAGTCTTCGGTCTTCGTATCTTCCCAGCCCATCAGTTCGGCCCATGGCTAACAGGCCAGACGCCTGAGAACCCCTTAGTCCAGGACACCCTCAGTAGCCCCTGAACCTGGCTTCAATGAAAAGGTATCCGGCGCGTAGTGCTGTCTTCGGCATTGCAAGGCAGGTTCCTGCTTCTGAACTCCAAAATAGTCTTCGGACGAATTGATTGTGTCCGGACCTGTAACATACAGCCGTAGAGCGTATGGTATCCTATGAATCCAATCTGCTGATAACTTTTAGGAATGTGACATCATGCTTCTCGGTCATTATTTTGAACCGTTTCCTGTCCCGCCGTCCCACTTTTCATGGCAGGGTTGTCATTGACATGTCTTGTTGAAGCAGAGATCGTGTCCCCTAATTGCGGGATTTTCATCAATACGAGCGTGGGTAACCCAACCATCCTGCAGGAAAGATTCCTAAGGAATAGGCAAGTTCTTAGGCTTGGGAGGACGCGTTCAATACCCCCTACCTTTATAAAGGAACCAAGAGCCATCTTTTATGCCAAACCTCTCCTCGGCTTTCCTAACCTCGAGTTCTAGCACCCAAGGTTCGACTTCATCGTTTCAAGGCTCCCATCATGTCCAGACTCAGCTCCCAAGGCCGATCAGTGGCTTCCTCCGTCACGGAGGAGGATATCGCAAAGCTTCTGAAGGACGAAGGTGCTCCACATATTTGACCGCTGAGGTGCTCCACAGGCTTCCTGCTCAAGGATAGGTTATTCCGACCCTCAGATCTGGCGAGAGGGTTTTATTCATCTCCCACTTCCTCCGGGGGCTAGGGTTTGCTCTTCACCCCTTCGTCCGGGGGCTAATGTTTTATTACGGACTAGATTTTCATGACCTAGCTCCATACTCTATCCTCCACATCTCGGTGTTTATCATTACATGTGAGGCCTTCCTCCGAATCCCCCCACACTTCGGCTTATGGCTCAAGACCTTCAGTGTGAAGCCGAAGGTAGCCGACGGGGTACAGGTGGAGTGCGGTGGTGCCACGATCAGCCAATTCACCAGCACTCCTTGGCCAAAAGGTTCTTTTACCGAAAATTCCAATAACTTGAAGTGGGAGTGGTTTTACATTACGGAGCCCCACAACACCAAGTGGGTAGCTGCACCAACATTTCGTCCTGGCCCATCGTTATAGCTTGCGTCATAGGTCAACAAGGGGCTGGACTAGGGATCAGTTGATGAAGTGCAGACTTTACAGAGCCGCATCCAAACCCTCCTCGAGAGAGACATCGATCTTGTCAGCGTGATCCAAGTGATGTTAGTTCACCGAATCCTGCCATGCCAGCACAGGTCTCGCCGCATGTGGGAGTTTAATCCAGAAGGACCACAAACCCTCCAACACTTCTTCGGCACCACACAAAAAGGGATATGGAAGTTATTTTTCAGGAAGCGGAAACATTGGCCGGACACCACCAAAGATGCTAGCCTTAACTATCACCATCCGGATACCCTGGTAAGCACTTGGCTCCCGAACACTTTGTAATTATGCACACCGTAATATGGTACTAAGCAAGCTATCTTCTTCCAGGGCTGGACAAGGAAGGCGGAACTAATTATGTGATCGACCCCTCTGACTGAGGGCCCAGCGAATCTTGTTCTAACAAGGATGCTGGCCCTGGCACCATACCAGATGGCTGTGAAGGAGGGCGAGGTGGAGAGTGAGAGGACCAAAGATCGCCCCTATTCCAAGGGTGCATGGACATTGTGTCTGGAGGAATCAAAGTCCCCTCATCCGAAGACAAAAGTGAAGAGGGGCCAATGTTTCCCTTCCTCCTAGGAAGAGAAGGGCCGCCTCCGAAGATGGGGAGAAGCAGGCTTCTAAACGAGGCAAGACGCCTCAGGTGGCTGGCTCGGGTTTGGAGGACGTCGAAGCGCAGTCTCATGACGAGGACAAGCCTCAAGCCAAATCGTAAGTGAATCAAGGTTGTTTTAAACATGTCCTGTTCCTTCCTTATAATGCCCGGAATATATATTCTTTGTTTTTGCAGTTCAGCACACAGTCTACCTTGACAATCCTTTTCCTCGAGGTACCTTCTCCCAGAGATGATGGAAAGGGAAACGCCCCCACCGGATTCCCCGTCCAATAGGGCGGACGACTTGGAGGTGTCGTCGCGGAGGGTCTCTCCCGACCAACAAGTGGTGCAAGGGATGATGAAGACATTGCTCGAAGGTGTTACTTCGGTGGCCCAAGGTCCAGTGGACAACAATGAGGGCCCCGGACAATCAGATATACAGCCGAAGACGTATGAACGAATCCCTTTAAAGTGTGGTCATTCTCCTATGGCAGCCTCCGGAGACCCAGAGGTGCCGGATATCTTGACGAACATGCTGCGGCAGGCGTCCATCTTAGAGGAACATCTTACCTTAGTGTGTACGATGGGTGAAAAGGTCCAGTCCGCGAAGAGCGGATTGGATGAGGCCTTTGCGAGCCTACTAAGAGGCTTCAAGGTTTTTACTGTAATATGTGCAATTGTGTTTTATTCGCAAAATATACCTGTGTATAGATAGTAGCCCCTGAGACACAGGTGGGCTTCCCATGGGAGGCGAACGGAGGACCAAGAAGAAACATTCAAGGACTGATCTGATTGACTTGAACACAGGATGCTTCCCCCCTGGCTACTTCCCAGACTATGGATATTGCCGAGCTACAACGAAAGCTTGATATGGCTGGGGATGACATTGCATTAATCAATGTGCATCTTGACGAATCACAAGGTATGTGTTCGGGTCAGTCCCTTCACATACATGTTTGTGATAGAAGCATAATGCTGAAATTTATATACTGTAATATGCATGGCTGCAGATGGTGTTGCCACCGTTGAAATTCTTTGGGCGGAGTAGGCATGGGCCAAGGAGCAGGCCCGGTGTAGTAATATGGCTGCCGAAAAGGCATCGGTTGAGTTAAAGGCCGAACGAGCTGCTCGGCGTCAAGACGAGGAGAAGATATCCATGATGGCGGTCAAACTAAAAAATGCCGCTAGCCACTGTGACCTCCTTGAGAAGGAGAATGAAGCCAAAATGGCTGAAGTTGACAAGGCCTTACGAGAGGTGAGGCAAGCGCGGTCTGAATCCAGAGCCGCCCGTGAGGAGATCCGGCAAGCTAGGGAGATTGCGGCTGGTGAGCCGTTTTTGCTACAAACTAAGTTCGGCGATCCAAACTATGCTCAGCTTAACCAATTATGGAGTCCTCCAGACGAGTTTTTAGACTTGCCGAAGAGTTTTTCTGATGCGGCGCAGTTTTACCAGGCGCGAGAGGGGTATGCAATGGAGAAGCTTTTCTGGTCAGAATTCAGCGTGTTGAAGCGCCCCCTATTGCTAAATGAGCAGATGTACCAGTGGGCCAAGCTTCATAGGATATTCGGCGCTGCCAAGAAGAACGTCATAACCCGGTTATGGCCAACTGAGCCTGTTCCGAATAGCTACTTCGGCTTGGTGCAACAGCTTGTTGACATGGTGCCACGTATCGACGCTGTGAAGCAGTCGGTGTGTATCGAGGGTGCACGGATTGCCTTGCCCGGGTTAAGACATTCTAGGGGAAGATGAAGGCCATCGATGTTACTGTGAAGAGTCCACCCAAGGGCAAGGACCACCAAGAACCGGAGCATTATTTTGAAGACGTCCTAGTGGCTACCTGCTTAATAGAGGGCCAGTGCTCGAAATACATAATGTTCGAGTGAGGTGTATAAGAATTGTATGAGACAATTTTATAGTTAATCTGTTTTAATATATTGCTCGAAAGCTTGTGTTCCTCCTGTGCGGCCGTTTTAATATAATTTGAAAGTTTTCCAGTCGTCGGCTTCAGCCCCCTTGTGGGAAGTACCGGGGTGTTCAGAAAAGCATTTGATCACTCTTGAGCCAACGTCTTGGTCCGTGAAGGAGGTGTCAATGCGGCGAACCTGGCAACAAACTATAGGGCATTAACACTTTCACTTAGCCATAGGAGTTTTATGGTGGGTCTACGACATAGACCCTAGTATGTATGCGGCTTATTCATACGATGCGTGTACATATTTGACCAAAAAGAGGTTCTTCATGTGAAACGGAGGAATCGCTAGAGATTCTGATAAGTCATCGAGTGGTTGACCAGCTCTCGGCGCATCATGATAGTCAGTTTTCGGCTTTCTCTACTGAGGTGCTGAGCCAGGTGAACCGGAATCACAATCATAGTAGTTCTCCCTTTACTACCCTAACCGATAGAGCGGAACATAGGATAGCAAGCACAGGAGCCGGGCAACCCAACTATTGACCCAAGACATGATTCGGAGCTGACGCATATAAGGCCAAACTCGCGATGCCGAAGTATGCTGCAAAAGTTGTTTGGACTTTCTTGGCAACTCAATTGTTCCCGTACCGAGCCCCTAGCAAGTTTAAGCCGGGATATATCTGTGAAACAACCATAGGAGGTTTGTTCGATTGCGGAAAGATGCGGATAGATAATACTTGTAATGTGAACTGGGACCTGAGCGATATGCCAAAGATTACTTGATATATATAAAGGCCACGACCCTGGCTATTTGATATGCCCTGGGTCAAAGGCAGAGGAAAAACGCATGTTACAGGTTCGAAAAAGAGTGTGGTCTACAAAAGTTATTTTGGACCTCCTGTCGCACGTCTGCGCCGCCTGTCCTCGGCGAGGAGAATCCTTGAAGGAAGTAGCCCCGTAGGTGAGTGTATGGATCCAAATTCCGAAAGAGTTGGTTTTAGATGTTTCTCCTTTGCTCCACCTGTTTTTAAGAGGTAATGAAGAAAGAAAGAAAAAAGGAAAGTAGATAAAAAAGGTTACCGGAGTGCTTACAGACTTGTCCATATTATGTTTCCGCCAATGCCTATGGTATCTTAAGCGCATAGTTATGTATGCATGGTATAGTTTTAACGGGTATATGAGATGGGCAACGGAAGCCAAACTGCTATTTCTGGTCCGGATTTGATCGATCTTCAGGGGGGAATTGCTTCTGGCCTTCGGCACTTGGCTGGTGAACCGCTCTGTCGTCCCTATTGCTTGGCGGCCCCCTTCCCTTGTGTTCGGCATTGAGCTTGCCGGGCTGGATTATTGGGGTGGTCATGAATCTGGCAGGGTCGCTCCAGTATCCTGTCTAGGTTGGATGGTCTGTCTGTGTTCACCTTGAATGGCTTTTTCCGTTGACCAGGCTTAGGATTGCTGAATCTGGCATTGACCCGTTATGTCGCGTGATCTTTCATAATCATTGCGACTGTTGTGTTTACTTTGTCGTGGCTTGCCGTTTCCATCTCGGATTTCGGAAGTGCCCTAGTCGCTAGCGCTATTGCTTCTACGAGCGAGCCAGTTGTCTTCTCCCGTGCAAAAGCGGGTCATTAGAGCGGTAAGGGCTGTCATGGATCTAGGTCTTTCTTGACCGAGGTGGCGTGCAAGCCATTCATCCCGGACTCTATGTTTAAAGGTCGCAAGGGCTTCCACGTCCGGACAATCGACGATTTGGTTCTTTTTAACTAAGAACCTAGTCCAGAGCTGCCTGGCTGACTCTCCGTGCTGCTAGACAATGTGACATAAGTCATCGGCGTCCAGTGGCCGGACATATGTTCCTTGGAAGGTTTCATGAAAGGTGTCCTCAAAATCTTTCCAGCTACCAATAGAATTTTTGGGTAGACTATTAAACCAGTACCGAGCTAGTCCTTTGAGTTTTTGTGGTAGGTATTTGATGGCATGAAGGTCGTCCCCACAGGCCATGTGGATATGGAGGAGGAAGTTCATGATCCATACCGTGGGATCCGTTGTTCCATCGTATGATTCAATGTTTATAGGTTTAAACCCGTCTGGGAATTGATGATCCATTACTTCGTCTGTGAAGCAAAGAGGGTGTGCGGCACCTCTATGTTTGCCCACACTACAGCGTACCTCCGATGGAGACCGTTTGCGGTTTTCGGCCCGGGCATGGCTAGGTTTGTCACATCCGAATAGGTGGCAGCCGTCGCGTGTCGAGGTATGTCCTTGCGATCCGTAGGTCGCTCTTGGGTGTCCTGCTCTGCTACCCGGGTCCTGGTGACGGTCGTGTGCACAACCCCGAGCTATTTTGTTCTTGCCTTTACAGTGAGGTGGGGCGGTCTAGTGTTCGGCTTGAGTTGCCGCTTTACCCGGACCAAGTTGTGGTTGACCTGACGTCTTGTGCGATAATGGAGCGGGCTCGAGCGCCCTGTCGTCGCCCTGGGGTAGTGATCTACTCTTCGGGTAGCTTTTGGCTGGGCCACTCAGGCCGTATTCCTCGGCGGCTAGGACTTCGGTCCATCTATCATTCAGCAGATCTTGGTCGGCTTGAAGTTGTTGCTACTTCTTTTTGAGGCTCCTTGCAGTGGCTATTAGTTGGCGCTTGAAGCGCTCCTGTTCAAGGGGTTCCTCAGGCACGATGAAGTCCTCGGTGTCGAGGCTCACCTCATCCTCAGAGAGCGGAAGGTAATTGTCGTCCCTCCGAATCTTCGTACTTGGCTTGCTTACTAGGGCTAACCTACCCATCTTCCTATTCGTCTTGGTAATTAGCTGTATCAACGGGGTCTTCGCTGTCTTCGGCATCGTCGTCCATACCGTCAATGTTCTCGGAGTCGCAATCAAGTGTATCGGTCGAATCCTTGACCGTGGCTATGAAGTGGGTGGTGGGTGCGAAGCAAAATTCTCCGCCGCCAGCCCCTGGTTCGAGCCGAATATAGTTCGGCTGTGACTCCTTTTTCAGGGACAGGTTCTTTAACGAGTTTAGCACATCGCCCAAAGGTGAGTGCTGGAAGATGTTCGCGGCACTAAATTTGAAGATCGATAAACGATCAAGCTCGGCGTCCGCCGGTTCATGTGGTTCAGATATTACGGCCGGAGAAAAGTCTAGAGTTCTGGTGACCAAGACATCATGAGAGGTTGAGTCTATGTGCGGCTCCAGCACCATGGAATCTGTGGCCTCTGTAGTGGGATCAAGCCTCCCATCCTTGGATGGCGTTGTTTGCTCGGGATCTAGGGCCAGAGCGGTTATGGGAGCAATCTTCCGGGTGCGGACAGATGAAAGATTTAGGTCATGATCATCTGGGTGACCGGGAGCGGCTGCCACGGTCTCGAATCCGGCGAAGATCAAGTCTCCACGGATGTCTGCCATGTAGTTCAAGCTCCCGAATCTGACCTGATGGCCAGGGGCATGGCTTTCGATCTGCTATAGATGGCCAGACAAGTTGGCCTGCAGTGCGAAGCCGCCGAACATGAAGATCTGTCCGGGGAAGAAGGTTTCTCCTTGGACAGCGTCATTATTGACGATCGAAGGGGCCATCAAACCTTTTAGCGACATCACAGAGGAACTCTCAATGAAAGCACCAATGTCAGTGTCGAAACCGGCGGATCTCGGGTAGGGGGTCACGAACTGTGCGCCTACAGTCGATGATAACATGAGACGAGGGACACGATGTTTACCCAGGTTCGGGCCCTCTCTATGGAGGTAACACCCTACATCCTACTTGATTGATATTGATGAATATGAGTGTTACAAGAGCTGATCTACCTCGAGATCATAATGGCTAAACCCTAGAGGTCTATCTTGTATGGCTATGATAATGATTGTCCTATCCGGACTAAGTCATCCGGTTTATATAGACACCAAGAGGATCTAGGGATACACAAGGTCGGTTACAAGGAAGGGAATCTACATATCCGGTCGTCAAGCTTGCCTTCGACGCCAAGGAGAGTCCCATCCAGACTCGGGTGCAGTCTTCGGTCTTTGTATCTTCACAGCCCATCAGTCTAGCCCATGGCTAACAGGCCGGACGCCCGAGGACCCCTTAGTCCAGGACTCCCTCACCCACGCGGTGGTCTCTTTGGTTCATTTGCGCGGTCTTATCTCGACGGTATTGGCTCAAGGGCCTTGTCATTGAATTGTGGTAGTAGCCACACTTCGGATAATTCTTTGTTGGGTGCTCGAGGCCGTATTCTTCGGCAACTAGGACTTGGGTCCATATGTCATTAAGGGTATCATGTTCGGCCTGGAGCTATTGCTGCTTCTTCTTTAGGCTTCGCACAGTTGTGATTAGCTGAAGCTTAATGTGCTCTTGCTTGAGGGGTTCCTCTCGCACGATGAAGTCTTTGTTGCTGAGGCTGACATCATCCTCGGAGATTAGTAGATAGTTACTCTCTTACGAATCCTCATTCCTGCCTGGCTAGTCGGGGTTGACTTGTCCCTCTTCCCAATCATCCTGTTCGAACGTAAGTTCAATGGGGTCTTCAGGATCCTTGGCATTGTCCGAAGTGTAATTGTCTCCGATGCTGGTATTACTGTCCTTTTTGCGACATGATTTTGAGCGGCGTCGCTAACATCGATGTTTTGGTGTTGCATCTGCAGGCTTGTCCTCACTCGGATCTTTCTTGCCTTCGTCGTCATCTTTGGGTGTATCCACCATATATACATCATATGTGGAGGTAGCCCTCCGGCGCCTGGTAAATGGCGGGTCTTGGCTCTGTTTGTCTCCGGCATCATCGTCCATACCGTCGATTTCTTCGGAGGCGTAATCCAACATGTCGGCAAAACCTCGACAGTGGCTATTAAGTGGGTCGTGGGTGGGGCATAAAATTCCCCGCTCTCAACCCCTAGTCGGAGCTGGGTGTAGTTCGGAGGTGACGCTTACGTAATGGCGAGGGATCAAATTAAGTATAGGGCCTCGTTTAAGAGCAAAGGCCAGGCGGGGTCCAAGGACCTGCAGGGCTATGCATGGCAGATTCCAGGTTGTGCTAACCAGATGCAGGACTCAAGAGTTTGGAGTTTGCATCTTGAGGCAGGTTCGGCTGTCCGATAACAGGGAGAGTCTTGTTTGACTCCAGGCTCGCCGAAGACATAGGTGCCTTCCGGTCTTCGGAGAAAAGTTTCGTAGTAGGAGAGGGTCCAGTGGGTTTTAGATACGCATCTTCAGATGAAGCAGTCTTCCATGGATCTAAGGCCAAGGTAGGGATAGTAGTTGGTCCTTGAGCGGTGCCTGATGACGAGTCCGATGAGTTTCCCTCTTGAAGCAGAGGAACAATGGTCGAGGCCGGGAACCCTGTGAAGATCAAGTCTCCTTGGACATCGGCGACGTAATTCAGGCTCCCGAATCTAATTTGATGACCAGGGGCGTAGCTGTCAATCTGTTCAAGGTAACCAATCGAATTGGCGAGTAGAGCAAAGCCGCCGAACAAAAAAAGTTGACCCGGGAGGAAGGTTTTTCTTGGAAACAGCATAGTTGTTGATGATCGGACGAGCCATTGAACCTTTTGCTGACGACACAGTGGAACTCTCAACGAGAGCACCAATGTCGGTGTCAAAACCGGCTGATCTCGGGTAGGGGGTCCCGAACTGTGCGTCTAATGTTCGAAGGTAACAAGAGACAAAGGGGACACGATATTTACCCAGGTTCGGGCCCCCTTAATGCAGCTAATACCCTACTTCCTGCTTGATTGATCTTGATGAGTATAGGGGTGACAAGAGTTGATCTACCTCGAGATCGTAATGGCTAAACCCTAGATGTCTAGCCTATATGAATTCTGATAGCCTCTACGGACTAAACCTTCCAGTTTGTATAGACACCGGAGGGGCCTAGGGTTGTACAGGGTCAGTTTACAGAGAAAGGAAAGCACACATCCAGACGCTAATTGTGCCATCCACGCAAAGGAGAGTCCTATCCGGACACGGGGGAAGGCCTTCTACCTTGTATCTTGATATGTCTCCAACGTATCTATATTTTTTGATTGTTCCATGCTATATTATATCCTGTTTTGGACATTATTTGGCTTTATTATACACTTTTATATTATTTTTGGGACTAACCTATTAACCGGAGGCCCAGCCCAGAATTGCTATTTTTGCCTATTTCACAGTTTCGTAGAAAAAGAATATCAAACGGAGTCCAAACGGAATGAAACCTTCGGGACCGTGATTTTTGGAACAAACGTGATCCAGAGGACTTGGACCCTACATTAAGCAATCAACCAGGAAGGCACGAGGTAGGGGGCGTGCCTACCCCCCCCCCCCCTAGGGGCGCCCTCCACCCTCATGGGGCCCACGTTGCTCCACCGACGTACTCCTTCCTCCTATATATATGTATGTACCCCCAAACTACAAGATACAGAGCCAAAACCCTAATTCCACCGCTATAACTTTTTGTATCCACGAGATCCCATCTTGGGGCCTTTTCTGGAGCTCCGCCGGAGGGGGTATCGATCATGGAGGGCTTCTACATCAACACCATAGTCTCTCCGATGAAGTGTGAGTAGTTTGCTTCAGACCTTCGGGTCCATAGTTATTAGCTAGATGGCTTCTTTTCTCTTTTTAGATCACAATACAAAGTTCTCCCCCTCTCTTGTGGAGATCTATTCGATGTAATCTTCTTTTGCGTGTGTTTGTTGAGACCGATGAATTGTGGGTTTATGATCAAGTTTATCTATGAACAATATTTGAATCTTCTCTGAATTCTTTTATGTATGATTGGTTATCTTTGCAAGTCTCTTCGAATTATCAATTTGGTTTGGCCTACTAGATTGATCTTTCTTGCAATGGGAGAAGTGCTTAGCTTTGGGTTCAATCTTGCGATGTCCTTTCCCAGCGACAGTAGGGGCAGCAAGGCACGTATTGTATTGTTGCCATCGAGAATCACAAGATGGGGTTTATATCATATTGCACGTATTGTATTGTATTGTGATGTCCTTTCCTAGCGACAGTAATACTTTGCTTTGATAACTTGTAGATTTTTGCAATAAGTATATGAGTTCTTTATGACTAATGTTGAGTCTATGGATCATACGCACTCTCGCCCTTCCACCATTGCTAGCCTCTCTAATACCGCACACCTTTCGCTGGTATCATACGCCTACCATATACCTTCCTCAAAACAGCCACCATACCTACCTATCAAGGCATTTCCATAGCCATTCCGAGATTTATTGCCATGCAACTTACCACCATTCCGTTTACCATGACACGCTCCATCCTTGTCATATTGCTTTGCATGATCATGTAGTTGACATTGTATTCGTGGCAAAGCCACCGTTCATAATTCTTTCATACATGTCACTCTTGATTCATTGCATATCCCAGTACACCGCCGGAGGCATTCACATAGAGTCATATTTTGTTCGAAGTATTGAGTTGTAATTGTTGAGTTGTAAGTAAATAAAAAAAGTGTGATGATCATCATTTTTAGAGCATTGTCCCAAGTGAGGAAAGGATGATGGAGACTATGATTCCCCCAGAAGTCAGGATGAGACTCCGGACTAAATAAATAAATAAATAAAGAGGCCATAAAAAAGAAGAAGAGAAAAGGCCCAAATAAAAAAATGAGAGAAAAAGGGAGAAGGGACAATGCTACTATCCTTTTACCACACTTATGCTTCAAACTAGCACCAAGATCTTTATAAGAGAGTCTCCTATGTTATCACTTTCATACACTAGCAGGAATTTTTCATTATAGAACTTGGCTTGTATATTCCAATGATGGGCTTCCTTAAAATGCCCTAGGTCTTCATGAGCAAGCGAGTTGGATGCACACCCACTTAGTTCTTTTTGAGCTTTCATATACTTATAGCTCTAGTGCATCCGTTGCATGGAAATCTCTACTCACACACATTGATATCTACTAATGGGCATCTCCATAGCCCGTTGATACGCCTATTTGATGTGAGACTATCTTCCCCCTTTTTGTCTTCTCCACAACCACCATTCTATTCCACCTATAATGCTATGTCCATGGCTCACGCTCATGTATTGCGCGAAGATTGAAGAAGTTTGAGAGCACCAAAAGTATGAAACAATTGCCTGGCTTGTCATCGGGGTTGTGCATGATTTAAATAATTTATGTGGTGAAGATGGAGCATAGCCAGACTATATGATTTTGTAGGGATAACTTTCTTTGGCCATGTTATTTCGAAGAGACATAATTGCTTAGTTAGTATGCTTGAAGTATTATTATTGCTATGCCAATATTGTACTTTTAGCTTGAATGTTTCGGATCTGAATATTCATACCACAATTAAGAAGAATTACATTGAAATTATGCCAAGTAGCATTCCACATCAAAAATTCTGTTTTCTATCATTTACCTACTCGAGGACGAGCAGGAATTAAGCTTGGGGATGCTTGATACGTCTCCAACGTATCTATATTTTTTATTGTTCCATGCTATATTATATCCTGTTTTGGACATTATTGGGCTTTATTATACACTTTTATATTATTTTTGGGACTAACCTATTAACTGGAGGCCCAGCCCAGAATTGTTGGTTTTTTCCTAGTTCAGAGTTTCGCAGAAAAAGAATATCAGACGGAGTCCAAACGGAATAAAACCTTCGGGAACGTGATTTTCGGAACAAACATGATCCAAAGGACTTGGACCCTACGTCAAGCAGTCAACTAGGAAGGCA
>NC_041384.1:294900727-294987759 GCF_002162155.2 Triticum dicoccoides
TTCCTCCTATATATACCTACGTACCGCCAAACTACCAGATACAGAGCCAAAACCCTAATTCCAACGCCAGAACTTTCTGTATCCATGAGATCCCATCTTGGGGCCTTTCCCGGAGCTCCGTCGGAGGGGGTATCAATCATGGAGGGCTTCTATATCAACACCATAGTCTCTCCGATGAAGTGTGAGTACTTTGCTTCAGACCTTCGGGTCCATAGTTATTAGCTAGATGGCTTCTTCTCTCTTTTTGGGTCTCAATACAAAGTTCTCCCCCTCTCTTGTGGAGATCTATTCGATGTAATCTTCTTTTGCGGTGTGTTTGTTGAGACCGATGAATTGTGGGTTTATGGTCAAGTTTATCTATGAACAATATTTGAATCTTCTCTGAATTCTTTTATGTATGATTGGTTATCTTTGCAAGTCTCTTCGAATTATCAGTTTGGTTTGGCCTACTAGATTGATATTTCTTGCAATGGGAGAAGTGCTTAGCTTTGGGTTCAATCTTGCGGTGTCCTTTCCCAGTGACAATAGGGGCAGCAAGGCACATATTGTATTGTTGCCATCGAGGATAACAAGATGGGGTTTATATCATATTGCATGAGTTTATCCCTCATCTTGCTTAAAGTGTTACTCTTTCTCTTGAACTTAATACTCTAGATGCATGCTGGATAGCGGTCGATGTGTTGAGTAATAGTAGTAGATGCAGGCAGGAATCGGTCTACTTGTCTTGGACGTGATGCCTATATACATGATCATACCTAGACATTCTCATAACTATGCTCAATTCTGTCAATTGCTCAATAGTATTTTGTTCACCCATCGTAATACTTATGCTCTCGAGAGAAGCCACTAGTGAAACCTATGGTCCCGGGGTCTATTTTCCATCATATTAATCTTCCAATATTTAGTTATTTCCTTTGCCATTTATTTTACTTGCATCTTTATTTCTCTTTATCATAATAATACCAAAATTATTATCTTATCATATCTATTAGATCTCACTCTCGT
This sequence comes from Triticum dicoccoides, assembly GCF_002162155.2. Classification (NCBI taxonomy): domain Eukaryota; kingdom Viridiplantae; phylum Streptophyta; class Magnoliopsida; order Poales; family Poaceae; genus Triticum; species Triticum dicoccoides. Next base: position 294,901,733 of record NC_041384.1, read on the forward strand.
AGGTGACCGTGAAGGGATTGACAACCCCTTTATCGCATTGGTTGCGAGGAGATTAATTTTTTGTGTAGGTGCGAAGGACTCGTGCGTGGGCTCCTACTAGATTGATACCTTTGTTCTCAAAAACTGAGGAAAATACTTACGCTTCTCTACTGTATCACGCTTTCCTCTTCAAGGGAAAACCAACGCAGTGCTCAGAGGTAGCATATCTTCATGGCCCATCAGTCCGGCCCATGTCAGAAAGCCCGAACACCCGAGGATCCCATAATCCATGACTCCCTCAACTGTTCCCATCGATCTAGATTCCGTCCGCCAATAAATACTACCTTGCTCACATTGTCCCGCCTTCATTCTCATCTACATCCTCCCCTCGCTCGCCCTCTCTCTCTCTCTCTCTCTCTCTCTCTCTCTCAAATCTCTGCCATGGCTCTGCCAGTTTGCCCATGCGCCGACGAGGAGTCGCCGCCCGCGAGGACGCTCACTCGAATAGCAGCGACGAGGACCCCTACGCGCCGCTAGACGAGGTTCCGCCGGACCCCCCAACTTTGGATTGGTTTTGGGGTGAGTACAATCTTTGACTCTGGAAGTTGCTGCCGCCGGTTGAGAAAGCCAGGGAAGTGACATTCAAGAAGGAGATGGTGGAGGAGGAAGCCAGGTATTAGGCAGCCTGTGAAGCCCGTGATTCCGCGTGGAAAAGTGAGGCGACGGAGGTTTGAGGGCGGGCGCGTCATCGTCCGGAGGAGGTGTACAAAGACGGTTTCTTCGTGAGGAAGGTCAAAGGCACTAGGCGCTCCGAGGCGGAGGAGGCCGAGTACAGCCTCCGCACTAGGAAGACGCCGCCCATCAGGGAGCTGCTAGCAAGGGGCTGACGGAATACTGGCCCCAGGAGGGATTATTAGTTTTAGTATTGTTCATTTTCAGTTTTATGCATTGTACCTAGTAGTTAAGTATCATCATCTATATGTGATGATATTATATATATTATGTGATGAACTAATGAACAATTAATATATATATTATGAATTCCATTTTCTATCTCTTTTTGTATACTAATTTGAATCTAGCTGTTATCATCCACATATACAGAATGGAAAGCGTATACACACACATTGAAATAGAACATATACGAACGGAAAATAGGATGCACACATTGAAACAGAGCAGTACTATGATGGATGTGAATACATAGCTATCCACGTCGAAATAAATCAAAAAAATAAAACGTGTCCATGAGACCATGACCAGTAGCCCTTGCTTACAGTAGCTCTTGGCTCTGCCTAAACTCATGTAGGCGTTCGTCCAAGCAGTCGACATGCTCATGGTATATCTGGAGCGCGATCTTGAGCTCCAAGTTGGCTACTTCATCGGAGAACACAAGCTCGAGGGTGCGACGGCCATGTTCCTCTACTGCGCCCAGGTGGACACCTGGGCCAAGGAGGTGGTCGAGCCTACCAGAGTAAATTGCATAGAAGTACGACAATTGTGGAATTGGAAGTAGATTGGTACCAAGATTGGTAATTTTTACGTGTCAGTACCAAGTTTGGGGCGAGATGTTGCAAAAGAGGCTAAAAGTGCATTTTATAGGTATTGACAGGTATTCTGACCAGTTGGGCCAGCCCGTCAGGTGCCACATTGGCCAGTGAGCGCGTGCCCGCGCGCTGACTCGGACGAGCCCAAGTCGAACCGTTGAGCGGCTGTCGGTGCGTTCGAGCGAGACCCCGACCCGTATGCTGCCCTCTTCCTCCTCCCCGCTCCCTCGCTGCCGCCTCCCTCCCCGCCCGCTCTACTGGCCACCACACCACGCCGCCGTAGCCATGGCTCAAACTGCTTAGGCGCTGTCCACTCTCTCCCCCGCAGCAGCTCCTCCCTCGCGCCTTTGTAGGTGCATCTAGTGCCACCCCTAGTTGGTTCTGGAGTATTGACAACAAACCTGGTTGAGGGACTAATGTGTTTGTGAGAATTGCAGGATAACACAGGTAGTAGTCCCTCATTGATTCGGTTTTCCTACCAGAGATGACCCCTAAAAATGTATAAAGACATTGAAGACAAAGGTGGTATGTGTAGATATTCACATTGAAGACTATGACAAGAGAAGACATTGCGTGAAGACTATGGAGCGCGAAGACTTAGCTGTTTCGTTGTTTCCTTTTCTTCTTTCTTGAGTCATAAGAACCACCGTACTGTTAAGTGGGGTCCCAGTGAACAAAGTCAGAGTGACTGAAGTGATGCTTAACCAAAATCCTATGTCTTCGAGCGAAGACAATGAGAGCAAATCTTATCCAGAGCTGGATGAGTCAGCTTTTCTTGTAGCCCAAGTAAAGTTGCCGCGTGTGTTTGAAATCTGACCGTTGGAACATGTGTCAGTTCCTTAGTGGCCCAGGGTCATTTCGGAAAAATCAGGTCGGGTTGCCTTGTGGCTATAAATAGCCCACCCCCTACACCATAAATTGGTTGGCTGCTCAGAGTTAGTGCACGACTTTTATCGTTTGAGAGCAACCCAACTCGAAGCCTTTGAGAGAGAAATCCTTGCGAGGATGAAGCCCTAAACACCCAGAGCCAAAGAGTGTTAGGCATCACTGCAGTCTTCCTGTCTGTGTGATCTGAAGATTTGTTACACTTGAGGACTATGAATCCTCCATCCAGTTAGGCGTCGCATTCTGAGCATCCAAGAGTCATTGTGGATCGCCGGTGAACGAAGTCTGTGAAGGTTTGGAAGTCTACCTTGAAGACTTACCAGAGTGATTGGGCGAGGACTGGGTGTCCTTAGCTCAAGGGGAATAAGGTGAAGACACGGTCTTCTAAGTTAATCTCAGCCTCCCTAACCAGACGTAAAGTTGTCACAGCAACTGGAACTGGTCCAACAAATCACTGTCTTCAACGAGCAACTGGTTCTATCCTTTCCATCTCTTTATTTACAGTTGGTCCTTGTGAAGTCAGTGCATGTTTGCATTATCTATTTCTCTTCACTGTATGACTGCTTGTTCTGATTGGCTTCATACTGTCTTCCATCTTGATCCATACTGCGTAGCTGCTATTAGTCTTTGTGCTTTCACTTCATTGAATACTTGACTATGGCTTGCCTAGTGTAGTCTACCTTCCGCTGCATGTTAATAGGTTCATTTCTATCGATTGTCTTCGAAACTTCCATGTTTTGAAGACTTTCATAAAAATCGCCTATTCACCCCCCCTCTAGTCGATCACTAGCACTTTCAATTGGTATCAGAGCAAGGTACTCCCTTGTTCTGTGTGATTCAGTTTAACCACCTCGTGTTTTAGCTATGTCGGCTGCAGGTATAATCCAAGTCTCCGCTGCGTGCCCCGTCTTCGATGGAACTGAATATCCCTACTAGAAGAATAAGATACGCATGCATCTTGAATCCATTGATGTCGACCTCTGGTATGTCGTCAAGAATGACGTCCCCAAGGCTGGTGAAGGTGTCACCACTTCTGATGTCAAGAAGTTCGTTCAACTGGATTCCACTGCCAAGAACATCATCTGTGTAATCTGACCAAAGGGCAGTATGGCCGTGTGAGTGCTTTGGAAACATCTAAGCTAGTCTAGGACTGGCTCTCCAAGGTCAACGAAGGTTTCTCAACCCAAAGAGATCAAAGGATCAGTGTCCTTCGCAACCTCTTCAACCGCTTCAAGAGAAACGACAATGAGAATGTTCAGCTTATGTTTGATCGCCTCACTAACATCACAAATGAGCTCCAAGCTCTGGGCCCTACTAATTTCACCAAACATGAAATCGTCAGGACACTTCTGAGACCACTTGACAGCTCATTTGACACCCTAGCCCTGATGATTCAAGAACGCCCTGACTTCAAGACACTCGATCCATCTGACATACTTGAAATGCTCAACACACATGAGTTTCAGCTTTCCGAGAAAAGAGATATCTACGGTCCCAACTATGGCCGAACTCGTGCCTTGAAGGCAAAAGTTGTTTCCTCATCTGAAGAAGAATCTGACTGCAGTTCTGATGATCCTGAAGACATTGGAATGGAGCTTCCTATGCTTGTGAAGAAGTTCCAAAAATTCACCAAGAAGAAAGGCTTCAGAAAATCTTCACGATCCAGCTCAAGGAATGGTGAAGCTTCTGCTCATGACTACAAGAAGAGAACATGCCACAAGTGCAAGAAACCTGGTCACTACATCTCTGAGTGTCCGTAGTGGGACAATGAGAACAACAAAAAGAAGAAGAGCAAAGAATATGATTCTGACGACATTAAGAAGAAGAAATACTCAAAGTCTTCTTCCAGGTCTTCCTCAAAGTCTTCATCACACAAGAAGAGCTCATCTGGCAAGACACGTGCGTTTGTTGGCAAGGAAAAGGATTCAGAGGAGGAGTCTGCTTCTGAGGAGGAAGAGGTGGAGTCTGAGGAGGAGTCCGATTCTGGCGTTGCAAGTCTGGCTACAGCCTACGTTGCCAAGTCCATCTTCAACATTGAAACAATGGCTTCGTCACCAACGCCGATGCTAATGACAGGGACAACTCCGCTCCCAACTATTGCTTCATGGCACGTGGTGCCAAGGTAAACTCACGCAATACTCACTTTCAAACATCCAGTGAAGATGACTCTGATTGTAATTCCAAACCCAACTACAAAACACTTGCTAAAATTGCAACTGAACAACAGAAAGCTATGGAACATATTCAAAAACTGTTAGACAAAAGCGATGACTTGTTCGACTCTGAAATGACTCCATCTTAGTCCTTAATTGAAGACATAAAAAATCTTCATGTTAAGTATGAGGAACTTGAAAGTTGTCATGAAACACTCTCACCAACTCATGAAAAGCTTTCCTACGATTATCTTCAAAGGAAGCAAGAACTTGAGAAATTGAGAGCGGCTCATGAAGATCTTCAAAAGGAAAACGAGTCACTTCGCGCCGAACAGATCAGTCCCGCTCAGGAAGGATTTGAACCACCATGTCTTAAATGCCTTGAGCGTGATAACGCTACTTCTGTTGCTGGATGTTCTATAGTTGCTACTGTTGCAATATCTTCAACTGTTGATGTGGTAACTAACCCCTCTGCTGAGGATGCCACTGCTATTGCTGATGAAAATGCTAGGTTGAAGACATTGCTTGAAACAGGAATGTACAAAAGTCTCAAAGGGATCATACACTATGTGATGTCCTCAAAAGGCAGATTCTGAACCGAAACCCTAGGAAAGAGGGTGTTGGGTTCGAAAGGAAAATGAATGTTGATGGCTCTTACTGGAAACCTGAGCAATACCCCAAAACCACATGGGTTGCTGCAAAGGAACCTTCAGTGGATCCATCCACCCTATCTGGCTTCACTTGTGCTACTCCCATTGTCATTGATGAATCCTTTGATGCAAACTATAAACTACTTAAGAATCAGAATGGTGAAGTGTTTGCCAAGTATATTGGTACTAACTGTAGGAATGGGCCACCTATGAAGAAAGTTTGGGTGCCGAAAAGGTGTCTTGAGAATCTTCTTGTGAATGTCGTCATGGCACGACAAGGGAAGAAGACAAACCCCAGACCACAGGCTTCATTTGTTCGAAAGGCTTCATACAGACAAAGGACCCACCTGAGTCGCTCTAACACAAATGTTTTGTAGGGAAACATACTCAGGCCTATGAATATGAGCCTGTTTCATCAAACCGCCATGTTCATAAGACCCAGAACTACTCTGCTTATTCTTATGAGTACTATTCTGCACCTGCAAGACTATTTGCTAGGGCTCCAAAGCCAAAGTTCTCAGACACTGCACTTACACTCATGGCTTTGAAGCCACCCTTGAAGATGTCGGTGGCTAAGAAAGCTTAACTCTCTTTTGCAGGGAAAGGTCTCCAGCCGAAAATCAAATGCGTCTAAAGCTATTGATGGGGACCTAAAACATCTTGTAGGTCACAAGATCAAATGCCCAAATGGTCTTATTATGTATTTTGTTCCTGGGTCGTTTGCTACTTGTCCTATCAGTCCTAACCTCGATCTAAGCTTTGATAATCCTCTTGCTCATCAAATGTTTATGCTTCACAATGCTCTTCGTGAAGCCTATCCCCCTAAATGCACTGTAGGGTATGACACGAGCTGCTTGAGAATGGATTATTGATAGTGGATGTACTAATCACATGACTGGCAAACGAAGTCTTATCATGGACTCAACCCTACATCCATCTGACAAAAGTCACATCACATTTGCTGATACTGGTAAAAGCAAGGTATTGGGTCTAGGTAGAGTTGCAATCTCAAAGGATCATCACATGGATAAAGTGATGCTTGTTGAATCCCTTGGTTTCAACTTAATGCCTGTCTCAATGCTTTGCGATTTGGACATAATTGTGATATTTGGAAAATATCGTTGCCTTGTTCTAATGGAATCTGACAAGTCTCTAGTCTTTGAAGGGTATTGGAAAGATGATTTGTACATGGTAGATTTCTCAACAGGACCACAACTTGCCGTATGTCTTCTTGCAAAAGCTTCAGAATGCTGGCTCTGGCATCGGAGGCTAGGGCATGCTGGCATGAGGAACTTGCATACTCTTGCAAATAAGAAGCACATCATAGGCATCGAGGGCGTCAAGTTCAAGAAGGACAACTTGTGCGGTGGCTACGAAGCTGGAAAGATGACGAGGGCCAAGCATCCCTCGAAGACAATCATGACAATGACTCAACCCTTCGAACTGCTGCACATGGACCTCTTCGGCCCTACTCACTACTCTACCCTTACTACTACTTCTTGTCTCTATGGCCTCGTCATTGTTGATGATTATTCAAGATATACATGGGTGCATATAATCCTCTACAAGACTGAAGTGCAGGATGTCTTCAGACGCTTCGCCAATCGAGCCATGAACAACTATGGCGTCAACATCAAGCACATCAGAAGTGACAATGGCACTGAATTCAAGAACACCGCCCTTGCCACTTATCTCGATACATTGGGCATCAATCATGAGTTCTCAGCTCTGTACACGCAGCAGTGAATGGCATCATGGAACACAAGAACAGAACACTCATTGAGATGGCTCACACGATGCTCGATGAATACAAGACACCAAGAAAGTTCTGGCCTGAAGCTATTGATACTGCATGCCATGTCATCAACCCTGTTTATCTTCACAAGCTTCTGAAGAAAACACCCTATGAACTCCTCACTGGTAAGAATTCAAATGTGAGTTATTTCAGAGTATTTGGTGCTAGGTGCTGGATCAAGGATCCACATCACACTTCAAAATTTGCACTGAAAGGACATGAAGGTTTTATGCTTGGTTACAGAAAGGATTCGCACTCCTACAGAGTCTTCAACCTCTTTCACTATAAAGTGGTTGAAACTGTGGATGTGCGGTTCGATGAGACTAACGGCTCGCAAAGATAGCACCTGCCAAAAGCGGTAGATGAAATTCCACCCAGTGAATCCATCAAGCTTATGGGAACTGGACAAATCATACCGTCTAAAGTACGACCTAAAGAGGAACTTATCATCTCTGCAACTAATCAACCTGAAGACAATCCTTCAAACGATGACAATGATCAGCAAGAGCAAAATCTTCGTCCAGTTCATCCTTGTGTTGCAAATGAAGTACATATTGAGACGATAATTGATATCATCAATGCACATGGTCCACTCACTCGTTCAAGGGCAACACAACTAGCAAATTTCTATGGGCATTTTGCATTCGTCTCAATATCTGAACCCAAGAAAGTTGATGAAGCCTTCATGGAACCTGAATGGATTCAAGCTATGCAAGAAGGGCTTCAATAGTTCGAGCTGAATAATGTATGGGAACTGGTCAAGCGTCCTGATCCTCGTAAACACAATATCATAGGCACTAAATGGATATATCACAACAAGCAAGATGAGCATGGTAAAGTTGTCAGAAACAAGGCTCGTCTCGTTGCTCAAGGATACACTCAAGTTGAAGGAATTGACTTCGATGAAACATTTGCTCCTGTGGCTAGGCTTGAGGCTATACGCATACTGCTAGCCTATGAAAATCATCATAACATCCTTCTGTATCAAATGGATGTGAAGAGCTCCTTTCTCAATGGGAAGATTGAAGAAGTGTATGTTGCACAACCGCTTGGTTTTGAAGATCCAAAACATCCTGACATGGTTTACAAGCTCAATAATGCACTGTATGGCCTCAAACAAGCCCCTCGTGCTTGGTATGACACACTCAAAGACTTCTTGAAGAGCAAAGGCTTCAAACCTGGTTCCCTAGATCCCACACTCTTCACAAAGACATATGTGAACTGTTTGTGTGCCAAATATATGTGGATGACATTATCTTCGGCTGCACTAATCAGAAATACAATGATGAGTTTGGATACATGATGCAAGTGCAATATCAGATGTCCATGATGGGTGAGCTGAACTTCTTACTTGGTCTTCAAATATGGAAGCAATGAAACGGCATGTTCATATCTCAAGAGAAATACCTCAAAGATTGGCTGAAGAAGTTTGGAATGCAAGACTGCAAAGGTTATACGACGCCAATGCCTACCAAGAGTCATCTGGATTCTGACGCCAATGGTAAAGAGTTCGATCAAAAGGTATACTGCTCCATGATTGGTTCTTTACTTTATTTATGTGCATTTAGGCCAGATATCATGCTTAGTGTTTGCATGTGTGCCCGATTCCAAGCGGCACCAAAGGAATCACATCACTTAGCTGTGAAGCGAATTCTTTGATATTTGGTTTACACCCCAACACTAGGATTATGGTATCCAAAGGGCTTAGAGTTTGATCTAGTTGGATTCTCGGATGCTGATTATGCTGGTGACAAAGTGGATCGCAAGACTACATCAGGCACATGTCACTTTCTGGGACGATCACTTGTGTGTTGGTCTTCAAAGAAGTAGAACTATGTATCTCTCTCCACTGCTGAATCTGCATACATTGCTGCTGGATCTTTCTGCGCTCAGCTTCTACGCATGAAGCAAACACTCAAAGACTATGGCATTCATCTGAAGCAAGTGCCACTCTACTGCGACAATGAAAGCGCCATCAAGATCGCCAACAACCCAGTTCAGCACTTGAAGACAAAGCGCATTCAGATCGGTCATCACTTTCTCAGATATCATGTCATGAAGGAAGATATTGATATCATTCACGTCAACACTGAAGAGCAACTGGTAGATATCTTCACAAAGCCCTTGGATGAGAAAAGGTTTTGCAAGTTGCGGTGTGAGCTACATATCTTGGAATCCTCAAATGTCCTGTGATCATGCACATATCCTAACACTTATGCAGGTTGATGTCTTAGATGTGCAACACACGAAGCAACGTATATCTTCAACTAATCAAGACTTACACTCTAAGTGTGAATACATTAACACGGAATTTGACTTCGGAGCTCCACGATAATTGTGCGCCGTGTCTGGGTCTAATACTTTCTATACGGTGGGTAACGCCACCACCAAACCTTTGTTTGGAGTATTTTCTGTTGGCGTTACATTTGCGAAGTGTTCGCATTTGGAGTGTCTTCAATATTAACATGGTTTCATGTTTATCTTCACTATATTGATTTTGTCTTATTCAGATATACTCATATGATTGCGTTCTGTCCTCTACAACATTCACTTATAGCTATGTCTTCTCGTTGAATCTTTTGAACTAAGTGAATGTGATTGGACCCTAACCTTTCTATCCTCCCATCTCAAATCTATCTATCCAAATCATATGCATCCTATTGAAACTGTCAAATGTCTTCGCTGCATCCTTGTCAGCAGAAGATACAGAGACAAACATCAAATCTGTTTTAAATGATCAATCCTTTTTGCCTGAAACCTGGAGAAGCAGGAAAGACCACCCGACAACCCAGACATACGTGGGAACGTGGAAGAACCTCCAATAAGTTGCATGATCACCACGTGTCCTTCAGATGTAAACCGCCAGGGGCACCTGCGTAATAACGCTGCGCCGTCCCTGTCCTTATAAATACTCACCACACCCAGTCATTATCTCTTCTTCCACTTCTCTTCCTCGCACAAACCCTAGCGCCACCGCTAGCCCTCGACGACGCCGGTGACGAAGCGCTTGGCTGCCGCGATCTCACCGACGCCGTCATCACGCCGGCCGCGGACATCGTCTTCTCCGCCGTCGCCGTAGGTGTCCTCCGTCGCCATGTTAGGGCATGGAAGATCAATTGCTTGGCCTCATCTCCTACTCCGTCTAGCAGTTCCTCGAGTGGTAAATAAAAACTCTTTTTATAGTCTTTTTAATCCGATAGATTCATCCTTTTCAACCACAAGTAGTTTTTGTTGCTACAAAGTTGGATCTATCCTATTCTGCATCTCATAGCATGCCTTGTATGTTTGTGCTTCACAAAGTAGTTAGATTCCTCACTTGTACTTATTCGTGGATTCGTACAAATCTGGAACCAACTCTCTACATATGAGTGAATGTCTTCGCACTATGAGGTCAATGTCTTCTAAACTGATTTATCTTCAAAATCTTCTAAGAATGCATATGACCTCTTCCCCTTCCCCCGCATCTCTAATGCTGTCACAGGTACATGTCCGTGGGAGAATCCCTTGGTTCTCATAGTCTGCATTCATTTGCATAGTTCTTACAGCATAACATAAATTCTCCTGAAGCTAGTTCCTGTCTGACTAGCAAACGGAAGACTTCGATAGTGTTGAAGCCTTTCAGTCTAAACTTCATGGAAACAGAGAAATCAGCAAGGAAGGGTGGTAGACAGCGCCGTGGGGGTACATCAATGGACCTGCCCGAAGATCTCTATGAACTATACAAAACTGACCCCAAAGAAAGCTATGGTCAGCGCAAGACACGAATCCAATGGATTCGAAGATACTGTGCCGAGCAATGGTTCAAGTACAGATTCATCACCAAGGAGTATGTTGAAAAGAATGCTATCACGCGTCTTTGGGGAGATATTCTCTATAAAAATCTTCAACCCAAGACCAGAACCGAAGCCATTGCTCAAGGATTTTACCCTTGCATGGTCCGAGGGCCACAGCCTACTGATGCCGACCCATCGTCATTGCTATGGTGTCGAGAAGACAATCTGTTCAAGCGCAACTATCAGTTTGCAAAGAACTCGGCCAAGGAAAACAAGAATTCTTTGGGATTAGACTTCAACCCAGGCCCCTCTACGCCACGTGTCGATGGCACACGCGAAGCTGACCCCAATCTTGTTGGGCCCTTCTACAAGTTAGAAGGTCTCATCACTCACATTCAGGTTCAAGGGGCAGCTGTGGATCACTCTGCAGATGACGCTGAATCTGACGAAGCGCCTGCACCACCGAAGCCAGTGAAGCAAAAGAAACCAAAGGCTTCAAAGCCCTCTTTCGCACCATAGGTCTCACGGGTAAAGCCTCTGGCCACTGCACCTCTTTTAGCCAGTGTGCAATCTGAAGATCTCTCTCGCATCTCCATGTCTGACAAGTTGAAGAAGCCCATGCAACCAACTGGTCAAGCATTGACCCCTGCTACTGTTTTTAGAAACGAGAATGACGCCATTGATCTGTCTAGCGACGACGATCTTGGTGAGGATGCTCTTGAGCAATTGATAAAGAGTAAGCAAGAGGTGAAAATCTTCAATGATCTTCCCTCTTTGATATGGAAATCCTGTACAAGTTTATTGATGAGTGGTTTGACAGCCCAGATCTCAGTTTTGATGACCTTCAACTACCAATTGGCCTCAGTGTCTCTTTCCATGGAGCCATTGCTCCTGACCTGGCTCTTGCACAGAAGATTGTTATGATGAAGCACAAGATTGATTATGAAAAGGCTCAGTTCAGGAAGCACATGGCCAAGCTCAATGTTGAAGACAGTCAAAACTTCAAGGTCATGATGCATGAGCTCAAGGAGGCGTTCCACAAGAAACGAGAAGAAGCAAAAGGTTCTCGTGAGCGCTTGAAGAATCTTGCTGCCAAATGTGTTCAAGGCTACAATGAAGCTGAAAAGCGCAAGGCTTTGGGGCGACCAGGCATCGACCCCAGAATGGCTGCCAAGAAGAAGAAGAAGCCTGCTGTGGCCCATCTAGAAGCATCAAGGCAGGAAGAACCTCGCATTGTCTTCCCGGCCAGTATGACAGGCTCGAAGCCTAAGGTCAGCACAGTGGCTTCAGAGTACCAGAAAACTAGAGCAGCTGAAGCCGAAGCTAGAAAGCACAAGTCCAAAGCCACCACTGATGATGCTCCACCGATCAAGAAGCGAAAGACAAAGAAGAGAGACCGGGCTGCTCCCACAGAGCCCCTTGTTGTCGAGCCAATCTCAGTAGCTCGTCTTCATCTGAACATCGTGAGCGCCAGTTGATCGTTCATGAGCCTGCTTCCATAGAGGCTCCAGTAGTTGAAGACATTCCAGCTGTTGACCCCACCGCAGCTGAAGACATTGGTCATCAAGACAATGTTGAAGATGATGAAGTCCTTCCTCAGATCGATCACAATTTGGTATCATCGCATGTTCTCACGAGCAGCGAACTCATCAGCATTGGTCGTCCATTGACACCAGTTGCTCAGGATGACTCATGGGCCAATCACCCTCAAGAATCCCCTCATGATGAAGAAACACCAGTTACTCCCCCAACCCAGGTCACCACTCCGGTGATTGACAATGAAGACCTTGAGGCCCAACCAACTCCATCTCCACAAGCGTCACCAGCATTTCGCAGGCTTCGCAAAGGACCAAGGCCACATGTCACTTTGTCAAGTGTTTCAGAAGGAGAAGAGCGCCAATCCGTTTCACGTGAAGTCTTTCCTGAAGCCTCTCCTACTGTGGACATCCCTGAATCTGAAGCCAAAACGGCTGAAGATATTCTGGCTACATCAGCCGATGACAAAGAAGAAGAACCAAGAGAAGAAGAACATGTTGCCACACCCCCGTCCAACCATGAAGTTGTTCTCGAGGAGAACGTGTCTGACCCTCCAGCTCCTGAAGTGGCGGTTACCAATACTGAGGCGGCCACCAACATCAATACTGAAGCCAATGACGTTGTCATGGCGGAAGCTAATATGGTGCCAGATGTCACTACACCTGAAGCTAATGTTGCACCTGATCGAGCAAGCATATGATCGTGATGAGCTTGTTACCGTCTGCTGGCCAATTCTGGTTCCTCCGCCTGCTCCCGGACCTCAATTTGACTATCATGTGGAGCACATGCCTCAGGTTCACAAGCCAAAGCCAAGGCTACCACAGTTTCCAGGTACTGCAATGTCACCAGGATCGTTTAATCTGAATGGATTCAAGGCACACAACACATTCTTTGACAGTGACAAGAACTCCTACTCAAGACTTCTTCATCAGGCAGTTGGCTGCATCTGGCTCTGACATCTTTGGTCTGAAGTTCTTTGCTCCATGTGTAATTCGTCTTATCAAGCTTCACTCTGCCTTCAACTATCAGCTGTCTGCGCGCAATCATCTCGTATTCTTGCTAGAGGTTGATCTATCTGTTGAAGCTATTTACCCAGAGCCTGCAAAGGAGCCAGTTTATCTACACAATGTTGATCGTCAAAGCTTCACCCAGCCCATTCAAGGAGTTCAGGCCGTTTCTCGTGTTTACCCCTTGGCTGGCAACACATGTGCCCCTCGCACCCAAACTGAAGCCACTACAAGCACCATTGCCCAATGGCCTCGGAAGCTATCTCGTGTTCGCAATGACCGAGAGCTTCTCGTCGCTCTACATCAGAAACACGATAAGCATCATGACTATCTTAAGCGTCAGATGCAAAGCCTCTTGGTGGACGTCAATTGCATTCAAAATCTTGCCACCAAGAATGCCTTTGTTACACATGAAATCTATTGGAGGTCTTGGAAGAGCTTGACATTGCATAGTGCTGAAGCTGATCTGCAAGACGATGGCTTCACAGAGAGATTCAAGTTTGACTCAACTCCTCCAAGAAATGCTCACTTGCGTCGGACTCCCTCACTCAAAGATTCTGACTATTCCTCCTCAGCTGCAACGGTGAATGCCAGCGTCATAGATGATCAAGATGACGCTACTTCACCACCTCCAACTTCAGCGTGTGTCGACACTACACCAAGTTCTTCTGTACCACCGAACCTCAACGATGACCCTGCTGCTTCACCTACTCCTCATGGGAACGAGTAGAATCTCTATGTCTTCAAACCTTTTTGGTCATTACTGACAAAAGGGGGAGAAGCATATGAGTTGATAGTCTTCAAGCGGGTCCATATGGGTGGTTGCTTTACTTTTCCTACATTTGCCAAGTGCTTACAACTCTCACTTTTGAAACATTTGGTTCATTTTGGGTTGTAACACTTAAACTTGATGGTCGTCTGCTACCTTTTCGACACTATGTGATGCGATGATAAATTCCGCATGTGCGACGATAAATTCCGCACGAAGTCATTTTGCAGACGTCCATTTCTCATTATGCATATCATTATCTTCGTTATATCCTTTAATGCATGATGAATTGTCTTCACAAGTAGAGGAGGAGCTCCGCAAGTACAACCTTCCATGTGCATTTGCATTCAAAAGCAAAATACTTATGTGCACATCTTCACGGGGAGCCTTCCTGCTACTTACGAAGACAATACCTGAATCCTTTACAATTTCACATACTTTTATCCCCGTTGAAAACTTCAACCAGTTTGTCATCAATCACCAAAAAGGGGGAGATTGTAAGTGCATCTAGTGCCACCCCTAGTTGGTTTTGGAGTATTGACGACAAACCTGGTTGAGGGACTAATGTGTTTGTGAGAATTGCAGGATAACACAAGTAGTAGTCCCTCATTGATTCGGTATTCCTACCGGAGATGACCCCTAAAAATGTATGAATACATTGAAGACAAAGGTGGTATGTGAAGATATTCACATTGAAGACTATGACAAGAGAAGACATTGAGTGAAGACTATGGAGCGCGAAGACTTAGCTAATTTGTCGTTTCATTTTCTTCTTTGTTGACTCATAGGAACCACCGTACTGTTAAGTGGGGTCCTAGTGAACAAAGTCAGAGTGACTGAAGTTATGCTTAACCAAAATCCTATGTCTTCGAGCGAAGACAATGAGAGCAAATCTTATCCAGAGCTGGATGAGTCAGCTTTACTTGTAGCCCAAGTAAAGTTGCCGCGTGTGTTTGAAATCTGACCGTTGGAACACGTGTCAGTTCCTTAGTGACCCAGGGTCATTTCGGACAAATCAGGTCGGGTTGCCTAGTGGCTATAAATATCCCACCCCCTACACCATAAATTGGTTGGCTGCTTAGAGTTAGTGCATGACTTTTGTCGTTTGAGAGCAACCCACCTCGAAGTCTTTGAGAGAGACATCGTTGCGAGGACAAAGCCCTAAACACCCAGAGCCAAAGAGTGCTAGGCATCACTGAAGTCTTCTTGTCTGTGTGATCTGAAGACTTGTTACACTTGAGGACTGTATATCCTCCAGCCGGTTAGGCGTCGCGTTCTGAGCATCCAAGAGTCATTGTGGATCGCCGGTGAACGAAGTCTTTGAAGGTTTGGAAGTCTCCCTTGAAGACTTACCATAGTGTTTGGGCGAGGACTGGGTGTCCTTATCTCAAGGGGAATACGGTGAAGACACGATCTTCTAAGTAAAATCTCAACCTCCCTAACCAGACATATAGTTTTCACACCAACTCGAACTGGTCCAACAAATCATTGTCTTCAACAAGCAACTGGTTCTATCCTTTCCATCTCTTTATTTACAGTTGATCCTTGTGAAGTTAGTGCTTGTTTGCATTATCTATTTGTCTTCACTGTGTTTCTTCTTGTTCTGATTGGTTTCATACTGTCTTCCATCCTGATCCATACTGCCTAGCTGCTATTAGTTTTGTGCTTTCACTTCATTGAATACTTGACTATGGCTTGCCTAGCGTAGTCTGGCTTCCGCTGCATGTTAATAGGTTCATTTCTATCGATTGTCTTCGAAACTTCCATGTTTTGAAGACTTTCATAAAAATTGCCTATTCACCCCCTCTAGTCGATCACTAGCATTTTCAGCCTTCCTCTCCCCCGCGGCTGTTGTTCCCTAGGAGACGATAGCGTCGGCCACTCCAGCAGGTGGCGAAGGCCGGGGCGATGACCGTGGTAGCGGCGGCGTCCTCCCCCGCTTAGGCGTCGACGATAGTGGCGGCTACTCCATGTCGGAGTACAATAGCTACGACGATGATTTTTCGGAGCCGGCGTTGTCGATGGAGCAGAGGCTGCGGATGGCGTGAATTTGGGTGGCCAACCCCAGCACCGCCCATCAGTTGACTCATGCCATCAGTGGTGTTCTGTAAGTGCTCCACTCTTCAATTTTTGCTAACTGAAATTGGGGATTAGGGTTTAATGCCTCCATGTTGATCACTGTAATTGCTACTGCTGTATATAATTTACATTGTTATTTCTGAGTCCAAATTGGCATTAGGTGTCACCTAACTAAAGTAGAGCAGCATTATTCTGTTAACTACTTCTTTGAAAATACAAAACATCAGTTTGCTGTCATAGGGTTAACTACCCATTGAGATAGTTGTTTACATTGTATACTATCATTATGCTTTGCTCTCATATTCTTAGTTTATTCATAATATGTTTTATTTGAAGTAATTGTGTTTATTGGAATTGTTGACTAGGGCTAAGGGTAAACAAAAGCTTTGTTCATATGTTAACTTAAACAAAGCTTTCTTCATATGTTAACTAAAAGTGTTTATATGTTAACATATCTGAGAATAGTAAAACAAAGCTTAAGTGTTAACTAAAATATGTTTTATGCTTAAGTTAAACTTGGGTACTGAATAGTTGAAAAATCCTTGTTAAACTATCTGTTAATTAAAATTGTTTATTAGCCATGGTTAAATTGTTAACCATTTTTGTCTATTATTTCATTTTGCAGTTTGTATGATGACATTTTGGATGTTACGTTCCATTTTGATGCTTCAGAAATGTTTGAGCAGAAGCTCTGCAGTTTAGATGTAACATATATGAATATGATTGCAGTGATGGAAACCCAAGGATTTAGTGAATATGATTTGTTTTTCACATTGAAAATCCAAATTTAGGGGGAGAAAGGACTGGAGATGGTAGAGAGTAATGTTGAGTTGCAAAGAGTAAAGAGGAAGGTTCAGGAGTGTAAGGTTATAAATTTGCTAGTGAGGGCATGTCCACCTCCTTGCAACCAGTTTGAGAGGAAAGAATTGTCCACACTTGAGTATGAAGAGCCTGTGTTATATGATCTCAGTGAGCCACCCATCTATGTTGTTGATCAAGAAGGAGTTGTCATTGAAAGTCAAAGTAGCAGTACAGTGCAACTCATGGTACTGGTGTTTGCACATAGGAGAGCAAGAATGTAGAAGGAAAGCTGAAAGATGTTTGGGAACTAGAAGAAGAAGAGGGATATGAGGGCAGTGGTGGTTCTGATTGTGAAGGTGAAGATGACAGTGATGGAAACCCTTTTTATATGGGTGATGCTGATTACATAGAGATGGATGAGGGAAAGAGACAGAGAGAGTATGATGAAATAGAAGAGGAAGAATCAGATGATGAAGAATCTGAGGAGGAAGAAGTGTTGCATTGTGAGGGTGACATAGAGGTTGAGGAACTTTTTCAGATGGATGAAGATGACACAGTTGTTTCACAGGATGAAGAAACCATAATTGTACATGAAGAGAAGAAGAAGAAAAAGAAGCTTCCAGTTAGGAGAGGGCCAACAACAAGGTCACATTCTAGTGTAGTACAAGAGGAGGATCCTGATTTCAAACCTTCATCTGATGAAGGAGAGAAATGATGGTTGAAGGAGGTTGACGATGATGGTTTTGAGCCATTGTCATTTGTGCCGCCAAAGAAAAGGAAGGGCAAGGCAAAGCACAGGCCTCCTAGGAAATGGTACAATGAGAAAATGGAGGCACCACTTGAGAAATTATGTCTAAAGATGTGTTTCAAGGATCAACATCAATTCAGAGAGGCTTTGTTGAACTTACACATCACTCAAGGCAGAAACTTCAAATATCATAGGAACTGAGATCAAAGGATAATTGTAGAATGCAACCAAAAACATTGCAACTTCTTTATGGCGGCATCAGTTATAAAAGGTGAAACTACTTTTTTAATTAAGAAGATGAGAGTTGGGCACAATTGCCCTATTAGTACAGAGACAACAAGGGTAAGTGCCAAGTGGCTTGCCAACAAGTATGAGTCACAATTCAGATCTGATATAACAACTAGCATTCAGACTTTGATTGATGCCTGCACGGAGAAGTATGGTTGGGATGTGCCCAAGTCAATGGCATATAGGGCAAAGAACCTAGCTATTGATGCTGTGTTAGGAGACCACAAAAAGCAATACCCTAGATTGAAAGACTATGCTCAGACAGTGATGGATACAAACCCTGGGAGTAGAGTAGTAGTCACTACTGTAACTCCAACACCCACTGAAAAATTCCCCATCCAGGCCAAAGATTCCATGCCATGTTCTATTACATCAATGGAGCAAGGGAGGGGTTTCTCAATGGGTGCAGACCCTTCATTGGTTAGTTTTTTCACCTTCTGCATTACTTACATGTTGTTTTGTCTTTAAATTCATTTGAATGTTTTAGATATTGAATTTGCTTGCACATTCAGGTGTTGACGAGTGCTTCAACAAGTTAACTACTGGTGCTCAACTACTTGCTGCCACCGGTAGAGATGGTGAAACTGCAACTATCCCTAGGTGGTTTTGGTAATTCCTAACAACATATAGCTCATTGAGCTAATGCTATTCCAAGATTAATATTTCAGGAAAAGCTCAATGAATGGCATGGCATGGATGAGGAAAGTGTACCCCTCAAAATACTAAGGGCAAAAAGATTGGCTCAAGCTCAAAATACAAAGCTCAAGACTCTACATTTTATATTTTAGTGATCCAAGATCACATTGAGTCTATAGGAAAAGCCAATACTATCAAGGAGGGATGAGGTGTTGTTTAATGAGGTTCTTGCTTCATAGTGCTTACTGATATGCTCCAAAACCCTCAACTACCTTCCCACATCCACATCTGACCTAAACCAAAAGTCAAACTTGGCCCCACCAATTCTTTCTATCCGGCGCCATCGAGTTTCAAACGTCATAGCCACTGCCACAAACCCTAGGAAATCGGTCTCACCGATAGGGATTTCGGTCACACCGAGATGGGGTTGTAATCTCTTTGTTTCCCTTCGTAATGTTTCGGTCCTACCGAGATGAGCGATCGGTCCCACCGAGATTGCAATGTACACTCTCTATTTCCCTTTTGTAACATTTCGGTCCCACCGAAATGAGCGATCGGTCCCACCGAGTTTACCTGACCAACTCTCTGGTTAGCTCATTACCAAAATTGGTCTCACTGAGTTTGTGTAATCGGTCACAGCGACATTACATTATGCCCTAACCCTAACCATATCGGTCCTACCGAGTTGCATCTCAGTCCCACCGAAAACCCTAACGGTCACTAGGTTTGATAAATCGGTCTGACCGAGTTTTTCAATTCGGTCTCACCGAGATTGGTAAATTGTGTGTAACGGTTAGTTTTTGGGTGGAGGCTACATATACACCTCCACCCACTCTTCATTTTTGAGAGAGCCATCAGAACATACCTACACTTCCAATACACATTTTTTGTGAGAGAACCACCTACTCATGTATTGAGGCCAAGATATTCCATTCCTACCATATGAATCTTGATCTCTAGCCTTCCCAAGTTGCTTTCCACTCAAATATTCATTCCACCAAATCCATATCCTGTGAGAGAGAGTTGAGTGTTGGGGAGACAATCATTTGAAGCACAAGTGCAAGGAGTTCATCATCAACACACCATTTGTTACTTCTTGGAGAGTGGTGTCTCCTAGATTGGCTAGGTGTCACTTGGGAGCCTCCAACAAAGATTGTGGAGTTGAACCAAGGAGTTTGTAAGGGCAAGGAGATCGCCTACTTCGTGAAGATCTACCGCTAGTGAGGCCCTTCGTGGGCGGTGGCCATGATGGGATAGACAAGGTTGCTTCTTCGTGGACCCTTCGTGGGTGGAGTCCTCCATGGACTCGCGCAACCGTTACCCTCCGTGGGTTGAAGTCCCCATCAACGTGGATGTACGATAGCACCACCTATCGGAACCACGACAAAAACATCTGTGTCTCCAATTGCGTTTGAATTCTCCAAAGCCTTCCCTCTACATTCTTGCAAGTTGCATGCTTTACTTTCCGCTGCTCATAGACTCTTTGCATGCTTTCTTGAATTGTGTTAAGATTGCTTGACTTGTGCTAAGTTAGCTAAAATCTACCAATGACTAAAATTGGGAAAAGGATAGATTTTTAATTGGTCAAGTAGTCTAATCACCCCCCTCTAGACATACTTTCAATCCTACAAGTCGTATCAGAGCTTTGTCTCCATTTGCTTTGATTTCCATAGCTTTTGGTGGTCATAGCCTTGGTTTCACAACCTAGGAGAGTAAGGTGTCTAGCGAGGGAAATTATCACCGTACAGGTCCTTACTTTGATGGCACTAATTTTGCTAGTTGGAAGCATAAGATGAAAATACATATTCTTGGACATAACCCCGCCATTGGGCTATTGTGTCTATTGGCTTTCAAGGTGAATTCTTCAATGGGAGAGAACCAAATCGTGAAGCTACCGCGGACGAGTTGAAGATGCTACAATACAATGCTCAAGCTTGTGATATCCTCTTCAATGGATTGTGCCCCGAAGAATTCAACAAAATCAGCCGTCTTGAGAATGCAGAGGAAATTTGGGATACTTTGATTGATATGCACGAAGGTACCGACTCCGTCAAAGAATCCAAGTTGGATGTGCTTCAAAGTCAACTTGACACGTTCAAAATGAAGGATGGTGAAGGTGTCGCTGAAATGTACTCTAGGCTTGCTCTTATCACAAATGAGATTGCCGGCTTAGGAAGTGAAGAGATGACCGACAAATTCATCATCAAGAAGATCCTAAGAGCTTTGGATGGAAAATATGATACCGTATGCACATTGTTCCAAATGATGCCAAATTACAAAGATCTCAAGCCAACGTAAGTCATTGGAAGAATTGTTGCTCATGAGATGTCACTCAAGGATAAGGAGGAGCTCCATAACAAGTCAAGTGGTGCTTACAAAGCCTCATGTGAAGCCCCCACATCATGAAGTGAGAAACAAACCTTCAATGAAGAATTGAGCCTAATGGTGAAGAACATCAACAAGTTCTACAAGAGTAGAAGCAAGGAGAGAAGTTCCAAGTCAAGGTCCTACAATGACAAAAGATCTTCTAGTCGAGAGCGAAACTACTACAATTGTGGAAGACCCGGACACTACTCCAATGAGTTTACGGCTCACCACAAGAGAAGAGAAGATTCTCCCAAAAGAAGAAGTAGAAGAGAAGAATCACTATCAAGGGAGAGAAGGAGTAGGGATGATCGATATGAATGAAGACCCTCTCGGAGAAGCAAGGATTCCGAAAGGAAGGACAAGTCATCAAGGAGCTACACAAAACGAATACATCAAGCTCATGTTGGTGAATCGGTATCCGGTTCTGACTCCGACAATGACTCCAAGAGAAGCAATCACTCCGACTCCGAATATACTCAAGATGAAGGTGTTGCCGTACTAGCACTTGTGTCAACGAACTCATACGACATATTTGATTCACCAAATGAAGGAATTGGAAGATGCTTCATGACCAAAGGTCCAAAGGTATCACACCCCGAGTATGTTGATTTCAATAGTGATGAAGATGACTTGTTAGGTGATGATGAGTTACTTGTTGATAACTATAGTGATGAATACTATGATGAAACGAATGACAATGATAAGGAGAAGATTGAGTCTCTAACTAAAGAACTAAACACTCTTAAGTTAACTCGTGAAACTATCTTAGGAGATCATCGAGAACTTTTAAGGACTCATGAGAAATTACGTTTTGAAAAGCTCAACCTTGAGAAAGAGCATGAGTTCTTAAAGGCAATCAATGATGATCTTCGCAAGAAAAGTTCTTCTTACATTGCCAAGCGTTTACTCTTATCCACTTACACGCCTCAAGTCAAGTCTAGTAACAAGAACAAGAAAGATTCTTCTTCTAGTAGTAACAATAATCATGCTAAATCCAATGTTGTTGCTTCTAGTAGTTCTCTTGATTCCACTAACGATTCTCTTAGCCAAGTTACACTTGAGCAAGAAAATAGCTTATTGAAGGGAATTATAGAGAAAGGTGTTTACAAGAGCCTTGCCGGGAGTAAGCAATTCGAGGAAATTGTACGTAAGCAAGGAAGGCACCGGAAGAATCAAGGTATTGGTTTTCAGCGAAAGTTCAATGCCAATGGAGTTGAGTGGGAAGAAGATCAATACCCCAAGACGAAGTTTGTTCCTCAACAAGAGAAGTATGGTCCTACTTCATCCAAAGGGACACAAGCTCAAGATGATCTTCCACCACAAGACCGCAAGCAAAAAGGCAAGGACAAGCTTCAAGATGAAATTGATGCATTTGAAGAAGATCCTAAGGCCTTGGTCAAGTGGGTTCCCAAGACTACATCAAGTTCCACTTCATCGAGTACAACTACAACTCCGAGGATTCCCATCAATATGGTGTGGATCCCGAAGAAGAAGAACTAGAGAGTTCTTGAGGGTGACTCCGCCAACATACTTCACTCTTAACATTTTGGCAAGAACAAGTGCAATCAACTTCCACATCTTGCAATCGTTCAAGGAGTCACAAACCATCTTGTTGGTAAGATAAGGGACAAGGCAACCTAAAGCTTTCATAGACATCATCTTGTGTGTGCATCACTCTATGTCTATGGATATCCTTGTTTGTTCCTTGTGGGACTACCCCGTGTAGGTATTGAAAGTGCAACTCACTCCAAAGGATAGCTCCAAATGATCTACATCAACATAGAGCATCCACATCTTCAACACCTACATGAAGTCATCATCGACAAAACCCAAGGTTAGTTTATCCCTCTTAGGGGGGATCTCACATCTAGGGGGAGCTTTACTCTAACAGTTGAGTTAAAGCAACTCTAATGGTGTGAACACAACAACGCATTATGTAAAAGTGGTAACCCCACTTGTGCTCAAACGATGAGTATGACCAATGATCAAATGTTCTCATTTAACTCCTAAGTCAATATACTCATATATAGATGACCTAGTCATCGCCAATTGCTTGATAGATGCTAGAATTGTTTGTGCATGCTTTGCCACATATTTCATTTGTCATTTTATTGTGTGAGCATGTTGGTTGCATAATTTACTCATTCGAGGACATCCACTTGTTGTTTTGATTGTTTGGTTTCCTTTTCTTTTGGCCAAGTGGATGGACAAGAATGCCTAAGAACCTTATCTAGCTATCTATGCTTTTCTTGTCTCAAACTCTGTTCATGCTGCATCACAAAATTTGATCATGTCAGATTCAAACCACTCTGTGTGAGGAGCACTCGGAGTCCCCGATTCGTCATGGACTTAGACTTCCAAAGCTTCTTTGTGTGTTTGGGTCTGACCGATTTACCCATTTCTTTGTGCGTTTCGGTCTGACCGACTTAGACTTCCAAAATTTGTGCAACCGATTTGAACTTTTCGGTCACACCGTGTTTCAGTAACTGCTTGCAGTTATGAATGTCGGTGCTACCGAGTTGTTCCACTCGTTCACACCGACAGGGTCGGGCTATATATATCCATGGGTCAAATTTTGGAAAACTTTCTGAACCTCCTCGACCCGTGTCGCTGTACAAAAAGAGGGGTACACTTTTTGTACCCCTATAGCTGTGCACGGGCAGTCTGAGCCACGGGCACCACCACACCAAGCAAGGCAAGGGAGGTGAGCCAGGGTAAGACCAAAGCTCAAGAGAACTAGAACAACGCCAAGGCCAAGACCACGAAGAGCAAAGGGGATGAAGCAGACTCCCCCAGCAAGATCCTTGCCGGGAGACAGTTCTAGCAGCCCCGGCAAGACCCTTGCCGCGGCAACTCGTCCCGCGCCTACGGAGCAAATCACCCTTGAGTCCACTGCCCCAAAGGGCAAGGATTCGGGAGACATCCCCGTGGCGGCATGCAGATCTTTGTGAAGACATTCAAGATCAGATACGCACTAAGGAGACGACAACCCTTGGCGGGATCCCAGCCGAGGAAGACCACAAGGCCCCCGGCAAGCGCCTTGCCGGGGATGACAGCAGGCGCCCCGTCAAGGCCCTTACCGAGGACACCTGCAGGGCCACCATCAGGCCCACGCCGACTAAACCTCCACCACCGCATGCATGCAGCTGCCGACCCAACCAGCTGGGCAGGCACCTGCGTGGCGGCATGAAGATCTTCGTGAAGACCCACCACTACACCACCTCAGCTGCCTGCCTACCTACGTGGCATCTCAGGCATCGCTGGCCAGGGTGCGTGTCGACACAAGAAGGAGCGGCGACGGACAAGACAGATCTCTCCCCCGTCCCCGATAAAGCAAGGACACCTAAGCAAGACGCATTAAATGCGCCTTGTCATGTAATGCGAGGGATAACCTCGCATCACTGTACCCTTTCCACCTCCTATGTGCCACTGTGGCAACCCCTTTTGCTATAAAAGGAGGCCCGAGGCGACGAGGAGAAGGACTCGGTTTTTTGGAGCTCCTCAAGCCCCATAGCTAGCTCAAGAACACAGATATACAATCCACTAAAGCAGGAGTAGGGTTTTACGCATCCTCGCGGCCCGAACCTAGATAAACGAACCGTGTGCTACCTGTTAGATCCGCTCTTCTCACGACCCCGCGCCCCGCTAACCATAGTAGGGATTCTTGTGATCCCATAGGTGTCATTCCCACCGACATCTTCGGCACGCCAGGTAGGGGCGGGTTCAGTTGTGAGAATCGGCTTTAGCAGTTAGTTCGGCGCTTCTTCATCATCATGGCGCCCAAGAAGAAGATGACGGTGGCGGTTGGCCAGTTGGAAGCTGGATAGCCCGTCCCGACGCGGGCGAGCAGCGGACCGGTCGCAGAAAGGACCCGGGGCGCTGCTCGCGAACACCAACACCATCCCAGCAGCCGGAGTTTGGGAGGCGGCGATGTTTGTGCGCCTGGTAACGGGCCAATCATTGCCAAATCCAAAGGCGGAGCCAAGCCCTTCGCGGGTGGAGCGGAGCCTTCCAGGGTCATCGCCGCCCCACCCGGAGGCGACGCAAGGGCCTCCAAGATTCCCACACCGGCGCCAACCGCGCGCTCCTCCCAGGCAGCGCGCGACGAATGGCGTAATCACGCAGAAGATCCCGGGCGTTGCCGCGGGAAGAGCCCCGAGTGCCACTCCCGGGACATAGAAGACCTGCCCACTCACCGAGGCGCTGGTGAAAATGGCATGCGACCGCGGGGTCATGATAGAGCTCCTTCTGACATGGTCAGAAGTCAAAGCGCATCGTGATCCGTGCTGGTTTCGCTGCCACCGACGCCAGCAGAGGCCCTGGTGCGCGCGCAGTTGCTCCTCGATTTTCCTCCCACTACAGGGAAACTCGACGAATGGAGAGCCACTATCCAAAGCCTTGTTGCGGTAGCGAACAAAGATGAACCAAGTCCGGTGAGGCCCCCTGGTCGACGCTCCGATGGAGTCCCACGGACTAGTGGCGGAAAAGCCGGCGGCGCCGCGATCACGGTACATTCACCTCTTCCCCATCCGGTACCGCGGACGTCGGCTCGTCGCAACATCGCGGGCGACGACATTTCCATAGCATCGTCTGACCCGTGGACCCACTGTGACCAGCGCCAAGTTCTTTGGGAACGAGCCCATGAAGACGCTTGAACCACCATCGAGCACCGGCGCGGAGCGCGCCACCAGTCAGACAGGCGAGTAGGGCCTGCTGTGAACCACCCGGCCCCGGAGATCCCTGGAGGCCTACCTTACGAGGTAGGTTGTCCGGCTTTTACCCGTGAGCTGCGGCAGTTCTAGTGGCCCACTCACCGCACCTTCAAACCTGATGTTGGCGAAAAGTACAACGGCAAGACTAACCCGTCTGAGTTCCTCAGCATCTACACCATCGCGATGCAAGCCGCCGGAGCCCGCGACGATAAGGTGCTTGCGAATTACTTTCCATTGGCTCTTAAAACCGAACTCCATGTCATGGTTGATGCACTTGCCGGTAGACTCTATTTCCTCCTGGTCGGATTTGTGCCATGAGTTTGTGGGCGCTTTTACTGGAGGTCACCAATCCCATGGCCAAGCAAGCAGCCTGCATGTCATTCCCAGAAGGGAGGCGAGAGTCTGCGCAAGTATATAAAGAGGTTCAACCAGGTACAGTACAATATCCCTGATGCTCACCCTGCCGCCATCATCAGCGCGTTCCATCAGAACGTGCGTAAATGCAAGATGCGCGAAGAACTAGCAATGAACAAGGTGAAAGATGTGGCAGAACTCTATGTTCTTGCTGACAGATGTGCCCGAGCTGAAGAGGGAAGGAAGTACCCCGGCGAAGATGCCGACGTGGAAACCGACTCCTCAGATGAGGATACTGCCGTCCTGGCGAAGAAAGGCCGACGCCGCAACAGGAAGCGCAAAGGTAAGGCTGTGCTTGCCGTCGAGGGATCTGACGATGCCGGCTCCGCCAAGAAAACCAAGGCAGATGACCCCGGCAAGGAAATTGCCAGATGTGTCTCCTACCGGGCCTTGGCGGCTTCTGAGAAGCCAGGAAACTCCGACAAGCAATACTGCAAGATCCATCGCACCAAAGGCCATGATCTCCAGAACTGCCGACAGGTTGAGCTCCTTGCTGAGAAGCAGAGGGATGAATATGAGAGGCGGGACAAGGATAAAGGCCAGGACGGTGCTGAGGGGTCCGGCAAGAAGCGTAACGGCCAGGCGGGTCGTCGCGGCAAAGATAAACAGCAGGAGAGGCTCACCCGGGGCCGTGACAAAAAGACATAAGGCGATGATCATGAAGAGGACGATGAGTCTGGTGACCAAGAATTTCAGAAAGCTACAGAGGCCATGTGCGTCGATGGCGGCGCCTCGCTGCATACCTCTCACCCCCAGCTTAAACAGTGGGCGCATGAGATTACAGCGGCAGAACCGTCGTTTGATGCCCAAAGGCCGCTGAAGTGGTCCAACACACCTATCATTTTTGACACTGAGGATCACCCTCATCGCACTACTGCAGTCGGGTGCTTGCCATTGTTGGTTTCACCAACAATACGCGACCTTAAGGTGACAAAGATGCTAGTCGATGGCGGGGCCAGTTTGAACTTAATCTCGCCTGCCGTGATCGAGAAATTGCAGATTCTTGATGAAGACCTCGAAGAGACGGGCACGTTTCAGGAGGTCAACCCGGGAAGAAGTCAACCAAAGGGAAAGGTCACGTTGCCTGTGACTTTTGGGAGTGATCTGAACTACAGGACAGAAAGGATTGTGTTCGACGTTGCCAAGATCCCCTTGCCTTACAACGGGATCCTTGGCCGCCCAGCGCTGGCCAAGTTCATGGCGGCGTCACATTACGCCTACAACACCCTGAAGATGCCGGGGCCTGTGACGATCATCACCGTCCCGTCAGACAAGAAGGATGCGCTAATTTGCGCTGACCAACTCTACCAACAAGCAGTTGCAGCAGCCGCCACTGCTAAGGCGCTTGCTCCTGCCGCTGGAGCCCTGGGAAGGCGAAACAAGAAGACCGGTGAGACCTTAGGCACCCAGTCCGGCAAGCGCACCTCTTCGAGTGTAGCGCTCCCGTCGAGGACGTGCCAGAGAGCTCCGTCGACAGAAACAAGAAGTCCAGGGCCACACCGCCGGGAACCAAGAAGGTTTCTGTCAAGGAGGACGGCACGGGAGGGGCTTTTACCATAAGCTCCACCCTTGACGACAAATAGGAAGACGCGTTCGTCACCTTCCTGCGGGTGAATCTCGATGTGTTTGCATGGCAAGCATCCGACATCCCCGGCGTTCCCAGGGAGGTGATTGAGCACCACCTTGTTGTCTGTCCTCATGCGCGGCTCGTCAAGCAGAAGGTCAGAAAGCAAGCTTTGGAACGACAAGAGTTCATCACAGAGGAGATCCAGAAACTGGAAGCAGCGGGTTTTGTAAGAGGAGTGCTCCATCCAACGTGGTTGGCCAATACGGTGGTGGTGCGCAAGGCAAACGGGAAGTGGAGGTTGTGTACTGATTACACATATATTAATAAGGCTTGTCCCAAAGACCCCTTCCTGTTGCCGCGCATCGACCAGATTGTTGACTCCACAGCTGGGTGTGATCTGCTGTCATTCCTCGATGCCTACTCCGGCTACCACCAGATCTTCATGACAAGGGAAGATGAAGAGAAACCGGCATTCATCACCCCATGTGGTACATATTGCTTTATACGGATGCCTTTCGGGTTGAAGAGTGCTGGTTCAACGTTTGCAAGGGTGGTCCAGATTGGTTTTGAACCCCAGCTCCATTGAAATATGGAAGCTTATATGGATGATATAGTGGTCAAAACCGAGAACAGGGCAACCCTCATATCAGATTTACAAGAAACATTTGCAAACCTACGCAAGATCAATCTCAAGCTGAACCCTGAGAAGTGCGTCTTCGGCGTCCCGTCTGGCAAGCTTCTCGGGTTCTTTATGTCACAGCGTGGGATAGAGGCCAATCCGGACAAGATCAAAGCTATAGAGCAGATTGAAGCGCCCAAGCGAGTGAAGGATGTGCGTCGGCTTGCTGGTTGTGTTGCCGCCATGAGCAGGTTCATTTCCAAGTCCGCCGAGCGCGCCCATCCCTTTTTCAAGATTTTGAAAAAGGCGGGCGCGATGTAGTGGACACTAGAAGCTGAAGCAGCATTGCAAGATTTGAAGAGGTACCTCTCCTCTGCGCCAATACTAGTTGCGCCTAGGCCACAGGAACCGTAGCTGCTATACCTGGCGGCAACGAACCAGGTGGTCAGCGCCGCACTAGTGGCATAGAGAGAAATTGATGATGAGGTAATAGCAGCGAAGGAGCTCAATGCCACCGATGCAGAGACGACGCAGCCAATTGAAGTGCCGCCAAAGAAGAAAATGATGCAGCACCCAGTCTACTTTGTTAGTTCCCTCATGTAGGGGGCTAGATCGAGGTACTCCGGTGTGCAGAAACTGCTCTTCGGCCTTCTTATGGCCTTGAGGAAGCTGTGTCACTACTTCCAGGCGCATGAAATCACTGTCGTCACTCGCCTCCCTCTACAACGGATATTGCACAATCCAGACGCAACGGGAAGGATCGTAGAGTGGGCACTGGAACTGTCTAGCTTTGGCCTCAAGTTTGAGAGTACGTCGACGATTCAAAGCCGAGTCCTGGCGTAGTTCATTGCAGAATTGACTGCGACGCCTGATGAAGAAACCCAAGAGACTGCTCTCCCCGGCAAGGAGGCAAATTGCGACTGGATCATGTACTTTGATGGAGCTTTCTCCTTACAGGGCGCCGGGGCTGGCGTACTGCTTGTCGCGCCCACAGGAGAGCACCTCAAGTACGTGATCCAGATGCACTTCCCCAGGGAGGTGTCAACAAACAATACGGCTGAGTATGAAGGGCTGCTTGCCGGTCTTAGGATCGTGGCGGACCTCGGAATCAAGAAACTCGTCGTCAAAGGCGACTCGCAACTTGTCGTCAAGCAAGTCAACAAGGATTACCAGAGCCCGTTGATGAAGGCCTACATCGATGAAGTGAGAAAGATGGAAGAGCGTTTTGACAGTATACAGGTAGAATACGTTCCCCGAGCGGAGAATGATATTGTCGATTACCTGTCAAAACGCGCTGCCCTCAAGCTACCTGTGGAACTAGGTACCTTTGTGCTTCGGCTAACTCAGGCATCCGTTGATCCATCAACAGAGCAGAACAAAAGGAGAAAATCAGGGCCCGACAAGTACTTTCCCACCGAGCTCCCCGAAGCCGCCGGCAAGGATGTTGCCGGAGACACTGAGCCTGCCACAGGACGGCTAGCTCCGACACAGCATCAAGCTCTTGCCGTCGAGACAGCCGATCCTGTAGCGGAGGAAATGCCTTTAGTCCTCGCCGTCGAGCCCCAGGCTCCAGCATGGGCACATCATACCGTCCGATTCCTCCAAACAGGGGAACTTCCTGTGGAGCAGGAAGAAGCGGAAAAAGTAGCCCGTCGCTCTACTATGTACCAGTTCGTCGATGACGTCCTGTACAGAAAGAGGCCGAACGGCGTGAAATTGAAGTGTATCCCTCGAGAGGAAGGACTGGGGCTGTTGGCGGAGATACATGGAGGCATATGTGGATCCCACATCGGGTCAAGGGCCCTTGCCGGCAAAGCGTTTCGGCAAGGTTTGTTCTGGCCCACCGACCTCCAGGATGCGAGGACACTAGTCACCAGGTGTGAAGCATGTCAGTTCCATTCAAAGAAGCTTCATCAGCAAGCTCAAGCCCTTCAAACCATTCCTCTCTCCTGGCCTTTCTCGGTCTGGGGGCTCAACATACTGGGCCCTTTCCCCCGCGCTGTCGGGGGCTTTGAGTACTTGTACGTTGCAATCGACAAGTTCACAAAGTGGCCAGAAGTGGAAGCAGTGAGGAAGGTCATAGCACAGTCATTCGTCAAGTTCTTCGAAGGACTGGTGTGCCGTTTTGGTGTACCCAATAGGGTTATCACCGACAACGACGTGCAGTTCACAAGCCACACCTTCATGCAATATATTCAAGACCTCGGCAGCAAGGTCTGTTTCGCTTCCGTTGCTCACCCATGAAGCAATGGTCAAGCTAAGAGGGAAAATGCTGAAGTACTGCGAGGCCTAAGGACAAAGTCCTTTGACAGACTGCGCAAGAGTGGAAGGCGCTGGATTGATGAATTGCCGGCAGTTCTTTGGTCAATCAGAATGACACCAAATCGAGCCACCGGCCAGACACCCTTTGCCCTGGTATATGGGGCAGAAGCAGTTCTCCCCACGGAACTCATATACGGGTCACCTCGAGTACTCGCTTATGACGAGCTTGAGCAAGAGCAATTGCGGCAAGATGACGCAACGCTCCTTGAGGAAGATCGTCTCCAGGCGGCTGTGAGAGCAGCACGCTACCAGCAAGCCTTGCGCCGCTACCATAGCCGCAAGGTTCATGCCCGAAGCTTTGAGGAAGGCGACCTTGTTCTTCGGCGCGTTCAATCGGCCAAGAATTCCAACAAGTTGACGCCAAAGTGGGAAGGCCCTTATCGGGTAATACGAGTCACCAGGCCCGGCGCAGTCCGCCTGGAGACCGAAGATGCCGTTCTGGTGAGTAATTCCTGGAACATTGAGCATCTTCGCAAGTTTTAGCCATGAGGCGCGGCTTGCCGGGTTCCCCGGCAAGCCACCTTTTGTGCGAGCCTTGTCGATGACGCATGTAACCCTTTGTACAAAGCCAGGCGCAAACCCTGAGCATAAGTAAATGAAGCACTGGCGCCCTAAGTTATAGCATGCATGCTAGGTCGAGTCTCGTCCTTGGTTAGGGTTGATAGTGCTTAGCGGCGACTAACCCCTAGCTTAGAGGTCGAGTGTGTGTCTCTTTGTCTTTCTTTTGTCTTCTTTGGTTCACAGGACACACAGATATCCGTGTCGAACCACTTGGGGAGAAAAAAAATAGAGGAACAGACCGGCGTCTAGCCCCCGGCAAGCCAGTATTGCCGGGGGCTGCAAGAGCAAAGATTCACCCACAGCGAACCAGGGTTGCCGACCACTACAGCTTCAGATAAGTTCTTCATCCCTTATCATGCATTCCATTATGGACTGAGGTATGTGAAACCTCGTTTTCCCCTAAGCTACCGTGCTCCCCTAACTCTAGGCCCTAGGGCTCGTTCCTGGGGCCAAGTTGGGTCGTAGTCGCGGCAGCGAAAGGATGAAACAAGGAGCCTGAACCCGCCTCATCCCTGCCTTCGCCAAAGGCGTGAGGAAGGTTGAGCGAAGTGGGGAGACGGCAAGGCCTGTTGCCGGGCAAGGAAATGTTTATCTTGAAGATATCAAGGAATTACTCCTTGTCGTGGGTTCCACCTGCAAACAAATGACCCGTCAAGCATCCCTTTTTGATTAAAAAAACATTCCACTCAGGTATAGTCCATAGGCAATGAAAAACATGAAAGATGGGATTACAAGTTTTAAATTCAGCAAAGGCCCTAAGGCTTACAAACTAAAAAGAGATAAGGTGCCC
Organism: Triticum dicoccoides; assembly: GCF_002162155.2. Lineage (NCBI taxonomy): Eukaryota > Viridiplantae > Streptophyta > Magnoliopsida > Poales > Poaceae > Triticum > Triticum dicoccoides. Next base: position 294,933,731 of record NC_041384.1, read on the forward strand.
GTAATCCCTTTCTTGTCCCTCTCCTCAGGAGGCAGGTCAAGGAGGCGAAAAGGACAAAAGGAGCGCCTAGGCGAGCTACGGGTGGTAGAAGACACCAAGAGAACATCTTGGTGGCCGTCCAAAGGCTGGATGGTGATGGCGGCGCCGGAAGCAGAGCTCGAAGATGAGGCGGCAGGACGTCAACATGCGTCTAAGGCATCGGTGCCCGCGTACTCCGACATAACGGCCTTGCCGCCCGCCCTCTTCCTCTTCCGCAGCCTCCCAATGCAAGCCGCCCAAGGAGACGACCCCGAGAAGTTCAAGGAGCCGGCGACGCGGATGATGGGGTTGCCGGTGCCGCACGGAGCGAAACCCGACACCTAATCGGACCCGTCATCATGCCGCCTACTACCCTCGTCATCGCTGCCGCTGTGCTCCTCGTCACTCCCGTCCGAGGAGGAGTCTTCACTATCAGAAGAGCTCTCCACGCAGCACCTTGCACGGGTCCCAAAGCACCCGAAGACCTTGACGGAGAGAAGGCCACCCTCCATCAGCTTAAAATGGAGAGTGAGCCCCTCCGTCAAGCGGTGGATATGAGCAAAGGTCTTACATCCCCGACAAAGATACATCACATGAGGGGCAGGGAGGTCGACGCGGACCCGCGTGCCACTGATCCCACAGCCCCTCATGTGCAGCCGCAACGATTCCGGCGGATCCAGCTCCATCTCCTGCGCAAATGGAGTCGGGGAAGGCGACGGCGCGGCGGCCGGCGCAGCCTGACGAAGAACTCACAAGGGTCATCACCAACATGGCCCTCCATTGGAGGAGGAGCTGCTGGCAGAGGCGAGGCCGGCGCGCCGCCCCGCCTGCCCGTGCACCATTTTTGGGCCTAGCCGAACAACGCGTTCCGCTTATGTGTGGACCTGGCCCGAGGGCTCCTGTCGGTGTACAAAAAGAGGGGTACACTTTTTGTACCCCTATAGCTGTGCACGGGCAGTCTGAGCCACGGGCACCACCACACCAATCAAGGCAAGGGAGGTGAGCCAGGGTAAGACCGAAGCTCAAGAGAACTAGAGCAACACCAAGGCCAAGACCAGAAGAGCAAAGGGGATGAAGCAGACTCCCCCGACAAGATCCTTGCCGGCAGACAGTTCTAGCAGCCCCGGCAAGACCCTTGCCGCGGCAACTCGTCCCGCGCCTATGGAGCAAATCACCCTTGAGTCCACTGCCCCCAAAGGGCAAGGATTCGAGAGACATCCCCGTGGCGGCATGCAGATCTTTGTGAAGACATTCAAGATCAGATACGCACTAAGGAGACGACAACCCTTGGCGGGATCCCAGCCGAGGAAGACCACAAGGACCCCGGCAAGCGCCTTGCCGGGGATGACAGCAGGCGCCCCGGCAAGGCCCTTATCAAGGACACCCGCAGGGCCACCATCAGGCCCACGCCGACTAAACCTCCACCCGCAGGGCTACCGACCCAACTAGCAGGCAGGCACCTACGTGGCGGCATGCAGATCTTTGTGAAGACCCACCACTGCGCCACCTCAGCTGCCTGCCTACCTACGTGGCATCTCAGGCATCGCTGGCCAGGGCGCGTGTCGACACAAGAAGGAGCGGCGACGGACGAGATAAATGCACCTTGTCATGTAATGCGAGGGATAACCTCGCATCGCTGCACCCTTTCCACCTCCTGTGTGCCACTGTGGCAACCCCTTTTGTATAAAAGGAGGCCCGAGGCGACCAGGAGAAGGATTCCGCTTTTTGGAGCTCCTCACGCCCCATAGCTAGCTCAAGAACATAGATATACAATCCATCAAAGCAGGAGTAGGGTTTTACGCATCCTCGCGGCCTGAACCTGGATAAACGAACCGTGTGCTACCTGTTAGATCCGCTCTTCTCACAACCCCGCACCCCGCTAACCACAGTAGGGATTCTTGTGATCCCATAGGTGTTGTTCCCACCGACAACCCACGCTTAGCCTGATATGCCTCCAGGGTCTCCGGATCGTCCTCCTCGTCGCCAGCCGCCTCCTGCCGCTGGTCTCCGCCGCCGTCAACGGGAATCAACCCTGCCGTTGCCGCCATAGCAAGTTCATCGCCGAACTAGGGTATCAACTCGATCACTGTGCTATCCCTATCTAATTCCTAGCACATTGTGTTCGCCATGTATCTTGCCACGATTGAGATCATTCTATCTAGCCAAAACACTCCGTAGAGTAGAGATGATTTGAAAATTTAGGGTTAGGTTTCCGCTGAAACCATCTCGGACCCACCGAGTTGTGGAACTGGGTACCACCGATTCGGCTAAGTCCATTGCACATGTGATTCTCGGTCTGACCGAGAATTGCAAATCGGTGTGACCGAGTTCAGGGCTTTGTGAAACCCTAGCAGTCTCAGTGCCACCGAACTGTGACTCGGTCTGACCGGGTTCACTAGTTTAGGTTCCAACAGCTGCTTCGGTATCATCGAGTTTACAAATCGGTTGATCCAAAATGCTTTCTGTGGAAAACTAAAACTAAGTTTTTGACTCGTTCTTTTGCAAAAACCTCTGCATTTTCTGATGCTTATCCACTCTATCTCATCTATATCTATTCACAGGGTCTCCTGTCAGTGTTTGCAATATGTTTGATCAGAGTGACAGCCAGAACAAGTCAGAGGAGCAGGTTCACTTGAGTGAGGGCACTAGTCCCTCGAGCAGCTCATATGATGGTAGCAGGAGCACCCCAAGCAACTTACCCAAAGTTGCCACTAGGGCCAGCAAGAAAAGAACTTTAGAGTCAGAGGATGAGGACTATGTGGTTGAGGAAGAAGAAACCACCACAAAGAGAAAAGTCTTGAAGAAGGAATATGGCATAGCTGCTGCCACCAAGCCAGGCATGAAGCAAAAGGTTCCTGCCAAGAGAATTCCAATGTCTAAGGCCAGAGCATCTTCTCAAGAGACTTTGGGATCTGCACCCAAAGAGCAAGTTATGGTAGAGAAGAAGAGGAAAGAGAGGGTCAAAAATACCACTACTAGAGTTCTTGGGACATCCTCAATCATGAGAGATTCTTAAGAGGAAGAGCAAGAAGATGATGCACCAGCACCCAAAGCTCAGAAGCTTATGGGTGATGCCATCAGGGTAGGGGCTGTTCCATCTAAACCTAAAACTGCTCCTAAGGCAGCTGCTCCGGCTCCAAAGCCAAAACCAAAGAGGAGCACCAGGAATATCCCTGCTGAGGAGAAGAACAAGGCCCCAGTGCCTGAAGCTAAAATGGAAGAAGAAGATGATGAGTCACATGTCTTGAGGAAGCTAAAACCAAAAATCCCAGATCATAATGATGCTCATCCAGTTGCTGAGAACATGAAGATCAGCAAGGACTCAGGTCTGAGGCTATGGAGAGAGTCTGATCCATATGCCACCAGGAGAAGGACTGCTATGGACTACAGGTTCCATACAAAGGAACAACGGGATTTCTATGAGACCATCTTGCTTGACAAGAATCCCATAGTGTGTGACATGAGATGGGTCGACTGGGAGTACATCAGGGAGAATGATGAACATTATCCAGGTGTGTATGACAGTTTCAAGGTGTGTGGAGTCGATGAGTTTGTGGCACAGAAGCTCACAAAAAGGAATGATGAGCTCATCATGCAGTTCTACTCCACAGCTCACTTCTACCCAGATGGAATGATAGTCTAGATGTCTGAAGGTACGAGGTACCAGTCAATGGTTGCTGAATGGGCGAAGTAGATAAATGCTCCAAAAGAGAGTGAAGATGACTTGGATGTCTATGTCAAGAAGAAGAAGGATCACAACTCCATGGCACACATGTACAAGGAGATCCCAGATGCTGCTCTTGAGAGACATAAGTTTGGATCTGTACATTATCTTCTGTCAGGCTTGCATACTATCAACTGGATCCTCAGGCACACTCTCTTGCCAAAGTCAGGTGATCACAAGATGATCAGAGGCCATGCAATAAACTTGCTTCATATCTTTGATGTCCCACAGAAGTTCAAAGTCATGAGCCTTATAGTTGAAACTATCAAGAGGACAGCTGCAGATCAGAAGAGGAGTTGTGGGTATGCCCCACAGATCCAGGAGCTGATTAACTCCAAGATGGGCACTGGTAGATATCTGCTGGATAAGGAGCACATGCCTATCTACCCAGAATTTGAGGACAACACTGTTGTGATGGATGAAAATGAACCATCTTCTGTGCACGCACAAGCCAAGAAGGAGAAGGCAAAGGATGAAAAGGCTGCAAGGATGCCAACTTCTGAAGAACCATCTCAGTATCTTCTGAAGACCAAGCAAGATCAGCTTGGCTACTTGATTGCCTCCACTCTGAGGATTGAGAAGGGACTGGCCACCCTGACTCAAAACCAGGAGATCTTGGAGAGGATCGTGGAGCAAAAGTTCTATGACTTGGATGTGAAGGTAACTGAGATCCAGTCTGTTGTGGAGCAACTTCAGGATGATATGCAGGAGAGGAAGGGCAAGACAACCACTGATGCATTTGCCAGAGTGCCTAGACCTCAGAGGTCTGCTGCAGTGCCTGTTCCACACACCAGAGCCACTTCATCTGCACCAGCTACAGCTTCAGTGCCACCAGCTCCAGCACCTACTCCATCAGCTCCATCTACTTCGACTGAAGCCTTCGTTCTTGGAGTTATCCAGACACCGCCACCTGAAGACCAAGCCTGAGAGACGATTTAGTGCTATGCATTTTCTAGGAACTTTTTGGTAACTTGTTGTCAAAGGGGGAGACAAATGTATAGATCATAGGCTTCGAGAGAGAGCGTTGCTTTTTATTCTCTCTTGCTTTGGTGGTTGAACTTTATTTGCATTGCTTGTTTGAGATACTTTCTGTCTGTGTGATACTTGGATGATCACGTGTGTTTGATCATATGCTACCTTAATGCTTGTTGGATGACATTATCATTGTATCCCTATATGATCATTCACTTTGCTTGGTGATGAGTGCCTGTATGTAATTATTATCATTTTGAGCGCTCCACCAAGATGTATGTGACATGGAAGAGTAACCCATGAGCCTAATTCTCTGTGCATTTGCAGTCCAAAGAAAATCATAAACGATGCACAAATTTAGGGGGAGCTCTTGCTTTTCACATACTTCTCAAAGCGACATGTTTTTCACTCTTATTATCATTTGTCGAAGCATTGATCTATATGTTGTCATCAATTACCAAAAAGGGGGAGATTGAAAGTGCGACTATCCCTAGGTGGTTTTGGTAATTCCCAACAACATATAGCTCATTGAGCTAATGCTATTCCAAGATTAATATTTCAGGGAAAGCTCAATGAATGGCATTGCATGGATGAGGAAAGTGGACCCCTCAAAATACTAAGGACAAAAAGATTGGCTCAAGCTCAAAGCTCAAGACTCTACATTTTATATTTTAGTGATCGAAGATCACATTGAGTCTAAAGGAAAAGCCAATACTATCAAGGAGGGATGAGGTGTTGTTTAATGAGTTTCTTGCTTCATAGTGCTTAGTGAAATGCTCCAAAACCCTCAACTACCTTCCCACATCCACATATGACCTAAACCAAAATTTAAACTCGGCCCCACCGATTCTATCTATCCGGCACCTCCGAGTTTCAAACGTCATAGCCACTGCCACAAACCCTAGGCAAATCGGTCTCACCGATAGGGATTTCGGTCACACCGAGATGGGGTTGTAATATCTCTGTTTCCCTTCGTAACGTTTCGGTCCTACCGAGATGAGCGATTGGTCCCACCGAGATTGCAATGTAAACTCTCTATTTCCCTTTTGTAACATTTCGTTCCCACCGAAATGAGCGATCGGTCCCATCGAGTTTACCTGACCAACTCTCTGGTTAGCTTATTACCAAAATTGGTCTCACCGAGTTTGTGTAATCGGTCACACCGAGATTATGTTATGCCCTAACCCTAACCATATCGGTCCTACCGAGTTGCATCTCAGTCGCACCGAAAACCCTAACGGTCACTAGGTTTACTAAATCGGTCCGACCGAGTTTTTCAATTCGGTCTAACCGAGATTGGTAAATTGTGTGTAACGATTAGTTTTTGTGTGGAGGCTATATATACCCCTCCACCCACTATTCATTCATGGAGAGAGCCATCAAAACATACCTACACTTCCAATACACATTTTCTGAGAGAGAACCACCTACTCATGTGTTGAGGCCAAAATATTCCATTCCTACCATATGAATCTTGATCTCTAGCCTTCCCAAGTTGCTTTCCACTCAAATCTTCTTTCCACCAAATCCATATCCTGTGTGAGAGAGTTGAGTGTTGGGGAGACTTTCATTTGAAGCACAAGAGCAAGGAGTTCATCATCAACACACCATTTGTTACTTCTTGGAGAGTGGTGTCTCGTAGATTGGCTAGGTGTCACTTGGGAGCCTCCGACATAGATTGTGGAGTTGAACCAAGGAGTTTGTAAGGGCAAGGAGATCGCCTACTTAGTGAAGATATACCGCTAGTGAGGCAAGTCCTTCGTGGGCGATGGCCATGATGGGATAAACAAGGTTGCTTCTTCATGGACCCTTCGTGGGTGGAGCCCTCCGTGGACTCGCGCAACTGTTACCCTCCGTGGGTTGAAGTATCCATCAACATGGATATACGATAGCACCACCTATCGGAACCATGACAAAAACATCCGTCTCTCCAATTGCGTTTGAATTCTCCAAACCCTTGTGAGGGGGTCCTGGATTAGGGGGTATCGGGACAGCCGGACTATATCTTTCGTCCGGACTGTTGGACTATGAAGGTACAAGATTGAAGACTTCATCTCGTGTCCGGATGGGACTCTACTTGGCGTGGAACGCAAGCTAGGCAATACGGATATGTATATCTCCTCCTTTGTAACCGACCTTGTGTAACCCTAGGCCCTTCGGTGTCTATATAAACCGGAGGGTTTTAGTCCGTAGGACAATACATACAATCATACCATAGGCTAGCTTCTAGGGTTTAGCCTCTCTGATCTCGTGGTAGATCTACTCTTGTACTACCCATATCATCAATATTAATCATGCAGGACGTAGGGTTTTACCTCCATCAAGAGGGCCCGAACCTGCGTAAAACATTGTGTCCCCTGCCTCCTATTACCATCCGCCTTAGATGCACAGTTCGGGACCCCCTATCGGGATCCGCCGGTTTTGACACTAACATTGGTGCTTTCATTGAGAGTTTCTCTGTGTCGTCGCCAGATGGAAGGATGCCTCATCTCGTCTTTAAAGACAGTACTACTATTGGGGGAGCTTTGGCTGTCGGCCAAACTCTCTGGCTAGGCAGGTTCATCATGACCACCTGTTCGGCCGCCGCGCCGACGATGAATTCTTGGGTCATCGAAAACAGCCTCCACATCAAATCGGCACTCACCGAACAGATGGATCCAATGGAGCTCTCCTCCTTAAACGAGCTCTTCGATCGCATCGCCGCCTTGGGAGCCGCTACGGACTATGATCGGATTGGGCTTAAACCCGATCAAAGAGAGATTAACATTCCACCGGTAACCCATCATATCGCAGTGGTGGAGGAACAATGCGGCGACCTTTCCTCTATCGTGAGGACCAACTATGTCCGGATTCCCGAGCTCTCCGAGCCGGACGCCCGTTCGCGGGAGGACAACATCCAATCCCTGAACTTAGAGTCAGACAGTGGACCAGGATTAGCGGGTAACACCCCGGAACCGGAACTTCCAAAATTGGAAACTCCTTGGCCCCTGGATCCCAGATCGGGTAGGGGTTTGGATTCAATTCCACCCACCCACCCAAACACAAGCTATCTTTCCCATATCAGGCAAGAGCCCCAGGAAACAGTACATCATTACTGGGCCAGATTCCTCCTTGCGATGAACAAAGTTAAGGACTGTCGCGAGGAAAATGCAATCTTATTTTTCTGCAATAATTGCACGGACAAGGGAATCCTTAACTCCATAAATCGCCGTGAGATAAAACTCTTCGCTGACTTGGCGTCCATAGTACGAATGTACTGTGCGATGGAAAGTGCTTAGAAAACCGAAAGAAACTTTTGGGATAATCCGGCCCTGAACACAAACCTAGTCCAAAATAAAAAGGGTGCATTATCACAATACACCCGGGTTAACTACCAAAAAGCAAAAACCCTCTACAGGGCAAGGAACCGTACTGGAGGGATGGCTCAACGGACCCTGCAAAATTCATAGCATGGCGGATATAATACCAACGCACAGCCTTAGAGCATGTTGGTTACTCCGGCAGGTGGCCAAAAGTGGTGAGGATCTTCTTATCCCACATACCACAGAGCATCATCCAGTGGATAACAATACAGTGTTAACAGTGTTCGAGACCTTTGCGTCAAATTATGGGCGCAAGCGAACACTCCGCAGCATGGTCGAAATCTGCCACGTAGCAGCAACAAATCCACGTATCACCTTCAATGCCAGTGATGAACCCAAATTCCGAACAGCCTGAGCACCTGCCGCACTGGTCCTCAGTCCAATCATGGAGGGCTTTCGACTCACCAAAGTACTCGTGCACGGCGGCAGCGGACTAAACCTCATCTATGAGGAAACCCTTCAAAAATGGAAATAGACTAGAACCGCATCGAGCAAAGTAGCACAACCTTTAGAGGAATTATCCCCAGTCGGGAAGCATGCTGCGCTGGGAAAATCACACTAGATGTGGTATTCGGCATGACGGACAATTACAGGTCTGAAGAAATTACGTTCCAAGTGGCCCCGTTCAGCAGTGGCTATCACGCACTTTTAGGACGGGAGGCGTTCACAATCTTCCAAGCCGTACCCCATTATGGGTACATGAAGCTTAAAATGCCCGGGCCCAACGGAATCATCACTCTCACCAGTGATCCAGACACAACACTCCGCGTCGAAAACAAAACAGCGGCATTGGCCCTCGAGGCATTATCCGAAGCCCCCTCGGCCGAGGAGTTAACCACGCTACGCTCCATAGTGGACATGGACAATGTGATACTCGACAAGAGATCCAAGTCCACCTCTTTAAACCAGCGGATGAAATAGTCAAATTCCAAGTCCACCCAACGGACCCTACCAAAACAGCCTCCATTGGGCCACAGTTAAACCCCGCTGTGGACGCCGCACTACGAGAGTTCCTGCGCGAGAATTGGGACATATTCGCCTGGCATCCCTCAGACATGCCAGGAATCCCACGCAGGCTGGCCGAGCATAGCCTCAATATCCTAAAGGGATTCAAGCCGGTCAAGCAAGCTCTTCTGCGTTTCTCCGAACCTAAGAGACAGGCCATGGGAGAAGAACTAGCCAAGTTATTGGAGGCCGGATTCATCAGAGAAATAAAACATCCGGACTGGCTAGCAAACCTGGTGATCGTACCAAACAAGGACAAATCCTGGTGCCTTTCCATCGATTTCAAAGACCTCAATAAAGCTTGCCCAAAGGATCCCTTCCCCCTCCCACGCATCGATCAAATTGACGCTACCATAGGACACAAGTCATTGTGTTTCCTTCACGCTTACTCCGGTTACCACCAAATCAAAATGGCGGAGTCCGACCAAGCCGCAACGACATTCATCACACCATACGTTCCCTTATGTTTCAACACAGTGCCTTTTGGGCTCAAAAACGCCGGCGCAACATATCAGCGCATGATCCAGACATGTCTGGAGAAACAAATTGGCAAATTAGTAGAGGCATACATAGACGATGTGGTCATCAAAACCAAACACATCGACTCTTTGGTAGACGACTTGAGGATCACATTCGACAACCTCCGAACATATGACATCAAGCTCAACGCGGAAAAATGTGTTTTCGGCGTACCAGCTGGAAAGCTCCTGGGATTCATTGTCTCCAGTATAGGTATTGAAGCTAATCCGGCCAAAATCCGAGCTTTGTCACAGTTGGATACCCCAACATACCTCAAACAAATCCAGAAGTTAACTGGATGCGTGGCGGCTCTAAGCTGCTTTATCTCCCGCTTAGGAGAAAAGGCTTTACCCCTTTATCGCCTCCTTCGGCGCACTGAACACTTCGAGTGGACGGACGCGGCCATGGCAGGATTGGAAGAAATAAAGGCCATTCTGGCAACCAACCCGATCCTGGCCGCGCCAAACATCGGCGAACCAATGTTGTTGTACATTGCGGCAACTCATCAAGTTGTAAGCGCGATGCTCGTTGTCGAATGGGAAGCGGACGAACACAAATTCCCTCTTCAAAAGCCGGTATACTATGTATCCACTGTCCTCACTCCATGCAAATCACGGTACCCACACTACTAAAAGATAGCATATGCGGTATTCATGACATCGCGGAAACTGTGACACTACTTTCAAGAGTGTTTGATTACAGTAGCCTCGGAAGTGCCACTTAATGATATTATCAACAACCGCGACACTACGGGCCGGATTGCCAAATGGGCCATTGAGCTCCTCCCATTCGACATAACATACAAACCTTGCTGAGCCAATAAATCGCAAGTACTATCCAACTTCGTTACCGAATGGACGGAGGCCGAACTCCCTAAAGAGTACGGCGCATACTGCAATTGGATCATGCACTTCGACGGTTCTAAAATGCTGGCCGGTCTAGGGTCTGGCGTCGTCCTCACGTCCCCAACTGGAGATAGAGTTCGGTACATACTGCAAATATTGTTTACAGACTCCAACAATGCAGCCGAATATGAAGCTCTGTTGCATGGTCTTCGGATGGCAGTCTCCATGGGCATTCAACGCTTGGAGGTGCGTGGGGATTAAAACCTTGCAATATCCCAAATAAACAGAGATTTTGACACCAAGGATCCGAAAATGGCAGCCTATCGAAACGCCGTCCTAAAAATGTCAGCTCGGTTCGAGGGACTCGAATTTCACCATGTGGCTCGGGAAAACAATCAGGCAGCGGATATCCTCGCCCGCATCTGCGCCAAACGTGACGCGGTCCTCCCCAACATATTTTTGGAAAGGCTTTTCAAGCCATCCGTAGTATGGGAAGGGGACACCGGTAACAGCAGTCCGGACCCGGCCAAAATACCCGATACCGAACTATCTGACACAATCGGAGGCTCCGCCACCGAAATAACACCTTCAGCCCATGAAATAATGGCCATTATTGCCCCGTGAATAGAACCATTCTTGGCCTACCTAACTAGCAAGAACTTCTGGAGGACCAAAATGAGGCACGCTACATAGTGCGGCGATCCAAGGCCTACAGGGTCCATGAGGGAGAATTGTACAAGAAAAGCACTACCGAAGTCCTTCAAAGGTGCATATCCGAAGAGGATGGGCGTAATCTTTTGGTAGAAATTCACGCCGGACTCGGCGGTCATCACGCCGCAGCCCGGGCTCTTGTAAGCAAGGCCTTCCGTACAGGATTCTATTGGCCAACGGCCCGGGCAGATGCACAAGACTTGGTCCAACGTTGCGCCGGTTGCCAGCTCTTTGCAAATCAAAGCCACAGGCCACCCACCGCCCTGCAAACAATCCCCATTACATGGCCCTTTGCGGTCTGGGGGCTTGACATGGTTGGACCCCTTAAAGGGGGAACCCACAAGAAAAAATACTTATTGGTCATGGTGGATAAATTCACCAAATGGATAGAGATCAAACCAGTTAAAACAGCTGAATCCGGACCGGTGATAGATTTCATATCCGGGGTTGTACACCGTTATGGCATCCCCCACAGCATCATCACTGATAATGGCACGAACTTCACGGCCGACGAGGTAAAGCTCTGGTGCAGCAAAATGGGCATCAAGCTCGATTATGCCTCAGTCTATCACCCACAAACCAACGGTCAAGTCGAGCGAGCAAACGGTCTTATAATGAGCGGCATTAAACCTAGATTAGTGCGTTCCTTAACGGAGTCTAACACGCACTGGGTAGAGGAGCTCGACTCCGTACTCTGGGGGCTGCGGACCACGCCGAATCGTAGTACCGGATATACATCCTTCTTTATGGTGTACGATGCAGAGGTAGTCTTGCCCTGTGACATAATTCATTACTCACCTAGAGTGCGCATGTACGGAGAAAGAAAAGCCGAGCTCGATCGGCAGGACAGTCTGGACACCTTGGAGGAGGAGTGCGACGTAGCCAAAGCCCGTTCCGCATTTTATCAGCAACAAGCTCGCAGATACCAAAGCAGAGAAGTACGGGCCAAAACTTATAACATTGGCGAACTAGTTCTATGCCTGCCGGATAAGAAAAAGAACAAGCTCGAGCCCAAATGGGAAGGTCCCTTCATTATTTACCAAGTTCTGACCGGTGGAGCGTACCGACTGCGGGATGCATCGACTAGTTGGCTCGAGCCGAACCCATGGAACGCGGCCAGGCTCCGAAGATTCTACGCCCAGCACCGGACTCTATGTTAGTCCCCTCCCTTTGTCCATTTTTTCACAAATACATTATCTGTCTTGTTTTCCTCTCTTTATTTCTTTTCCTATTTCTCTAGGCCTTCAAGGGTCACCTTGTGCCTTGTTTGCACAATACAGATGCGCTAGCCAAACTCTTCATACCTGGGGGCTTCCTTCGCAGAAGCTTAAATTATTTATCCAAGCTACATGCCCAACACATGTGTTATACTTCTGCATGTACCTTTTTTCACCATTATATGCATCGATATGTCTTAAGTTTTGGCCAAGCTGGGTTGCCTCGCTCTTGTATTTACGCCCTACGTTCCCGTTAATTCAGCCAGGGCATAAGGGGAGCACCTCTGCGATTGTTACTGCCGAGTTAGCCTGATGTGTACCTCAGACTGGGTGAAGCCGAAAGCTAGCGTTCGTAAGGATATATTCGGTCGGTGAACAAAAGATGATTTTTATTTTTCATATCTACCCCGGATGTTTTTCCTGCGTTTCCTATCGCAGTTCGGACATGCACTTTAGGGCATGCTTGCCCAGGGAAAGGAACCCTCAACGGAACCATTCTCCCTAGAAGATGTTACTTACTACCCATGTAATATAACATAACTAGTTGGGCACTTGTCTGATAAAGCACTAATGACCCCTACGCCTAGTCTCCACGCATACTGTTGGGGATATTACTACTGGGCGTAAACCGGCCTATCTGGGCCGGGTTAACTTCATCAGTAGTTAAGCATGTTAAAGCCCATGAAGGTAGATGAGGGCTCAAGACCCATAATTGGTTGAGAGCCTATAGTCGTAAACCGGCGTCAATATGTAACTTGTATTGTAAGTTAGGAATAAGTAGAGACCAAACCGGACACATCTATGAGCCGGTGTTGGGACTCTGTAAACCAACGGGCGTCACCCATGTATATAAGGGGACGACCCGGCGACAGTTCAAGGACAACAGACAACAACTCGAGACATAGGCGAAGCTTGTTTGCTCCCTAGTCATCGAAACACCCATCAATTCCATCACAACTAGACGTAGGCTTTTACCTTCATCGAAGGGGCCGAACTAGTATAAACTCTCTTGCGTCCTTGTGTCCACTTTAACCCCTTCAAGCCAACCCGTCGCGATGGCTCCACGACTAAGTCCTTTCTCTAGGACATCTGCCGTGACAAAACCACGACAGTTGGCGCCCACCGTGGGGCTATCGCACGATGGTTTCCGGTTTTTGGAGGGCCGCTTTGAAGGACTCGAGGGCTACGCTGTAGGCCGGATAACTAAGAGTCATCGCGGCAAGCTCTACATCGACGACGCAGGCTGGGGCCCCGAGGCCGGCTCAATTGAGTACGGGTACCGGGTCCCCTTTGGTAGCATTCATGTTTTCATTGGCAAGATCAGAGAACCGGGCCCTGAGCTAGACATCTGCACTGACCTCGTCGAGACGGCTCAGCGTGTGCAATCCGCCCGGGTTAAACCGGCCATGAAGCGTACCTTCGTGGGAGTGATCCATGGAGGAAGTTATGAGGACAGATCGGAGCTTCGCGGGGCGACTGTCGTTTGTTCCAGTGATGAATCTTCGACCGGAGAAACCGAATCTCTTTATCAGCTACGAGATGGCCGGATTGAGAGCTGTTCCGATGGCGACAGTATTCCGAACCCCTCCGATCTGCCTAACCGGGTTGGAATATTCATGACCGGGACACAAGCAACGCTTCATTCTTCGATAGCCGCGGCAACAATCTCCGGTTCAGCAGCGGCGATGGGTGCCGGGGCAGGAGGCCCTGTGTGCTCGCCGGCTCAGGTTCTATCAGAACTATTTGATGCATTGGCTGTGCTTATGGCGGAAGTTAATCTGCCAGATCAAGACGTTCACAACACGGAGATTGCAAAGGTAAAGGAACAAATCACCCCGGCCTAGACGGATCTGGCAGCTGAGGATACCAGGATGGCCGCAGAGCGGGCCGCTTTAGATGCACAGGCCTACAGGCTTATGCTGGACCAGAGCGCGTCGCATGAAGTCATGAGGAGGAAGCACCGATCCCGCTTACCTCCAGTTTTCGAGGCCAGAGACCTTTTCAACACTCCAGGACAAAGAGCCGGCAATCCGCTGGAGGTGAACCGGGCAGAAGCCCCTGGGACCGGTGCACCGGTTCAGCCCCGTCAGATGGACCCGCCTCGTCAAAACACCGTTGTACCTCAGGATGCTTTAACACCTCTAGGTCACTATTCCAACACAATGGACAATCTTGTTGCCGCTGCTACACGACTAGAGGCCATTCCAATTGAAGGTGACTCGCCGCAGGCAGTAGAGACGCGACGGGTCAAGGAACTTCTGAGGACAGCTTTGGCCCAACAGGGAGCGTACTCGTACAGCCGCAACCGGATCCACTCGACCCCCCGTCCAAGCCGGAGCTATAGCAGACATATGGATGAGCCAGCAGTATCGAGTAATGAACGATGTGGAGCACCCCGTGGCAACAAACCGACGGGTGGTGCTGATGACGCTCAGGAAGTGGTGAACCGAGCCCGAGCGCGCAGGGAGGCCGAGTTAGCCACACAGCATCAGGCTCGGCAGCTCACGCCGGTTCGTCCGACCATCTCGACCGAACCTGGTGTTACTTCTAGTTCTTTGGGGGTGCCTTGCCTTATCCCTGCTTTACGCAACGTGCGCCTGCCCAAGGATTTCAAAGGCCCACGCAAGGTACCAAATTACACGGCGGATCAACCTCCAGAGACATGGGTGGAGAGCTATGAGATGGCCATGGAGATGCTAGATGTGGATGACACGGCGTGTGCGAAATACTTCACCATGATGCTTGAAGGAACGATCCGTACTTGGTTAAAAAGCTTACTAGCTAATTCTATCAGTTCATGGGCCCAATTACGAGCCCGATTTATCAACAATTTCAAGGATACCTATAAATAGCCTATGTCGATAGTGGATTTAGCTGCATGCATCCAGGAGGAAGGAGAATCAACGACTCATTGGGTGCGCTGGGTTTCACAAGTGTTGCACTCCTCAGACCGCATCAACGCTGACACCGTAGTATTAACACTAGAAGGCAACTGCCGGTTTGGGCCCCTGAAGTTGAAATTGGTTCTTATGAAGCGTCATTGCACTGACATGGGGACCCTCATGGCCGCTTTGGTAAAATATGCTGATTCTGATAGTACCAAGGATCCTGAATCTGATGATGACAAGACAGGGAAAGGGAAGAAGAACAACAGCTCCAAAGGTCAGCAGCATCACTGGGTAGGCAATGGCGGAGGAGGCAAGCGTAAAGCGGATGGCAACATGGATTTTTTGGCTAATACTAACGCACAGGACAATGGCCAGCGACGCAAGGGTAGGCCGAAAAATCATAGTGGAGCACCCAATCCTAACCCAAACCGCCTGAACTATCTGTTAAGCCAGCCCTGTCCAACACATGGGACGAAGAAGGAGCCAGCAAACCACCTTTGGAAGGATTGCTTTATTATGCAGGAGTTCAAGAATTCTAATAATTTCCGGTATGATCACGGATCTGGCGGTGGCTCAGGGTCCGGGCCGGGTTACGGTGGAGGAAGTTCCGGTTCAGGATTTAATGGTAATCCGGGCGGACATAATGGTCAAAATAGTCAGAACAACCAGGGTGGTTACAACCAACAGCAGCAACAGTCAGGTTAACAGAGCAACCCAAAGCAGTTGAGTAGTGGGCAGTACCATGTCTTCACCACTAGCTTGGACAAGTGAGGTCGGAAGGTTCAGAGGCGGGCAGTCAACTCTGTTGAACCAGCCATACCCCGTTATCTACGTTGGTCTGAACAGCCAATCATATGGAGCAGAGAGGATCACCCACCCCAGATCGATAATCCAGGTCAGTTGGCTCTTGTGGTGGCGCCTCAGGTGGGAGGTTATAAGTTCACCAAGGTGCTCATGGATGGAGGGAGCAGCATTAACATCCTATACTATGAGACCTTCCGTCGTATGGGACTAACAGATAAGAATCTCAAACCGTCTAATACAGTATTCCATGGTGTAGTGCCTGTCAGATCAGCACATCCCGTTGGTAAGATAGCTCTTGAAGTGGCCTTTGGGGATGATCATGATTCCAGGTCGGAGACATTGACGTTTGAAGTGGTGAAAATCCAAAGTCCATATCATGCCCTGTTTGGGCGACCGGCATACGCCAAGTTTATGGCTCGGCCATGTTATGTGTATTTGCAGCTCAAGATGCCGGGTCACAAGGGGACAATAATGGTTCACGGAAGCCGCAAAATCGCTTTGGAATGCGAGGAAGGAGATGCGGCTTATGCAGAGTCGGTTTGTGCCACCGAGGAGTTGAAGTACTCTAAAGACAATGTTGATCCAGCGGACATGACTCCGTTGAAGAAGCCAACTACGGAGCATGATCCGCCCTGAAGTTCAAATCGGTAGCAGAAACTAAGCTTGTTGACTTTGTACCTGGCGATTCGTCCAAGCAGTTCAGCATCAGTGCCAACTTGGATCCGAAATAGGAAAGCGCGCTCATCGAGTTCATCTGTGAGAATCGGGACATTTTTGCATGGAAGCCATCCGACATGCCAGGTGTACCGAGGCAACTCGCTGAGCACACACTTAATGTGGATCCTAAATATAAACCGGTGAAACAGTTCCTCCGCCGGTTTAACGAAGAAAGACGCAAGGCGATTGGAGAAGAGGTAGCCAGGCTCTTAGCAGCTGGCTTTATTGTTGAAGTTTTTCACCCGGAGTGGCTAGCCAATCCGGTGTTGGTCCTCAAGAAAAACGGCACCTGGCGCATGTGTGTGGATTACACAGATCTTAATAAAGCTTGTCCAGCAGATCCTTTTGCCCTCCCCCGTATTGATCAAATTATTGATGCCACGGCGGGTTGTGAGCATTTAAGTTTTTTGGATGCGTATTCTGGCTACCATCAGATCAAAATGTCAGTTAAGGACCAGGAAAAGATAGCATTTATAACTCCCTTTGGAGCCTTCTGCTATGTGTCTATGCCCTTCAGGCTCAAGAGTGCCTAGGCAACTTACCAACGGTGTGTACAAAATTGTCTTCACAAGCAGATTGGCCATAATGTACATGCTTACGTGGATGATATCGTGGTTAAATCCAGGGAGAAGGAGACTCTGATTGATGATTTGAGAGAAACCTTTGATAACCTGAGAACATACAAGATGATGCTTAATCCGGACAAGTGTGTCTTTGGTGTACCGGCGGGCAAGCTATTGGGTTTTCTAGTGTCAAACAGGGCAATTGAGGCTAATCCGGAGAAGATCACGGCTATCACCTCCCTGGCTAAACCAAAGTGTATCAACGATGTTCAACGCCTGGCAGGCCGGATTGCTGCGCTAAGCCGGTTTATCAGTCGCCTGGGTGAGAAGGCAATCCCTTTGTGTGAGATGTTGAAAAAGACGGATCAGTTTATCTGGAGTTCTGCTGCTGATGAAGCATTTGAGGACTTAAAGCGGCAATTGGCCAATCCGCCTGTGCTCGCCGCTCCCGTTGACAAGGAGCCGTTACTGCTATATGTTGCTGCTAATGTTCGGGCGGTTAGCGTAGCTATTGTAGTGGAGCGAAAAGAGGCAGGTAAAGAGCATCCGGTTCAACGTCCGGTCTATTATATCAGCGAGG
Source organism: Triticum dicoccoides (assembly GCF_002162155.2). NCBI lineage: Eukaryota > Viridiplantae > Streptophyta > Magnoliopsida > Poales > Poaceae > Triticum > Triticum dicoccoides. The sequence continues at coordinate 294,951,656 of NC_041384.1, forward strand.
TGCTTATTGAGTCCAAGCAAAGGTATCCGCATTGGCAGAAGCTGGTGCATGGAGTTTTTATGCCAAGCCGGAAGCTTAAACAATATTTCCAAGGGCACTCAATTACGGTAGTCAGTTCTGCTCCTTTGGGAGATATCATCCAGAACCGGGAAGCAACTGGCTGGATTGCAAAGTGGGACATAGAGCTGGGGCCGTACGGTTTGAAGTATGTGCCTCGGACAGCGGTTAAGTCTCAAGCACTTGTTGATTTCATCAATGATTGGACGGAAATGCAAGCACTTGAAGAAAAGCCGGATCATATGTATTGGACCATCCATTTTGACGGATCCAGGCAGTTGGAAGGCTCAGGGGCTGGAGTCGTATTAACTTCCCCACGAGGTGATAAGTTTTGTTATGTTCTCCGTTTAATGTTCCCTTGTACTAACAATGCAGCTGAGTATGAAGCCTTGCTCCATGGTCTCCGGATGGCTAAGGAGATGAATCTAAGTCGAGTTAAGTGCTTCGGTGACTCGGACCTTGTGGCTCAGCAAGTGTCTGGCACTTGGGACTCCAAGGACCCACTCATGGCAGCATATCATCGTGAGGTGGATATTGTTGCAGGTTATTTCAGAGGCTATCAGGTGGACCACGTGGACCGGCGAAAAAATGAAGCGGCGGACGCTTTAAGCCGGCTGGGCTCTCAGCGCAAACCGGTCCCGCCCAATGTTTTTCTGGATGTGCTGCACAACCCGTCGGTGAAGATCCCTGGTGAAGAGGATTTGGCTATTCCTGATCCGGAGGCTCAATTGGTGGCAGTTCTTCATGTTATTCCGGATTGGACGCTTCCTTACCTGGCGTACAAGAACCGGGGCGAGTTGCCAGAAGATGAGATTCTGGCCCAGCAGATAATCCGGCGATCCAAATCCATGGCTATCATTAACGGTGAGTTGCATCATTGCGGTGTATCAGGAGCTTCTCAACGTTGCGTGTCTCCTGAAGAAGGCCGTGAAATTTTGCGTGAGATCCACGAAGGAGATTGTGGTCACCACGCCGGTTCAAAGTCTCTAGTGGCTAAAGCGTTTCACCATGGTTTCTATTGGTTAACTGCTCATGCTGATGCGGAGGATCTGGTCAGACGATGTGATGGTTGCCAAAGGTTTTCAAGACGTGCTCATGTACCGGCTCAAGAATTGAGAATGATTCCAATTACTTGGCCGTTTGCGACTTGGGGGCTGGATATGGTTGGGCCTTTCAAAAGGCCCAAAGATAAGAAGACCCACCTCCTGGTGGCGGTTGACAAGTTTACAAAGTGGGTGGAGGCAGAACCTGTTAGCAAGTGTGATGCGGCTATGGCGGTTTAGTTCATCAAAAAGGTGATTTTCCGGTTTGGCTTTCCGCACAGTATTATCACAGATAATGGTACCAATTTGTCCAAAGGTGCTATGAAGGAGTTCTGCGAACGGGAGCACATCCGGCTCGACGTTTCATCAGTGGCACATCCACAGTCCAATGGTCAAGCAGAAAGAGCTAATCAAGAGATCTTAAGAGGCATCAAGCCCCGGCTCATGGTTCCTTTGCAGAGAACGCCGGGTTGTTGGGTAGAAGAATTACCATCTGTGTTATGGAGCATCAATACAACACCCAACAGATCAACAGGATACACACCGTTCTTCATGGTTTATGGAGTGGAGGCGGTTCTCCCCAGTGATAACCGTCATGATTCACCTCGTGTCATGGCTTATATTGAAGCGGGCAACGAGACAGCACGGCAAGATGCTTTGGACCAGTTGGATGAAGAGCGTGACATCGCAGCCGCCTGATCGGCGATTTACCAGCAGGATCTTTGTCGTTATCACAGTCGCCGAGTCAGAACCAGAGCCTTTCAGGAAGGAGATTTGGTGCTTCGGCTCATCCAAGATCAGACTGATATGCATAAGCTATCCCCACCTTGGGAGGGGCCTTTCGTGGTCAGCAAGAATCTGCACAACGGGTCGTACTATCTGATTGATATTTGAGAGCATAAGGACTCACTTACATCAGAGGAGGAGACTAACAGGCCGTGGAATATAGCTCATCTTCAGCCTTACTATACTTGAGCCATTGGATATACTTATGTACATATTACGACAATGTATATATTATGATTAAATATAATAAACCGGAACCTCAGCTAAAGCAGGGTATTTGTTCTTTTACATCATGTGAGGTTACACTGAGTTGCTCTAAAGCGGCCTCTGGTTTACCCCTTGAGTTCGCTTTGCTAAAAGCATCGTGTTATATCACTTGGAGGATTGGTCTTGTCCAAACCAATACCATGCCTCTTGATAGGCGAGAGCCACCAGATCACTTGGGGACCTGGTCATGTCTGAACCAGTCATGCCTCTTGATCGGCCTAAGGCCACAAATCACTTGGGGGCTTGGTCGAACCCGAACCATGACCACGCCATTTGGTCGGCATAAATGCCACAGAATCACTTGGGGACTTGGCTGACTAGAACCATAGTTACACCTAACGGGAGCTTGGTCGTGTTTGGCCATGGTAACACCATTTGATCAGCTTAAATAAATCTTTTTTGGCAAATGTTTTTGTCGTTGCTTTTGCATCATAGTTTTCTTTGAAGGGGTTTTTTTTGCTTTTCATTGTGTTTCTAAACCGACAAAGTTTTTTAAAACCAATCAATTGATGGAACACAGTTCACGTCAATCCGGAGACTATTTGTCCGGTTTGATCCTTGTTGTTAACATCCTCTTATGGAGTAACATGGTGTTTATTATAACCCGACACGGTTTACATGATAAACAGCGTCATATATATATATACAAGAGTTGTTATTTCCTCCAACAGTGTGGGTTTGCAAAACTCCGCTTCAAGGTTGGCCAAGCCAACTTCACACTCAACGATGGCAGGTATTATGTATCTCAAAAATTTGATCATATACTTAAAATTTTGTTTTGGATGTTTTGATTATATATATACAGACATCATTCTCCGCCTGACAGTACAACCGCGGTGGCACTTGACGAATTTCTTATTTCAGAAAGTGTTTTGGAAAGTTCATTAATGCAGGAAGAACAAGTTATGCACGAAGGCATATCAACATCAAAGGTATCAGCTAGCCTATTACAAGGCAACATTGTGCCCATAATAATATAATTATTTTTCACAAAGGAGATGTAGTTTTTAAACCGGCTTCCGGTTTAAGCTTGGCCACCAGTCTGGCCTGATGGTTGTGGGTCATGTTGCGCCGCTTCAGCTTCCGTTTCTTGACCCAGTGGCTGGAAATCCACAGTTGTCCAGTCGATTCCCATTAATGCTTGAAAAACAGCCTCATCATGGATTAGCAATGATGGGTTAATATCGGGAGCATAAGTATGCTTATGGATTGGAGGGATCAGATTTTCCGATTCATGGATTGGTGCAGCTATTCACTTGTTCTGACTGTCATATTGGGCTTGATAATGAGACAAGTCTGCTTCCTCAGCCAGTTGACAAGCTAGCGGATGTACCTCCCAGTTTCTTGCTCGCAAATCCGCTTCACCAAATTCTGACCCGTCTTCCTTCAAGCTGGGATAGCACTGAGCCGCTTCAATAGGATCAAAATCCGGCACCCAGGCTTTTGCTCGGATTAAAGCATTGATTGCACCGGTTCGAGCAGCAGATTTCTTCAGCTCTTCAACCCGGGCAGGAAGCACTGACGGTTTCATCAGAGTATCTTGAATCAAAGTGGGTGCCGGTTTGTTATGTGATGCGGTACAGATGATCCACTGGGCACTAGTATACAATTGTTCAACCAATGTATAGGCGGCGTTCAATTTCTTCCGCACATCTGACCCCAAGTGACCAATGCGTGTCCCTGAAATACCATAAAGGGTTAATAAACCGGCGACTCTATAAGAAGGCAGAACCAATTCAGAAGGCAAGCTGGCTTACCAAAGATAGCAGTGGCCATGGCATGAACGTGCCGCTTTATGCTGGTCAATTCATCCGTCACTGGATTTAGTGCAGCCTCGGCATCCTCTGCTCGTTTGATCAAAGCGGACTTTTCAGTGGCCCAATCCGCCCGTTTCTTCATGAAGTTCTCCTTAAGTTGTTCCATGGCGCTTAAGGCACTGGCCAATTCCTCTTTTGCTTTGGAGGTTTCAGCCTGTTGGGTTTTCAAGTTTTCTTGAAGATCGATGACTTGGTTTTCTTTCGCCTTCAGCTCCGCCTGCAGGCATACAAATATATGTTTCAACAAATCGGTAGAAGGATTCAAGTACCAACCACATAACAAGTTATGCGCTTAGCACTTGGGGGCTAATGCGTATTCGATCTTCATCATTCAATTGTTTACAAAGTCCCAAGATCAATACAAGCATTCAACTTGGCACTTGGGGGCTAATGGCTATTCGATCATATGTATTCTGATGCGGCAGTTTCAATTACTTAAAGTACCAGTTTAACTACACTAAGTTGAACCGGACCTTGGGGGCTACATCTGCAAATTTCAAAGCATCAAGATTTATATTATTAAGTCCCGGTTTGAAAGAATAGTTTAAACCGGCCCTTGGGGGCTAGGAGAGTCAGCAAGAATGGAAGCATACAAGCAGGAAGGAGCATATGGAAGTTACCTCATATTTATCTTTCATCATATTAACAAGACCGGCTTCGTAGTCACGGCTGGTATATAGCCGGTTCAGATAGCCGGAATGGATATCTTGGGCGTTCAGAGCAGCGTAAGTCGTCAGATCAGCGTTCCACTTGCCTTTGCCAAAAGAAGCAAATTCTTCCTTGGCAGAATGTTTGGATAAAGCGACAGGATTGCTTGGCTCAGTATGGCCAGTGCCAGTAATGACAACTTCATCATCCTTGGTACCGCCGGTTTGCACTAGAGCTGTTGGCTTGTCAGTAGGTTTTGCTGGACCGGTGGAGCTTTCAATCCGGATGGAACCTGTGGGCTGATGGATAGGACCTGAGGTATCAGTAGGTCTCTCTTCAGGAATAAGATCATCATCTGGCTGCGGTGGGTTGTTGGGAATATCCTTAGAGATAGCCGCTTCAAGATTGGGTGTCTTGCCTGGTTCAAGAATGACATCTTCTTTGGCCGCTTTGTCCAGGCGGGCCTTCGTGCTTGGCCTAGGTTTGGCCCTGAGAAGAATAACAAAATTAAATACATCATATGTTCTAAGGCAATGTACTGCAAACATCACAATAAAAATAGCTTACCCAAGCACCATTTTAAGCGGTGGGAGCTGAGTAGCCGATGACTCGCTAGAAGATGAGTGGGAAATAACCTGGTAATCGGAGTCAGACGGATTAAGAGGTTGACGAAAGCAGCCCGCTTTAGGACAAGCACTGACAAGCGAATTAGAGACCTCGGAATGACGTTTCCGAACCAGACTATTCGGTAAACCGGCGGAGGTAACTACCTGGCCGCTGTGTCGGGTGGTGCGGTGAGCTTCGTGTTGTTGAGTCTTCATAAGAAGTTTAGGATCCAAATAAGCAAGAGGATGAGAAAATTTAACTTTCCGGTTTGCCTGACGGATTTTTTGTGAAGGCAAATTTTCTGAATCGGAAGAGAGAATAATTACCTTTGCAACATCCGTGTGGCTGGCTTCAGCATCATCCTGACAAATATCATCATCAATAAGACGCATGAAAAATAAGCCAAGTGAGTCAAGCTCTACCTCAAAGTCCGGATTATACACCTCATCATCAGGGGCCGGATTAGAAGATGCGGTGGTTCTTTTTCGGTGGGCAGTCTTCTTCACAGCTTTAGTCTTTTGCCGGGTTGCTCTTTCCGGTTTGTCTATTTTCTCTGGTTTCTCCTGCGGCAGCTTTTTGCTCCAAAACGGATCATCGCCCTGATTATGCAAGCACTGATATTAAAAACAATGACCAGACATATCAATAACAGAGTCAGCAAAGAGAAAAATCAAAGTCTTACAGCTGGCGGTTTGTTGGTGGCACAGAAGGGAAGCAGGCCGGTTCTAGCGCAGACATGTTCCGGTTCATTCAGTATCTTACGCACAGCCTCTGTGATTTCTTCACTGGGGAGCTGGAGTTTTGAATGTCGCAGTGGGTCATCAACACTATCAGTATACTCGCACATCAAACCGGAGCGCTGACTAAGGGGCGGTATGCTCCATGATATCCAACAGCGAGTGAGATCAACCCCTGTTAAACCGTTGGCCATAAAGGCTCTGAGCTTTGACAGTTGGGGAGCATATTTGCTTCTCTCCTGGGCAGTCAATCTTTGAGGAAAAGCGTGTGTGTTGCTGAGCCGCTCTAGATGAAAGCCAGGCAAGGGATTCTCACCAGCAGGGGAGGTGTCTTTGTAGTAGAACCATGTCTGATTCCACTCCTCGGGATGACTGTGCAGCTTGGCGTGAGGGTATGTGACCTCTTTCCTTTTTTGAATCGCCATGCCACCCAACTCTGTATTAGAGCTATCAGTAAACTCAGTACGGCGGTTCAGATGGAAAAGATCTCTGAATAATTCCACTGTGGGCTCCTCTTGAAAGAACACCTCACAGAGCAATTGGAAGTGGCACATATTTGTAACAGATTTGGGGCCAGTGTCTTGCGGATGGAGTTGGAAATCGGCTAAAACATCCCGGTAAAATTTAGAACTGGGCGGCTTAAAACCCCGGGCTAAGTGATCTACGAAAACAACAACCTCTCCTTCTCGAGGTGTGGGGGGCATTCTTTGCCAGGAGCCCTCCAATGGATGGTATCTTTGCTGCCCAAGGCGCCAATCAGGACTAAATCATCCAGTTGATCCTCTGTGACGCGAGAAGGTACCCAATTGCACTCATATACTTGCTTGGCCATGATGGAATCTACAAGGTAGAAGATCTCGGTTCAAAAATGCATTTGATCATGGTACGTTGGTATGGGCACTGTTAAACCGGAGACAGAACTATCTGAACCGGAGTTTCATGAAGCAACCAACATCTGGCGGTTCAACAAGGGGACTAATGGTCTATACCGGTTTGTCAAATTTTTCTACAAAGTTAAACCGCCTGACCTAAGCATTGAACAGTCAAGACTGCAGATGAGTAAGTATGCAAAAACAGATTTCACAAGATTATACTACAGCTTTGGATCTGGAACATGTTTATAAAGGAGATAAATATTCAAGGCCCAAAAGGAGCACTGCCAAATCAATAAGCAAAGGTACGGATAAGATCTATGGTCTTAATATGCGAAAGTGAAAACGGAGGATAAACACTACTGCTACACAGAGCGAAGATTCATAGACTCGTCTAAGGATCTATCATATGAACAAGAAGCAAGCGATGAATGCTAGAGAACATGGAAACCCTAGAACAGATCTATGATGAAAAGGATAGAAGACTTACCAGAGCTGAGTAAGGAGCGGAAGGTCGCCGCGGTGTTCTGGTACGCTCAGGTTGATGCAGCGGCCAAAGTTGGTGCAGAGGTCGACGGCGGCAGCGGAGCTCCGAAGCGGGGCGACGCGAGGAAGACGAAGCAGAAGGGCATGAAGGGGGAAAAGAAATGACCCTTCAGTCCTATTTATAAAGCAAGGGACATGGGTCAGGCACGAAAATCAAGGGGCCGCAAGTTTGGAAACAGAGATGTCACCTCGATTATCGCAGATCTATTAAACAAGAAGGTTTCATGGATAGTTTCTTTATAACAGATGACGTCACGCCGGTTTACAGCAATCAGAGAAGATGACATCACGGCGGTTCACCAAACTACAACAAGATGTTGAAGATGAAGTTTTTGCTAAGGATTGACATGAACCTATTAGAATCAATCTGGGGCCTAATGTTGGGGATATTACTACTGGGCGTAAACCGGCCTATCTGGGCCGGGTTAACTTCATCAGTAGTTAAGCATGTTAAAGCCCATGAAGGTAGGTGAGGGATCAAGACCCATAATCGGTTGAGATCCTGTAGCCGTAAACCGGCGTCAATATGTAACTTGTATTGTAAGTTAGGAATAAGTAGAGACCAAACCGGACACATCTATGAGCCGGTGTTGGGACTCTGTAAACCGACGGGCGTCACCCATGTATATAAGGGGACAACCCGGTGGCAGTTCAAGGACAACATAAAACAACTCGAGACATAGGCGAAGCTTGTTTGCTCCTTAGTCATCGAAACACCCATCAATTCCATCATAACTAGACGTAGGCTTTTACCTTCATCGAAGGGGCCGAACTAGTATAAACTCTCTTGCATCCTTGTGTCCGCTTTAACCCCTTCAAGCTAACCCGTCGCGATGGCTCCACGACTAAGTCCTTTCTCTAGGACATCTGCCATGACAAAACCACGACACATACCCCGGTTATTATATAACTGAGCGGGTATTCAGATACACTCCAGACTATTGGGCCCGGAGGCTGAAGCGAAAAGGTCCGCAACGACAAATGATCTACAATCTGGCTAGAAGGCATTATACATGCCACTTCAATTACATAGTCATGCAGACTGACTAATTTCTTCTTCTATACCATCCAACAGGCGGTGTAGCTTACAATCCTGTTGGGAAAACTTTGCGGCTAATTCTACTTGCACATAAACTAAGCTAACGGGAATTTCTTTTCCGTCGGGCCCCATAGGTCCGACCTTGGCCATGTGATTTGGGTCTGCTTTGGTATGTCGCGTCTTCACCATGGCCCAGGCTTCTCTGGCACCTTGTTGGTAGGCAGATATCTTCCATAATCGGAAGCGCCGCCGCGCTCCTTTGAGCTTCTCCGCAAGCTCCGCAACACCATCTGGTAGGGAGACGGACGGCCACAAAGCCTGGGCAACACCCTGCATCACCTGCCGAACTTGGTCGTGCAGATTTGACAGCTCGGACAAAAGATCACTCGCAGACCCGGGCCTTTCCTCCGCGGGACGACCCGTCAGCATACCTACAGACATTACCCTGTTAGTCGGCTTCTTCGCCAAATACCTTTAAAGGATTCGTTCAAGCACTTACTAAAAATGCCGCATCGAAGCCTCTTATTCTCCTTCTCGGAGTCGGCAAGCTGGCCCCGAACGTCTTTTAGTTCCATGTTCAGCCTTATATTGGCGTCTTGGAGATTGTTTTTCTCCTGCCTAACCTCAGTCAGCACGCGTTTGCCAGCTTCTAGCTTCCGCATAACATGCTGGTCCCCCGGATTTTCTCCGGATTCATCTGCAAAATCTATTGTTAGATCGGCAGTCACGCCGCGCACTATATGGTAACCATCATTCTTTAAAATGTTACCAGCGGGAGGCTTTTTCTGTTCCTGCAATGCGGCAATAGCGGCCCACAGTTGGGTCTTGCATTCCTCCAGCTCCTGGGACAGCCTAGTATTCTTCTCTGTAAGAACCTGCACAATAAAGATGATCCTTAAATCAGTTCTGCTAACTGTTTCAAGTCTCAGGGGCTATTGATACATATAAATCGTCAGATTCACTCACCCGTACATCCTTTACATACTGATCACTGGCTCTGGCTAGACCATCTTGAGCGGCACGGAGGTACGCCTCTCCAGAATTAAAGGCATCAAACACCTCTGGTGAGAAACAGGCGTCATAGAGTATGGCCCGGCGACGCCTATGATTCATGACGCTTTCCACTTCTGAGTTTGTAGCAGATAACCTATCTGCATCCTCTCTAGGGGGATTATCCGGCGCCCGCCCCATATCAGCTTCTATATCCATGTCCGGTCCTAGTGCCCGACTGGTGGAAGCGTGATCCGCGACATCGCCGGACATATTCCGGCAAGCGTTTTTTCTGTTAAAGAAACACAGGCGTCATTATATTTTGAGAAAGACGACAACCACGGAGCGGGGTTTCTCCATCCTAACCGCCTTCCTTTTTGGCCTACCCGGCCTCGGTGCCTCCTATTGGCGCGTTGCTGTAGGGCGTCTCGAATGCCTTCCTGTAAAAAAGGCCATGTGAATATGATGGGTGAAGTGTCTAAAAGGGGATCCTACTTTTTTTGAGTTGGGACTTTTCGGTTTTTCTTACGTGCGATGCAGGGAGCAGTACGGAATAGTTGGCCGTAATGGCCACCAGCACATCGTCGCAGCTTAACAGATAGAACTGTCGGTTTATCAGCTCCACGGAGATAACTGGATCTTCTTCGAGTCCGGAGTCAAGGGCCCAGTCCGGGTCCTCCGGCTGTGGAGAAGGGCTGCTGACCTCCCTTATGGCCTTTCGCAGTTCCTGCCGTAAATTGGCAAAGTGAATACTTACAAAGAAAAACGCGAGAATATGCAAGGGGATATAGCTTACCCAGCTTGGAGGATTGTACATGGAGAATCCGTCCCGTGGCTTGATGCGGGTGAACTCCTCCTCCTCTCCCTTGAATAGTTCGGACAGAATTTTGGCTAATGCGGCAGCATCGCCCAGACCCTTACGCCCGTAGCGGGTGGTGTCATCCTCCCCGTTGAAACACCACAAGGGGTGCCCACGATATTGAAGTGGTTGCACTCCCCGCATTATGCAGATCGACATAACTTCAGTTATTGTCAATCCTGACTGAGCCAGTGCCTTTATCCGGTTCATCAGATAGAGGACTTCTCTGTCGTCTTCCACCTGGGGGCTCCGTGGGCGCCAACTTCGGCGCTTCTTCAGAGGAGCATTGTTGAACTTAGGAAGACCCCGCCGAACAGGGTCAGAAGGGGAACGTCCTCCATATAAAACCATTCTGAAGGCCAGTCTTCGGACGGCTTCTTCGGGGTACCGGACAAATATCCGGTATCGGCGATGCGCCATACTTCAGCTCCGCCCACTTGATAAAGTGATTCCCTCTGTGTGAGAGGGACAAGGCAAAATAGCCTTTTCCACAGCTCAAAGTGAGCCTCGCAGCCTACGAACAACTCGCATACAGCAACGTAGCCGGCGATGTGTAGGATGGAGGCAGGGGTGAGATTGTGTAGTTGGAGGCCATAGAACTCCTGGAGCCCGCGGAGGAATGGATGAATTGGAAATCTGATTCCCCTTAGTAAGTAAGGAACAAGGCAAACCCGTTCCCCCATGGAGGGACAGGGAAAGTTCTCCGCTTGCTCCCCGCCATTGTAGGTGGCGAGCCCGGCTCGAACAGGCACCATGTATGTCGGAGGAAGAAATCCTTTGGTCTGCAGTTCGACCAATCGAACACCTCTCCCAATCACCAAGCTTAGGGCTACGAGGGCGGGAGGAGGAGCTGCGGAGGTCGGCCATGCTGGAATGGATCTTTCCGAAACGCGCTCTACTGGATTCTCGCTGAGGGGAGGATGGTGTGGATAGGATCTAAGAATCCCAATCCCTTTAATAGACAAATTATTTATCTGGCTAGGGGGTGAATGTAAAAATGCCCTGGCGCCTCATATTCATTCGATGCATGAGAAATTGGCCTTATTGGGTGCAGAAGCCAAGAGGATCAACATTTATGGGGCCAGATACTATTTACAAACACTTGGAAATTGGAGAAGAACCCGCCTTGCAATGCCGAAGACAATATTGCGCGCCGGACTCGTCGTCATTGAAGCCTGGTTCGGGGGCTACTGAGGGAGTCCTGGATTAGGGGGTATTTGGACAGTCGGACAATATCTTTCGTCCGGACTGTTGGACTATGAAGGTACAAGATTGAAGACTTCATCTCGTGTTCGGATGGGACTCTACTTGGCGTGGAAGGCAAGCTAGGCAATACGGATATGTATATCTCCTCCTTTGTAACTGACCTTGTGTAACCCTAGCCCCTCCGGTGTCTATATAAACCGGAGGGTTTTAGTCCGTAGGAAAATACATACAAGCATACCATAGGCTAGCTTCTAGGGTTTAGCCTCTCTGATCTCGTGGTAGATCTACTCTTGTACTACCCATATCATCAATATTAATCAAGCAGGACGTAGGGTTTTACCTCCATCAAGAGGGCCCTAACCTGAGTAAAACATTGTATCCCCTGCCTCTTGTTACTATCCGCCTTAGACGCATAGTTCGGGACCCCCTACCCGAGATCCGGCGGTTTTGACACCGACACCTTCCCTCTACATTCTTGCAAGTTGCATGCTTTACTTTCCGCTGCTCATAGACTCTTTGCATGCTTGCTTGAATTGTGTTAAGATTGCTTGACTTGTGCTAAGTTAGCTAAAATATGTGATGAGGACATCAATACCATTGTTACACCCACAGCCCCTACTGCTACATATACGGGACCAATTACTAGAGCTCGCGCACGCCAATTAAATTATCAGGTACTTTCGTTTCTTGGTAATGATTCTAATGTTCATGAGAATATGATGCTGCCTAAATTGGATACATTTGTTTTGCTTACAAATGAAGGGCCTAGCTTGGAAAAGGATGAACATTGGAGCAAGAACAAGCATGGAGATGATGCCATGCGCAAGGGGAACAAGAACGGAGTTACAAGTGATGATTTCAGGACTTTGAAGCCACCATAATGGGTGCATGAAGCCTTGGACGAAATATACAAGATGCCACTTCATAAATTTCGTCCCGAGGCTATTATAGGTGCTGCGTCACCTTTTTATTGGGCCAGGCCCATGTAATTTCGAAATACATAAGTATAGGCTATTTTTAGAGTCCGTATGTGTGGGGAAACAAGAGATAGGGTTGATTTCGAACCCCTCCACCAAGGGCCACGAAATTCCCCTCTCTTCCTCCATATATACAGCCCTTAGGGCACCGTTTAGACTTTGGGTTTTGTTTAGATTAAAAGTTCGCCATAGCTGCAACTTCGCGTACTTCGTTTGTGTTCAACGACCAGACAAAGGCGTCACAGAACCCCACCTTGATCAATAAAGCTTTCATCTTATATTCGCAATATCCAGATTGCAATCTTAGTTTCTTGCTTGTTCTTTGTTTGCTCGCAGGAAACAGACCCTCGTGGTCAGGTTGATCGTGCTCCGGCGTGGTCAATAACCTCTCGGAGTTGGTTTAGCGATTGCTAAGGCGCGACGTCCTCGCACGTTCGTAGTCGGATCGTCAAAGTCGACTTCCACCAAAGCGATATCCATCATCTCATCGAAAGACGGGACACCTTTGCCTCTATCAATATGCCAAAGATTAAAATTGGGAAAAGGATAGATTTTTAGTTGGTCAAGTAGTCTAATCACCCCCCCTCTAGACATACTTTCGATCATACAGATGGCAACAACAATATATACCCACTAGCATTTGGTATTGTTGGGCAAGAGGACACACCTAGCTGGTGTTGGTTTCTACACTGACTAAAAATCTGCCTAGGAGGAGAAGTGGGATAGTTTGGTCCATATACAATAATGTCAGATAGATAAAAGGTATATGTTTTCATCATCTCACCTTGTTCTTATATTGTTGTTTTGTGCTAGATAGTAGCTTAGGTAGTTTAACTATGTGCCCTAGGGCCTACTAAATGCAGTGAATGCAGTCTTTCCTATGTGCAACCAAAGGTTCTGCCTTAGGCATATATATGCAAACTTCCAAACTGCTGGGTTTAGAGGGGAACATCTGAAGAAGTATATGGATAATGCTACATATGCATATAGTGAACACAAATTTAACATTGCAATGAATGACCTGAGAACTGAATGTGAGGAAGCTTGGAAGTGGCTTAGTGTTGTACCCAAGAAAACATGGGCAAGGCATGCATTTGACACAAACTGTAAGACTAACCTTGTAGTTAACAATTTGTCTAATGGTTTAGAGGGGAAACCAATTAGGACAATGTGTGATGGAATAAATGATAAGCAGATGGTGAGGTGGCATAGGAATAGGGAGAGTGGAAAGAGAGCTAGATGGGAGATAACACCCCTTTATAGTGAGAAGCTAGAGGCTGAGAAGGAGAGGGCCAAATTTTGCAAACCTATTCAAGCTGGTGTGGACTTGTGGCAAGTTACAAGTGGGCAACAAACCGATGATGTTAAATTGAAACTTCACATATGTGGTTGTAGAAAATGGGACCTCACTAGCATCCCATGTAACCATGCCATATCAACAGTAAACAAGGGTAATGGAAAACCAGAGGATTATGTCAGCAATTTCTTCAAGAAACAATTCTATGTGGCAACTTATGAACCAATGGTCTATCCCGTTCCTAGTGAGCATGATTGGACAAGGACCTCTGGTCCAGACATTGACCCACCTACATTTAAAGTGAAGAGGGGAAGAAAAAAGAGAAGAGGATCAAGGGGAAGTATGAAGTTCCAAAGCCAAAGGACACATCAAGAATGGGGACTATAACATGTGGCAATTGTGGACTGCAAGGACATAGGTACACAAGCTACATGAAATAGTTGAAGCCTGAGCTGGCTTTGAGGAAGAACAAACATGTGGTAAACCTCTTTTAAGTACTAACATGGTTTCCTTCTTTATTTTACTATTTGCTAACTCATTTCCATGTTTCTGCTAGCCTCTTGCAAGGAATTCAAGTGCTGGTGCTGCTGCTCCTCCTACACCAGCACCAAGAGCTTCTCATCCAGCTCCTACAACATCACCAACTACTGCAAACAGGAGGTGCTAGGAGAGGGAGAGGGAGAGGTGCTGGGAGAGGTGCTGCGGCTACATGTGCTGGGAGAGGTACTGCAATAGGTGCTTGGAGAGGTGCTGCACTAGGTGGTCGGAGAGGTGCATTCTATGCCCCAAGGCAATCTGCTGTCAGGACCCCGACTCAATGCCACACCGATCTAGCATGTAACACATCATATCACTTTGCGGCCTCACGCACGGTATTCCCACGGGTGCCACCCTACCTGGCCCGGGACCGTTTGCGCCTTTTGGCTCACGTATATGATAGTGTCGCTAGCATCCATATGACAAAGAATCCGGGCTGACATGGCTAGTCGTAAACCCAAAGTGGCACAAACTTACAGGGACAGGCATCCATGACCCAGCATCGAACGTGTCGGTCATCAGCGAGTGAATCCAGGCTGTAGCACTGGGCTAGCAGGACTCCGGTGAACCGGGATGTAGCGGGCTAACAGGACTCCGGTATTCATCGTGTGACATTTCCCTGAAAGGACAGACACAGGAACGAAGAAGGACACATGCCGGCCAGCCTAAGTGTTCCGGAGCAGTAGCAAGCTACCAGGCTCAGTGGAAACACTAGGAGACATTTCCCGGTAAGAGAGGCTACTAAGGATAAACAACTAGATAGTCAGATCCCACACATACCAAGCATTTCAATAACATACACACAATATGCTCGATATGTGCAAATACAACATGGCATCACAACATGACTCTACAACTCAAGTATTTATTCAATAGGCTCCGAGGAGCGAGATAATACAAACATGGGTCTCATGACCCAACAATCAGAGCATACAAATCAAAGCACAAGCGGAAGCTTAACATGTCTGAGTACAGACATCTAGAAATGGAAAAGGCTGAGAAGCCTGACTATCTACCAGATCCTGCCGAGGGCACAAGATCGTAGCTGAGGTAACAAACTAAACGTCGAAGTCCAAGCGGAACTACTAGTGAGACTAAAGTCTCTCTGCAAAAACATAAAATAGGCAAACGTGAGTACAAATGTACCCAGCAAGACTTACATCAGATCTATCTACATATGCATCATTATCAACAAAGGGGGTGGTGGAGTTTAACTGCAGCAAGCCAGCTTTGACTCGGTGGCTAACCTGAACTACGACTGCAAGTAACTCTTTTGAGGTGGCGCACACGAGTCCACATATTCACCATATCAATACACCACTATGGATCCGCTCCCGTCTCCCTACGAGAACGCCATCCATAGCACTCATGCTTATCTTGCGTATTTTAGAGTATCCACTTTCACTTGTCTATGAACTGTACAAGGGGTCCAAGTTTCCATATCCGAGGAATCCGGCTATTCGAATAGATAATGATAACCCTGCAGGGGTGTACTTCTTCACACACGCTTTTGCCACTTATCGCCCTGTAGACGTCATGCACCTCGGCAACCTTCAAGCGGAAGCCGGGCGAGGGAGTCGGCCATGACCTGACTAACCGAACAAGTCTCTAGTCGAGGTTTATCGCCTATTCGGGTTCCATCCGCAAGGAGATCCGGCCGGGGTGTCGCTCACGGCCCCAAACGATGTGAGCAGGGTTCCCAAGCCCACCATCTGGGTGCCACTTGGTACACCGTGCCACTGTGCCTAGTCTGTCCCAAGCCCACCTGTACCGGGTGCCACTTGGTAGACTACTAACACTACCTACAAACACCAGAAACTAGTTGCAACTCCTGGACAGAGATCATGTTGATTAATAAGTCGAGAGGGGTCGAGTTACCGGAACCCAATGTGTGGTAGTAACTGGTCATGGATCACAAACACAGAACTCAGTTCCTGAAGACGGCTGCAATGAGACAACCCACCATGTACTCCTACATGGCCTCTCACCGCTACCTTTACCAAATCATGTTCACACACTTAGCTCACACATAGTAGGACATGTTCACACGCCTCTGATTCATCCCCGATGAATCAGACCTGACTCAACTCTAAGCAGTAGCAGGCATGACAAACAAGCATGAATGAGTAGGCACATCAGGGCTCAAACAACTCCTACTCATGCTAGTGGGTTTCATCTATTTACTGTGGCAATGACAGGTCATGCAAAGGATAAAGGGGTTCAGCTACCGCAGCAAGTAACAAATATGTCGTTGTTGTCCTAATGCAGTAAACGAGAGCAGGAGCGAGAGAGTGGGATTTTATCGGAATGAACAAGGGGGTTTTGCTTGCCTGGCACTTCTGAAGATAGCATTGAGTCTTCATCAGTGTCAACGATCACATCATCGGTATCACGTCTATCGAGAGGGGACAAATACCGGCAACACAGAAGGAAACACAATCAATGCAATGCACAATATGATGCATGATCATGACATGGAAAAATGAATGTGTTTTGGGCTAATGCATCTAACAACAAGTTAAATGGAGTTGGTTTAAACCCTAGGTTCAAATTCAAACTCCACATGTGATTATTTAAATGCCATTTATATGATTTGTGCTAAACAGCAGTTATAAGTTGTTCTAACATGCATGAAAATGGTACAGATGGATTCCTTGATTTTTTCTGATAATTTTTCATATATAATTTATTTAATTTGGAGTTACGGTTGAATTTCTATTAATTTTCGAAGTTTTGGATATTTTCTGAAATAAATAAATCATTTCTGATTTATTTAAAAACTCCAGAAAACATTTACTGCGTCAGTATGACATCACCCTGACGTCATCAGGTCAACAGGGCGGGTCCAAGTCAAACCTGACGTGTGGGGGGCACACGTCAGTGTCACAGGGCTGCTTAGCTCACTGACAGGTGGACCAGGTCAACGGCCACGTCAGCTTGGTCAAAGCTGACGTGTGGGCCCACGGTGGTTAGGTTAAGACTTAACAGAAAATGATAAGGATTAAATAAGGGCGTGGGGCCCATACGTTAGCGGCTCTGGGGAGGGTTAGCTGGCCGTGATTAGTGCTAATCACGCGGCCACGTCGGCTAGTGACGCCGGCGACCATGGCGACGGCGGGACCTCGCCGGAGTTGCTCGGGATGGCGCTATAGCCCGCGGCTGGTCGCGCTGAGGGCACCAAGAGGGAGCCCGTGCTCCCGCGCATCTAGTGGCGCACGCAGCTGGGCACAGGGAGGCCGGGGTTCGCCGGAAACGGGCTCCTGGCGGCAGCCGGAGTTCGGGCGTCGGGCATTTCGACGCTGCTGCTCACAAACGAGGGAGCTGAGGCGCTGGAGGGGCTCTACGGGTCGCGGCAAGCACAACGGGTGCACGCCCGTGACCAAATGGTCACCGGGGTTTCGCCGGCGACGAGCCCGTGCGGCGGAGCGTCTCGGCTCCGGTAGAGGGGGCGGCTAGAGCTCGAAATTGGACATGGGGTTAGGGGGAAACGAAGCAGGGGCTCACGGGGATCATGCAGGGAGGGTCAGCGAGCTCGGGGAAGCACGAACGGCGGCGAATCGACGGCGACCATCGGCGGCGGTCGAGGACGAAGACGATGGCGTGGAGGCGATGCAGGGCTTCCCGAGGGGCTTGGCTCGGTGGGGAGGAAGAGGGGATCGAGGCGGAGCTCCCTGGGGCATCGGTGAGGCGTGGGGGTGGCGGTGGCCGCGAGGGAGCTCGTCGGTGGCGGCGGCTCCGTTCGGTCCGGGCGGGAGAGAGGGCAGAGGAGAGGATGAGGCAAGGGAGAGAGTGAGAGAGAGCCAGGGCTGCATGGCGCTCCGTGGCGTCGTCTAGGAGGGGCCGGGGAAGCAGGAGGTGGCCGGAGAAGCAGGAGGTGGCCGGGGCGCGTGGCCGCGCGCGCCGGGCGCGTGCCCGTCCTCCTGGCAAAGGAGGAAGGCGACAGGGGGTAGCGGTGGCGGGCTGGGCCGGCCAGCTGCAGTGCTGGGCCGGTTTGGCTACCAGGTGAGCGCCAGGTAGGCTTTTGCTCTTTTTATTTTCTCTGTTTTGTTTTATTTAATTTATTTTGCCACTGTTTTGAATTTAAAATAATTCAAACAATGCCAAAAACTCCTCTGAATATTTTATATTGCTAGATGGACTTTTCCAAAAGCTTATAAAATATTTCAGGGGTATTTGAAATTATATTCTAATTATATGAATATAATTCAAATTCAAATAGCTAATGAATTAAATCCAAAGTCCCAAAAATAATTCCTTAAAAATGTTCAATATTTTGGTTGGGACCAGAACCCTTGCCAAGAATTATCAAACATTTAAGAAGAGCATTTTGGAACAATGAATGAGATTTTTAGGGTTTTTGCCCTACTTTTATTTAGGGTTTTGAGGCTTCCAATTTTCCTCAATTCAAGTTTCGAACATATAGACATGATGCACACATGAAGCTAGCCTAGAGCACTACCAGCAGCTAGGGATGTGACAACTCACCCCTACTAAACAAAAATCTCGTCCCGAGATTCAAGCGTAGGGTAAGATGAAGGGGAAACGCAAACTAGTATAATCTTCACTATCCAGTGTGCACTTCATAAGAGCGTTGATTTGATCACCATCATTGTCTTGATGTCTTGCTTCGAGAACTTCAGCTAATCATGACAAGAAGAGGAAAGGGAAAACTCTAGAAGGATCGAACTTCTCGAAGGTGGAACAACTCACAGAATGAGACATAGAACCATCTCTCGGGTGGAGACACGAGATACACATCAAGAGGGGTGGAAAGAAACGGATGACGAAGGTTCACTAGGTGGACAACAATTCCACACTTAAAAAGGTGGTAAACGATTGTCAATGTAGCGAGGAGTTGAGTTGCCATGATACCACGACGAAACATCCTGGAGGAGGGTGATTCGTAGATTATTACCTTAAGTGGCAAAAAGAATTACCTTTGATATAGAGATCATTGAGACTCTCTATATCAGCCTAAGGCAAATCACAGCAATCGATTGGCGGGTCGGTAGAATGGCATACTCGGACTTGGATGATGTGGATTACCTTGTTGAAAACAACGTAATGGATGAATTTGCTTACCACCGGAAATGGAAGAGACCCATGGTAGAATGGCACATTGGCGGTGCAAGCGGGGAACAAAATGCAAATGCTGGGAGTGATTCTGGTAACTGGGGAAGAACCCAACAATAGAGAGTGAATTCACTGTTTGAAAAGGTCATAGCATTGCCGAGGAAACTGAGAGCAATCCAATTAGTACAGATGATAACACCTAGCGCTTGGGCGTGCTCTCAAGAACTTGAGCATTTCCATAATTATCAAGGTTTTACCAATATCCGTGTCAAGGATTCTGGCAACACAACTTACTACCATGATGAATGAGGAAGGATGATGCAGATGCAAAGGAAGATAACACTTTCTCAGATTTCACCTTAGCGAGGCCAAGGAAACAAAATCTGGATGATCGACCGAGAGACATTTAGCACTCCGCTTCTAATGTTCTCCTTGATGTGCTAGTGTAACCCATTCATAGATATGGTTTGATATCTAGAACATCAACTAAAAGGTCGGACTTCGGGAACACAAAAATCATAAGGCACAACTAGGGAGTAAATCCTACGAAGTCCTTATGGGAAGGTGGCCAACTGCTTCAATCAAGATACTACAATAATAGGTCCTTCGGCTGGGTTGTGCTGGCCACGACATCCACTTTACCAGTTATCGAGGGATCAGTATTATAGTTCTTGGGAAAATGTTCCAACCATCATATCTGCCTGAGATTCAGATCTGGTTGGTGTCAGGATATTCCAGACTCATCGAGTCTAGGAAGAAAAATGAAAGTTTGCAACACAAATCGACGAGATGACGTTGTGGGATTCTCGGGAGATGAACTACGATAGCAAGCTCCAAAACATGAGCTGGGTCTGCTACACACATGTGAACATGTTGTCTCGGACAAACATGATCACATGGTAGTCTTACAATAAAACACTACCGAGTTCAGGTTGGGAACCATCATCGAGGATGTCGAAGTCTTGTGCATGACCTAGGATTAGCACATCAACTCCTTTTCCTGAACAAATCAGTCAGTGGCTTGGGGTGCTACGGAACACACATGGAGTGGAGGTAATTAATCTACCAAACCATAGTATACTTTTCACATGCATGACTGACTTGGGACGATTCCAGAGGAAGCAAAACTAACTTTCTCGAACCCACGGCGGCAAGTTACATCAAATGCACGTGAATCAAAGAAAGTCACTTCTTTCATCCAGCATATACTTCATGAACGGGGCATGACGAAAATGCCTACAAAAGTTTCCAACACTAGGTTGATGTTCAACATGAATCATGGGGGAGACAAAATGCTGCTGATGGGCTCAACAACAACTCATCGGAATTTCCATATCACTGGACTTCCACCATCATGTGAACACGGTGATAGTATTGGTCAGACCAAAAGATGTAATGGTATATGCTCGAGGGATCAACCACGAGTAATACAACATTACGAGCATCGTTGGTACTGATTTGATTGACGATAGCCCACACTCAAATCAAAGGATTGATAAGACAATAGGTCCAACAACTGATCACAGGGACCAATCGATGAAGATATCCTCTTTCTTCAACACACACTACACAGAATATCCCTTTGGAACGAACTAGGTTAGGCAAGCTTTTATCTTCCAATTCTCCAAGTTGTTGTCTAGCTTAACCAACTAGCTTAGGGGTATCCAACACGGATTCTTGGAGAAATAGGGGTTTACAGGAATAAACCAACTTGATCACGAGATCAACATAGCGGTCAGGCGACAACCTGGTGATACTTCCGAGAAGAAATTCGGAATATCATGAACCACCAGTATGTTACTAAGCTCGAGAACAATCTCGCTTTTGAGGGTAAGACGATATGATCAAATGAGTGAGGACTTGACAAGATCCTAACTCATCAATCGAAGGGTGTACCGAAATAAAGACTAGGTAGCACGATCAGTCTTAGAAGGATGATTCAAAACCAACACGCTAAGAATGAAATTATTGTCCTTTAACTACCAAGCAACAAGGTCGCTAGGAGTATTGATTTCACACATCACAATTCTTCTGTCGGTATTCCGGTTGCATCGACACGAAGACCGAGGAATGACTAATGATGGTGAGAAGTATCACTACGTCAAAATTCATGAGAGTTGGTGCAGTTCTCATGACAATTCTGACATAAAGGAGGTAATACTCCAAGGTAGAACAGAACCAAAAGCTGGATTGGCATTTGATCTGCGGAATACAACTACTTTGACCCAATCCTGGAAATGGATAAGGTACTGGAGTTTGTTTCTCCTAGTCATTCTGGAATAGAATGGCTTGACGGACCACAAGAATAATAGGCATCGATAAACGAACGCACGCATACTCTTGACTATCAACTGATAGACGAAGGTCAGTAGACAACTAAAGAGGGACAACTCAAAGGAACATATAACTTTCTGAGTTGTGGATGCATAGATTAGTATGTCGAACCAAGTTCAACTTAATTCTTCCGGATAACCCATGCGGAACGGTTGAGCTGGCAGAGTCACAATATAGCATGGAGAACTCGTCGAGAGCACTCTTGTTGTCATCTTTTAGTTCAGAAGAATTCCTGCCAAGAATGGTTCATGGTAATTGGAAGAAAGATGTACCACGAACCTCGAGGACTAACGCAAAGGTTACTAATATCCTAAAGGAACTAGCACACACTATCAACATGAAGTAAGTAGAGTGAATCTCGGGTTCAAAACCCAGGAGTAGAATACCTACTACTAAGTAGCATCACGGAATGCTTTCGAGAATAAAGGCCAGAATCATCACACTGGGGCACAAATCATGGCTAAATTACTAGATGATCCCGTAAGACACCTAGGGTCATAATACCAGCTCCAACATATATGTCAAGGCAATAGAGTACCTCAACTCACTGATTAGTGTGCTTAATCTGGCCCAAAAGGACATCAGGAACGGAAGGAAGGGATTTGCAAATGCATCAGACTGTTTAGAAACCTGGGATGACTCGGACAGCATAACGGCTGTAAATGCTCAAATGATTTGAGACATCCAACAAAATGGTGGCATAACCACTCAGAAGCACAATAATAAGGTTTGGAGATCAACAATTAACATACGGAAGTAGAAACTGAACTGAGACTTAATTCCAACAATTCTATAAGTCTACGGATTAGTAACACGTGATCCTGATAGAAAAAAGAGAAGGCCTAGTTCTTAACCCCGTAGGAAGGATAAGATGACTCGGATCAGAAGGCATAAGGTATAAGGAGTAAAAGAGCCTTACGTTCCATCCCACAATCAATTCCCTTATATAACTAAAGAATTTCTAGACTCAACTTCGACCAGTTTGGCTTGGTAATCCTACAGGCAGTCAAGCTCTGATACCAACGCTGTCAGGACCCCGACTCAATGCCACACCGATCTAGCATGTAACACATCATATCACTTTGCGGCCTCACGCACGGTATTCCCACGGGTGCCACCCTACCTGGCCCGGGACCGTTTGCGCCTTTTGGCTCACGTATATGATAGTGTCGCTAGCATCCATATGACAAAGAATCCGGGCTGACATGGCTAGTCGTAAACCCAAAGTGGCACAAACTTACAGGGACAGGCATCCATGACCCAGCATCGAACGTGTCGGTCATCAGCGAGTGAATCCAGGCTGTAGCACTGGGCTAGCAGGACTCCGGTGAACTGGGCTGTAGCAGGCTAACAGGACTCCGGTATTCATCGTGTGACATTTCCCCAAAAGGACAGACACAGGAACGAAGAAGGACACATGCCGGCCAGCCTAAGTGTTCCGGACCAGTAGCAAGCTACCAGGCTCAGTGGAAACACTAGGAGACATTTCCCGGTAAGAGAGGCTACTAAGGATAAACAACTAGATAGTCAGATCCCACACATACCAAGCATTTCAATAACATACACACAATATGCTCGATATGTGCAAATACAACATGGCATCACAACATGACTCTACAACTCAAGTATTTATTCAATAGGCTCCGAGGAGCGAGATAATACAAACATGGGTCTCATGACCCAACAATCAGAGCATACAAATCAAAGCACAAGCGGAAGCTTAACATGTCTGAGTACAGACATCTAGAAATGGAAAAGGCTGAGAAGCCTGACTATCTACCAGATCCTGCCGAGGGCACAAGATCGTAGCTGAGGTAACAAACTAAACGTCGAAGTCCAAGCGGAACTACTAGTGAGACTGAAGTCTCTCTGCAAAAACATAAAATAGGCAAACATGAGTACAAATGTACCCAGCAAGACTTACATCAGATCTATCTACATATGCATCATTATCAACAAAGGGGGTGGTGGAGTTTAACTGCAGCAAGCCAGCTTTGACTCGGTGGCTAACCTGAACTACGACTGCAAGTAACTCTTTTGAGGTGGCGCACACGAGTCCACATATTCACCATATCAATACACCACTATGGATCCGCTCCCGTCTCCCTACGAGAACGCCATCCATAGCACTCATGCTTATCTTGCGTATTTTAGAGTATCCACTTTCACTTGTCTATGAACTGTACAAGGGGTCCAAGTTTCCATATCCAAGGAATCCGGCTATTCGAATAGATAATGATAACCCTGCAGGGGTGTACTTCTTCACACACACTTTTGCCACTTATCGCCCTGTACACGTCATGCACCTCGGCAACCTTCAAGCGGAAGCCGGGCGAGGGAGTCGGCCATGACCTGACTAACCGAACAAGTCTCTAGTCGAGGTTTATCGCCTATTCGGGTTCCATCCGCAAGGAGATCCGGCCGGGGTGTCGCTCACGGCCCCAAACGATGTGAGCAGGGTTCCCAAGCCCACCATCTGGGTGCCACTTGGTACACCGTGCCACTGTGCCTAGTCTGTCCCAAGCCCACCTGTACCGGGTGCCACTTGGTAGACTACTAACACTACCTACAAACACCAGAAACTAGTTGCAACTCCTGGACAGAGATCATGTTGATTAATAAGTCGAGAGGGGTCGAGTTACCGGAACCCAATGTGTGGTATTAACTGGTCATGGATCACAAACACAGAACTCAGTTCCTGAAGACGGCTGCAATGAGACAACCCACCATGTACTCCTACATGGCCTCTCACCGCTACCTTTACCAAATCGTGTTCACACACTTAGCTCACACATAGTAGGACATGTTCACACGCCTCTGATTCATCCCCGATGAATCAGACCTAACTCAACTTTAAGCAGTAGCAGGCATGACAAACAAGATGAATGAGTAGGCACATCAGGGCTCAAACAACTCCTACTCATGCTAGTGGGTTTCATCTATTTACTGTGGCAATGACAGGTCATGCAAAGGATAAAGGGGTTCAGCTACCGCAGCAAGTAACAAATATGTCGTTGTTGTCCTAATGCAGTAAACGAGAGCAGGAGCGAGAGAGTGGGATTTTATCGGAATGAACAAGGGGGTTTTGCTTGCCTGGCACTTCTGAAGATAGCATTGAGTCTTCATCAGTGTCAACGATCACATCATCGGTATCACGTCTATCGAGAGGGGACAAATACCGGCAACACAGAAGGAAACACAATCAATGCAATGCACAATATGATGCATGATCATGACATGGCAAAATGAATGTGTTTTGGGCTAATCCATCTAGCAACAAGTTAAATGGAGTTGGTTTGAACCCTAGGTTCAAATTCAAACTCCACATGTGATTATTTAAATGCCATTTATATGATTTGTGCTAAACAGCAGTTATAAGTTGTTCTAACATGCATGAAAATGGTACAGATGGATTCCTTGAATTTTTCTGATAATTTTTCATATATAATTTATTTAATTTGGAGTTACGGTTGAATTTCTATGAATTTTCGAAGTTTTGGATATTTTCTGAAATAAATAAATCATTTCTGATTTATTTAAAAACTCCAGAAAACATTTACTGCGTCAGTATGACATCACCCTGACGTCATCAGGTCAACAGGGCGGGTCCAAGTCAAACCTGACGTGTGGGGGCCACACGTCAGTGTCATAGGGCTGCTTAGCTCACTGACAGGTGGGACCAGGTCAACAGCCACGTCAGCTTGGTCAAAGCTGACGTGTGGGGCCACGGTGGTTAGGTTAAGACTTAACAGAAAATGATAAGGATTAAATAAGGGCGTGGGGCCCATACGTCAGCGGCTCTGGGGAGGGTTAGCTGGCCGTGATTAGTGCTAATCACGCAGCCACGTCGGCTAGTGACGCCGGCGACCATGGCGACGGCGGGACCTCGCCGGAGTTGCTCGGGATGGCGCTACAGCCCGCGGCTGGTCGCGCTGAGGGCACCAAGAGGGAGCCCGTGCTCCCGCGCATCTAGTGGCGCACGCAGCTGGGCACAGGGAGGCCGGGGTTCGCCGGAAACGGGCTCCTGGCGGCGGCCGGAGTTCGGGCGTCGGGCATTTCGACGCTGCTGCTCACAAATGAGGGAGCTAAGGCCCTGGAGGGGCTCTATGGGTCGCGGCAAGCACAACGGGTGCACGCCCGTGACCAAATGGTCACCGGGGTTTCGCCGGCGACGAGCCCGTGCGGCGGAGCGTCTCGGCTCCGGTAGAGGGGGCGGCTAGAGCTCGAAATCGGACATGGGGTTAGGGGGAAACGAAGCAGGGGCTCACGGGGATCATGCAGGGAGGGTCAGCGAGCTCGGGGAAGCACGAACGGCGGCGAATCGACGGCGACCATCGGCGGCGGTCGAGGACGAAGACGATGGCGTGGAGGCGATGCAGGGCTTCCCGAGGGGCTTGGCTCGGTGGGGAGGAAGAGGGGATCGAGGCGGAGCTCCCTGGGGCGTCGGTGAGGCGTGGGGGTGGCCGTGGCCGCGAGGGAGCTCGTCTGTGGCGGCGGCTCCGTTCGGTCCGGGCGGGAGAGAGGGCAGAGGAGAGGATGAGGCGAGGGAGAGAGTGAGAGAGAGCCAGGGCTGCGTGGCGCTCCGTGGCGTCGTCTAGGAGGGGCCGGGGAAGCAGGAGGTGGCCGGAGAAGCAGGAGGTGGCCGGGGCGCGTGGCCGCGCGCGCCGGGCGCGTGCCCGTCCTCCTGGCAAAGGAGGAAGGCGACAGGGGGTAGCGGTGGCGGGCTGGGCCGGCCAGCTGCAGTGCTGGGCCGGTTTGGCTACCAGGTGAGCGCCAGGTAGGCTTTTGCTCTTTTTATTTTCTCTGTTTTGTTTTATTTAATTTATTTTGCCACTGTTTTGAATTTAAAATAATTCAAACAATGCCAAAAACTCCTCTGAATATTTTATATTGCTAGATGGACTTTTCCAAAAGCTTATAAAATATTTCAGGGGTATTTGAAATTTATTCTAATTATATGAATATAATTCAAATTCAAATAGCTAATGAATTAAATCCAAAGTCCCAAAAATAATTCCTTAAAAATGTTCAATATTTTGGTTGGGACCAAAACCCTTGCCAAGAATTATCAAACATTTAAGAAGAGCATTTTGGAACAATGAATGAGATTTTTAGGGTTTTTGCCCTACTTTTATTTAGGGTTTTGAGGCTTCCAATTTTCCTCAATTCAAGTTTCGAACATATAGACATGATGCACACATGAAGCTAGCCTAGAGCACTACCAGCAGCTAGGGATGTGACATCTGCTCCCTCCACATCTACTTCTCCCTCTACATCTACAGCTCCCCCACCTTCTAGTGGTAGAAACAGAGGATGGAGACCCTACTTCTATGCAAGTGGTAACCACTAAACGGCACATGTGCCATGTAATGTTCAAAACTAGATACTTTATGTGTGTTCTTGCATCCTATGGTAGAATGTGATCTTGCTGGTGCTCTTAGTGTACTTTGCTAGTGCTCTTATTGTACTTTGTTGGTGTACTTTAAGAATCAATGTCATATATGGCTTTTGTTCATGTGGATGGATGGATCTATTTATTAGTTAATGCCATTTCTGGAGCTGGCTTTTGTTCATGTGGATGGATGTGATCTTGCTACTTATTAGTTAATCAATGCTTGGAATGGACTATGTTCATGTGGATGGTTTATATCTTTAGATGATTGATATGTTCATGACAATGGTGCATACTATTGGATAGAGTAACTCTGTTGTTGGATATATTGTTGGATACGTTGTTAAGGTCTAGGCTAAAACCACCTAAACCTATCAATTAAGGTTTCGGTGGCTCAGGGTCGATGAAAACACCTAAACCTATCATCTAGGCTCTAGGGTGGCTCGGGGTCGATGAAACCACCTAAATCTATCAATTAGGGTTTTGCTGGCTCGGGGTCGACGAAACCACCTAAACCTATCAATTAGGGGTTTAGTGGCTTGGGGTCGACGAAAACACCTAAACCTATCATCTAGGCTCTAGGATGGCTCGGGGTCGACAAAAACACCTAAACCTATCAATTAGGGTTTTGGTGGCTCGGGGTCGCTGTGGGAGTCCTGGATTAGGGGGTATCCGGACAGCCGGACTATAACCATTGGCCGGACTCTTGGACTATGAAGATACCAGATTGAAGACTTCGTCCCGTGTCCGGATGCGACTTTCCTTGACGTGGAAGGCAAGCTTGGCAATAAGAATATGTAGATCTCCTCCCATTTGTAACCGACTCTGTGTAACCCTAGCCCCCTCCGGTGTCTATATAAACCGGAGGGTTTAGTCCGTAGGACAACAATCATACCATAGGCTAGCTTCTAGGGTTTAGCTCTCTGATCTCGTGGTAGATCTACTCTTGTACTACCCATATCATCAATATTATTCAAGCAGGAGTGGTTTTACCTCCATCGAGAGGGCCCGAACCTGGGTAAAGACATCATGTCCTTTGTCTCCTGTTACCATCTGCCTAGACGCACAGTTCGGGACCCCCTACCCAAGATCCGCCAGTTTTGACACTGGCATTGGTTCTTTTATTGTGAGTTCCTCTATGTCATCATCATCAGGCTTGATGGCTCCTTCGATCATGGTTAGCGATGCAGTCCAGGGTGATACTTTTCTCCCCGGACAGATTTTTGTATTCGGCGGCTTTGCACTGCGGGCCAATTTGCTTGGCCATCTATAGCAGATTGAAAGCTAGGCCCCTGGCCATCAGGTCAAGTTTGGAAGCCTAAACTACACGGCCGATATCTGTGGAGACTTGATCTTCGACGGATTCGAGCCCCTGCCGAGTGCGCCGCACTGTCATGATGGGCATGATTTAGCTCTGCCACCGAACAGTGTCCTGGAGACCGCACCTGTAGCCGCTCTGACCTTTAATTCGGAGCCAACTGCGCCATCCGAGGGCGGGTGGTTAGACCCCGCCGCGGTGGCAGTAGCCTCAATGGAGATCAAACCAAACACCAACCTTATCCTTCGCGAGGCCCATGACTCCCCATCGCCGGACTCTCCTCCGGACTCTGGACCATCTGCGCCCCTGCCAATTGAATCCGATTGGGCGCTGATCATGGTGTTCACTATCGCGGATATGTTTCAGCACTTGCCCTTCGGCGACATACTGAATTCACTACGGTCTCTCTCTTTGCCAGGAGAGTCCTAGCCGGATTATGACTAGCAGGATTGGGATGCGGACGACGAAGAAATTCGACACTCACCCACCACCCACTTCATAGCCAGTGTCGATGACTTGACCGACATGCTCGACTTCGACTCCGAAGACATCGACGGTATGGATGACGATGCAGGAGACGAACAGGAACCAGCGCCTATAGGGCACTGGAAAGCCACCTCGTGGTATGACATATATATGGTTGACACACCCAAAGAAGGCAATGGCAACAGAACAGCGGAGGATGACCCCTCCAAGAAGCAACCTAAGCACCGGCGTCAGCGGCGCCGCTCTAAGTCCCACCAAAGCAAAAATGGTGATTCCGGCACAGGAGATAATAACACCCTGGACAGTGCCGAAGACAACCCCCTCCAGCAAGATTCAGCACAGGAGGATGGAGAAGCCAGCCCTCATGAGAGAGCGGCAGATAGAGAGGAAGAGGATAATAATTACATACCACCCTCCGAAGACGAGGCATGCCTCGGCGATGACGAATTTGTCGTGCCTGAGGATCCCATTGAGCAAGAGCGCTTCAAGCGCCGGCTTATAGCCACAGCAACTAGCCTTAAGAAAAAGCACCAGCAGCTTAGAGTTGATCAAGACTTGCTAGCCGACAGATGGACTGAAGTCCTTGCGGCTGAGGAATATGAACTCGAACGCCCCTCCAAAAGCTACCCAAAACGCAGGTTGCTACCCTGATTAGAGGGGAAAGCATCTAAACCTACGTCCCCAGCATATGACGCGGCTGACCGGCCACCTCGTGGCCGCGACAGAGAGGCCTCTCGGCCCATAGCTCAAGCCGCACCCCGGCACCACTCAAAAAATACCAAGGCTCGGGGAAACGCGCTAGACCTGCGAGATATATTGGAGGACAAAGAAAGGAAAACAAGATCAATCTACGGATCGCGTGGGTGCCCCACGACACGAGACGATAACTGACACGCCGGATACAGCAAAAGTAAATCCGGCCGGGCCGAACACAATAGACAAAACTCATTCGAGCTGCATCGTGATATAGCCTAGTACAGAGGCGCCGCACACCCGTTATGCTTCACAGATGAGGTAATGGATCATCAAATCCCAGACGGTTTCAAACCCGTGAATATTGAATCATATGATGGTACGACAGATCCCGTGGTATGGATCAAGGACTATCTCCTTCATATCCACATGGCCCGTGGTGACGATCTACATGCCATCAAATACCTCCCACTCAAGCTTAAAGGACCAGCCCAGCATTGGCTCAACAGCTTGCCAGCAGAATCCATAGGTTCTTGGGAGGACCTGGAAGCCGCATTCCTCGACAACTTCCAGGGCACCTATGTGCGACCACCAGATGCCGATGACTTGAGCCACATAATTCAATAGCCAAAGGAATCGGCCAACCATTTCTGGACACGGTTCCCAACTAAGAAAAATCAAATCACCGACTGTCCGGATGCAGAGGCCCTAGCTGCTTTCAAGCATAACATCCGCGACGAGTGGCTTGCCCGGCACCTTGGACAGGAAAAGCCAAAATCTATGGCAGCCCTCACGACACTCATGACCCGCTTTTGCGCGGGAGAAGACAACTGGCTAGCTCGTAGCAATAACATGTCAAAGAACCCTGGTAATTCGGATACCAAGGACAGCAATGGCAGGTCACATCGCAACAAGCACAAGCACCGCATTAACAGCGACAATACCGAGGATACGATAGTAAATGCCAGATTCAGAGGCTCTAAGCCCGGTCAACAGAAAAAGCCATTCAAAAGAAGCACTCCGGGCCCGTCAAGTTTGGACCGTATACTCGATCGATCGTGTCAGATACATGGCACCCCTGACAAGCCAGCCAACCACACCAACAGGGATTGTTGGGTGTTCAAGCAGGCCGGCAAGTTAAATGCCGAAAACAAAGACAAGGGGCTACATAGCGACGACGAGGAGGAGCCCCAACAACCGAATACTGGAGGACAGAAGGGGTTTCACCCACAAGTGCGGATGGTGAACATGATATACGCAACCCACATCCCCAAGAGGGATCAGAAGAGTGCGTTAAGGGACGTATACGTGTTGGAGCTAGTCGCCCCAAAGTTCAACCCATGGTCCTCCTGCCTGATCACTTTCGATCGCAGGGACCACCCCACTAGTATCCGCCATGGCGAATTTGCCGCATTGGTTCTAGACCCAATCATTGACGGATTTCACCTCACTCGAGTCCTTATGGATGGCGGTAGCAGCTTGAACCTGCTTTATCACGACACAGTGCGCAAAATGGGCATAGATCCCTCAAGGATTAAACCCACAAAAATGACCTTTAAGGGCGTAATACCAGGTGTAGAGGCCCATTGCACAGGCTCAATCACACTAGAAGTGGTCTTCGGATCCCCTGATAATTTCCGAAGTGAGGAGTTAAACTTCGACATAGTCCCGTTCCGCAGTGGCTATCACCCACTGCTCGGACGAACCACATTTGCAAAATTCAATGCGGTGCCGCACCACGCATACCTCAAGCTCAAGATGCCAGGACCTCGGGGGGTCATCACAGTCAATGGAAACACAGAGCGCTCTCTTCGAACCGAGGAGCACACTGCGGCCCTCGCAGCAGAAGTGTAAAGCAGCCTATCAAGGCAATTCTCCAGTCCGGCGATCAGACGCCCGGACGCCGTCAAGCGTGCCCAAAGTAATCTGCAACAGGACCGCCTGGCACGATCTGAGCTCACATAGCAATGCGTCCCCTACCCCAGCCCCATCCAAATGGCGACACACATGCCGCGCGTCCACAATTACGCATTCAAAATACCATGGGCACAGGGGAGGGGCACGACTATGGCACGCCCCGAAACGCGGCTCAACCGCAATAGGGGCTCCCTACTTTGTTATTTTTTCTCTCTTCCAGGACTTCACTCTCTAGAAGCCCTGTCCGGCAATATAATCGCCAAACACACGATGCAAGGACCAGGGGGCCGGAAGCTACGTTGCATCATGGAACTCCCAGGTAGTCTCTATAACGAGCAAAATACCCGCTTTCATTACCATGCCGCAGCTTACCCTTGGAAGAGACATGTCAAATAGTCCCATTTTCTGCTTATTGCACTACTTGTATCGTTTTGCTTCAATGCATCTTTTCGAATAAACAATGCATAGCTTCAGTCTGTTTTTGCATTTTTCTTTTATATATGTGTTCATTAATGGCACCTTGCAACCGTACACTTTGGTACGGCCAATACACCAGGGGCTTAAGTACCCCACAATATGGTGTGAGAAGTTCGAACACTTTCACAAGTGCGGCACCCCGGACTTATAGCATTATATGCATCAGCTCTGAATCATGTCTTTGGTCAATAGTTGGGTTTGCCCGGCTCCCATGTTTTTGTACCTTACGTTCCTGTAACACCCCGGACACACCCGTCGGTGGTCGTTACTCCTGGCGGGATCTAGACTGGCCCCACAGATCAATACTAGTCTTTTCTGCGCACTTTGTCCTCACTCGTGCGCACCCGGGAGCAACTTCCCTGTCGGTCACCCATCCTGACACTACTCCAAGCTGAGCACGCTTAACTTTGGAGTTCTGTCCGAATGGGCTCCTGAAAAAGAAGGAATTCCTTATAGATATGAGTAGTCTATCATCCCTAATAATCCAGGCCATCACAATTCCGCTATATCGGCTAAGGTAGCACTGGGAGCACAACTGCGATTGTGCCCCGGTTCAGCTGGGCTAAGGACCTCAGTAGAGAAACCTAAAACTGACTGTCATGATAGGGCGAGAGCTTGTCGCTGTTCGAGAGGTTTCGAGTCTCTAAAGACTTATGCCGCTTAGGGCGAGGAGCCGGCTTTGTCCGGCCTAGGCGTGTATAGCGCCCCGAACTCGGTCTTCCGAACACTAGGGGCTTCGCCAAAATTTAAAATTATAGAATTCTTTGGCTAAGTGAGAGTGATAACGCATTATAGTCCGATTGCCTTGTTCGTTGCATTGAGCACCTCCCTCGAAGGACCCAAGAATGGGAAAAACAGTGCTCAGGTTTATACCGAACACCCCAGCACTCGCGGCATGGGGGCAGAAGCCGACGACTCGCCATCTCTCAGATTTAATAAACGGCCATATAGAATGTAATATTTTAAATTCAAACAAGAGTTGCATAGCGCATATGAAAAAGTTTTCAGCGTACAGGATCACAAATGCGAGTTCACTCAAAAATTACATCCTTGGAACATTCATCCGCCATAAGGCGGGCACCCTTCAGGACGCCCTCATAGTACATCTCGGGGTTGCGATGCTCCTTGCCCTGCGGTGGCCCGTCCTCCACCAGCTTCTCAGCATCCATCTTGCCCCAGTGTAATTTAACACAGGCAAGCGCCCTGCGGGCGCCCTTGATGCAGACAGAGCGCTTGATGACTTCAAGCCACGGACAGGCATCCGCCAGCCGCCTCACCAGCCCAAAGTAGCTCCTAGGTATGGCCTCTCCAGGCCACAGCCGGACAATAAGACCCTTCATGGTCTCTTCAACCACCTTATGGAGCTCGACCAATTGCTTCAGCTGGTCGCTCAAGGGAACCCGGTGTCCGGCCTCAGCATACTAAGACTAGAACACCTTCTCTGTCGAGCTCCCTTCCTCGGCCCGGTAGTAGGTGGCAGCATCTGACACGCTGCGGGGTAAATCTGCGAATGCTCCTCGAGAGCTCCGGACTCGGGTAAGTAACAAGTGATTCACTTTCACGTGCTTGCTGTGCATAATGAATGCCTTACCCGCCGCTATCTTCTTTATCGCCTCAATTTCCTGGAGGGCTTTTTGGGCTTCAGACTCTCGCGTCTTCGAGTGAAGCTCCAAACTCTCGTGTTTTTTCATGAGAGCCTGGATCTCTTGCTGCACCTCCTCCACCCACGCTTCCTGTTTCCCTCGCTCGGTGCGCTCCGTGGCCGCTTTGTTTTCGGCCCCGGACAGCGCCTGCTTCAGGGTCGCCACCTCATTCGTGGCCCCTGCCATAGCCACGATGATCCTGTGATTTTTCACAACCACATCTTTTTAATATACTTACACAAAGTATTACTTACCTTCTTTCTCCTTGAGCTGCTTCTTGGCAAGGCCAAGCTCTATCTCGGACCGCTCGATGCTCTGCTTTAATGCATCGACCTCCGCAGTCAGTGCGGCAGAGGTCAGCACCACTGCCTGCATACCCATATCGACATACTGATGTTAGACTCCTGTGTTTATTATTAGATCCTCTATTCGGCTTTTCTTTGTGAACACCAAACAGAGCATCAGGGGCTACTATCTATGCGGTAATATTTTCATATATTTTTTACATACCTCAAAGCCTGTTAGAAGGCTGGCACAGGCTTCAGTCAGCCCGCTCTTGGCGGACTGAAGTTTCTGGATCACTGCACTCATAATAGTGCGGTGCTCCTTGTCGATGGAGGCGCCGTTAAGCACCTCCAGCAAGTTATCCAGTGCCTCCGGTTGGACGAAGGTCACCGGCGCGGTAGGCTTGCTCTTCTTAGTGGGGGGCCGCCTGCCGGAGTCCGGAACCACTGAAGGTTCCGGTGCGATGTTCGGCCCAGGGACGGACTTGGAGCCCTTGGGAGCCTTGCTCCCCTTGTGCCTGCAGTCCAGAAGGTCGCCTTGCAGCGCCTCCAAGACCACCTCCCCTCGGCTTGGAACCCATTGGGACAGCACCTCGGCGTTATCCGTAGGGCGGGGGTGGAAGCGGTCGGAAGAGAAAAGCTATTCACATCCGATGAATCCAAGGAACCACTCGACGATATGTCGACTTGGGCTCGGGGCGGACTGCATGATTATATTCGGCGTTAGGAGAAGTTGTGCAATAAAGGAACACTAACCTCTCGTGAGGCCTAGGGGTGCGGATGAGCTGCCCCTCATCTGGGAGCCCGTGCACGATGTCGTCGGACAGGTATCCGGCTCTCCTCAGCTTCTTGATGTGTCCCTCCGTAATGAAGGAGACCATCCACCTGCCTCCCGCACCGTACATGGTTGGAGAGGGTTGAGGTGGGAAGTGCGGACTTGGGCGCTAGAGCTCGAGTGTGCGAAAATGGATGAGCAAAGGAGGAAGAAGGCATGGATGAAAAGGTGAATCCTTATCCCTTTATTTGGGCAGACAAAACTATGCGTCTCCACCAGCCTGGTAAAACTCGCTTATCACCCAAGCGCCGTAATCAATGGCACGGTTGGGTTACCCACGCCCGTATTGATGAGAATGCCGTGATAAGGGGACACGATCTCTGCTTCGACAAGACATGCCAAGGAAACTGACTCGCAAAATGCGCTGAGGTGGGACAGTAAAAAACGATTCGAATAAAGGCTTGGCTATGGTGTGATGTCATGCTACACAATACATCAGCATATTAGATTTGTGGAAATGTTACTCTCTCCCTCTACGGTGGTATGTGGAACTTGTTTTGCAGAGCCGGACACGATCCTCATGTTCAAAATCTTCTATGAAGTATTCGGAGGAGGAACCCGCCTTGCAGTGCCGAAGACAATCTGCGCGCCGGACTCGTCGTCATTGAAGCCTGGTTCAGGGGCTACTGAGGGAGTCCTGGATTAGGGGGTATCCGGACAACCGAACTATAACCATTGGCTGGACTCTTGGACTATGAAGATACAAGATTGAAGACTTTGTCCCGTGTCCGGATGGGACTTTCCTTGACGTGGAAGGCAAGCTTGGCAATACGGATATGTAGATCTCCTCCCATTGTAACCAACTCTGTGTAACCCTAGCCCCCTCCGGTGTCTATATAAACCGGAGGGTTTAGTCTGTAGGACAACAATCACAAGAATCATACCATAGGCTAGCTTCTAGGGTTTAGCCTCTCTGATCTCGTGGTAGATCTACTCTTGTACTACCCATATCATCAATATTAATCAAGCAGGAGTAAGGTTTTACCTCCATCGAGATGGCCCGAACCTGGGTAAAAACATCGTGTCCCTTGTCTCCTGTCACCATCCTCCTAGACGCACAGTTTGGGACACCCTACCCGAGATCCGCCAGTTTTGACACTGAGAGTCGCCGAAACCACGTAAACCTATCATCTAGGCTCTAGGGTGGCTAATGGTCGATGAAAGCACCTAAACCTATCAATTAGGGTTTTGGTGGCTCGGGGTCGACGAAACCACCTAAACCTATTAATTAGGGTTTTGGTGGCTTGGGGTCGACTAAATCACCTAAACCTATCATTTAGGCTCTATGATGGCTTGGGGTCGACAAAAACATCTAAACCTATCAATTAGGGTTTTGGTGGCTCAGGGTCGACAAAAACACCTAAACCT